>NC_135235.1:19313422-19620208 GCF_051348905.1 Ranitomeya variabilis
CACGCATCATCATCTAATCTTTCATTGGACGCCCCTTAGCAGGGTCACGGACCGGGTCTGGCCACCGTGACATCCCCAGGACCGAGACAGAGAGGCCCGGTACCGAGTACCCCGCGGCCCTGCATCTTGGGGCGCTCCACATACACCTTGGGAGCCCTGGGGACCCCGCTTCACCTGTGGGATGCATCACCATCTTGCTGCAACAACATCACCCCAGAGGACCCTTTTAAGCAGCGTCGGTCCCTCTGACCGAGAGCCACAGGTGGCGTCATGAATAGACTCTATTACCAAATTCCCTTTATGGACTTTTTTCCCCGTGTTATTGAGTGCCCAGGGCCACGGACCAGGTCGCAGCCACGTGACATCCCCTTTAAGAGCGACCGGACCCGGTGCTGATTATCCCCATTGCCCTGGTGGGCGACTCAATAACAGTATATAATAACACTATAGACTTACAGTATATAACACAATGGACCCCAGATAATCTCCTACAGGACCCGGCTGTATTCTTTTACTATTTAGGGATCGATAGGAGTTTTTACAATCATTAGACACATTCATAAAGTGATCAATAGAAATATAATAACCCGGGCGTACATATTTATTGGAGGACGGCCTAGGAGACGTGGAATTTACAGAGTTGTCTAGTAAATTAGATTTCACTTTAAACGATCTTTTCTGATTCACTTCCCTGGAAATCTTATATCTTTATTTTGCTTCTGAAAGTGAAGTTTTATTATAAAAACTAGAGAATTTCAGGAGTCCCGAGGATTGCGGGGCCGGACTGATATTAAAATTCATTTATTTATATAACATTTTTTTTTTTTCTCCTTCTAATGTTTTTCTCTGCTGAGCACTGATAGCAAGTCATATCGAAGCATAAAATAATAACAATCCCTAATTTACCAGTGTATGAGAGGATGATACAATGGCCCAGACGCTAACACAGTAATGCCCCCTCAGTACAAAAGGGCCCCCAAGGACGATTTTACTTGGAGGTGAGTTTGGAGCAACCACTTGACTGTAGGGACATAACACATAATGTAGATTACTATGGATCTCACTGATGAGATGTCCGCTGTGTGTAATGATTATGCAGCACGGCGCAGGGTGGTTGCGAGGCAATCGTCTTCTCTAGAGATGGGCACACCGGAACAATAAAGTTCGGTGTCCGTACTGAACACCTACTATTCAGGAATGGACCCCGAACACAGACTTCTCCAGGAAGTCCATGTTATTATTTGGGTTTGGCACTCCGAACACCTGCTGTTTCCCACACTTTCATCTGCATGACAATGCGAGAAACACCGGCGGCTCTGATCAGAGCTAAGATCATTACCGGCGGTCAGAGATTAGCTGTGACTGGTGGTAACAAGCATCGACTGATGAGAGAGTACTACTCTCATCAGCCTATGCCTGCTGTTGCTGATAACAGCGAGGGTAGATGCTAGCTGCTATTTCTAGGCTGGGTACGGCCAATATCCATGGCCCCTTACCAGTTTGAAAATACCAGACCCCAGCTCTCAGCTTCATCATGGCCGGTTGTTAAGAAGAGAGGGGTCCAACTCTGTTTTTTTTTAATTGTTTAAATAATTTAAAAAAACGGCATGGGTTCCCCCCCCCTCATTTTTGACAACCAGCCAAGCTAAAGCAAACAGCTGGTGGCTTGTATTCTCAGACTGGTAAGGGACCATGGATTTTGCCCTCTCCCAGCCTAGACATAGCAGCTGCCTCAGAAAATATGCATCTTGAGCTCATGGTGTGGGCTGGCCAGGTCCACGAATTTCACAGATTAATAAAGGAGACTTCCATTACAACATGGGGACTTTACTGAATTTGATAAGGGTTATGTAAAAGGGATAGTGGGTACACAGCCTTAAGCACATTTCCTTCACAGTAATAAGCCTTTTCATTATCACTCTATCCATCTTCTGTAGGCTACTACAGGGCTCTGTAACTTGTCTGTTTCATCTCTAGGTCAACATAATTCATCTTCTAAAACACAGTCCTGATTGGCAGATTTCTGTACACTCGCTCAGCAGTTCCGCATCCTATCACTATGGACACCCTGGATCTACTGCTTTGGACCCCCCACTATTTTCCCATGCTCTCAGTCCTCTTTAGGTCCCTTACCTTCGACACTATCAAGCTCTCCAGCTTCTCATGACTTGTTGTCTTATATGACATCTGCTGGTAGGTCTAACTGTCTCGTCCGTAACTCTCTTTAGGATTATGCTATCCCTTGCTTCAGTCTTTTCTAGCTGTGGATCACCCCTTAGCAGCATTGCACACTTGTTACTCTCCAAAAGCTATCTAACTCTATCCACCAGGACACACAGTCCTGTCCTTATCATTAAGCCTTCCCCTGTGGGCTAGTCCCAACACTTAACTACTTCTGACTCTGCTGTGTGTTGCTGGGCAGAACTTCCTTACACTACACACTATGGATATTATACTAACGATACTTATCACACTCTTTACATCACATGGGAAAACACCACAATGCAATACAATTCACATGACACAATATATGCAAAGACACATGACATAATACACATGACACGATTGATGTCTTCAGGGACAGGATTGCAATAGCATGGTCCACCACCCTGACATATACAGCAAAGTTTATCATGCACATAAAAGTGGATGAAACATATTCTATATGGACGCAGGGAGACCCTTAGAGTAATTCCCACTGATGAGTGCAGGGGGCTCCCACTGATATTACACTTATGAAAGTACAATTTTTGTATAATGAAATTCTGCACATTTTTTTTAATAGAATTTGTGTTTTAATTTTTTGCATTATGTCAAATCTTTGCTTGCTGTCCGTAGACGAAAACATTCTGAATCCTGTTCTTGACTCCTGCTCACAGTTTAGTATTGGATACAATTATTGAGACATTCCTCTATTACAGCAGCCGAAACGCGCGTCGGGGTGGACGTATCCGGGAACAGTTCTACATCCCTTATCCCACAGTTAATTGTAGTTTTTGCACATTTATCCTTACTTGGCCATTTATATATGGGGCTCATGCATACCACTCGGTTATCATTTGTATCAATTGGCCCATATAGACATATATTCATATGTATATGCACTTTGCATAGGATATCCTCTTATATGGGGCATCTGCATACCACTAGGTTACCCTTTCTATCAACTAGCCCATAGAAATATATCTGCTTATGCACATGCACTGTACATTGGATACTTACTTACATGGGACTCGAGCATACCACTTGGTTATTTTTTATTATTTTTTTTTTATTAATTAGCCCAATTTTGCAGTAGCAGCAAAATAAATGAGATTTCTAAAATCTCATCCACAGTGCCTTTTTTTCCTTGTGTTCTTTGAGTTCCTGTATGTTTTTTTCTACCATAACATGTCAAATCTTTCAGCATTTTTGCTGCATTTTTTAATCCTTTCAAATGCATAAATGCATAAAAAAACACATCAAAATAAAAAACGCAATCAATATATCCAGCATTTTCCCTGTCTACATTCTGTGCTTTTAATGCAGAAAAAAATGCTGTAAAAACGCACTGTGTGAACATACACACAGGACAGAAATGCTTTTCAGTCTCTAGATGTAAACACAAATGTTAATGACAGCAATAATACATGGAAACATAAAGGGCCTGATTAATTACTGCATTTGTCCCTATATTTCCTCCATTTTCTCCTGTTTAAAGGCTGTTTTTGTTTTGGGCCATAATCTTCTTTCAACTCGTGCCTATTCGGAAGTCTATTTTCTACTTATTTCTCTGCTTTTTCCGCTATTCGCCATAGTGGGCATGGTTTTTTGGAAACTAGATGTTTTCGGACAATTCATTATTCGCAACTTTATAAAAAGTCACCATTTTCTGTGTTCCATTTGTCCCCTGGAGTGATTTTATACACAACACTTTTGCTTGGGTGCTACATTTTAATGAATTATGCAATTTATTTTTTTTTTGCTCTAAAAAGGCACAAGTAGGGAATAGATGAACTATTGATATATTTTTTTTAATTTTGTGCAAAGTTCATGATCCTGTGTGTGTCATATTTTAAGGATTTATGTGCAAATTATGGTATTAAATAAAGGCAAAAATGAAGTGACATAAAAGAGCTGCAGATGATGAATCGGAACCTCGGTAGTTTATAAAGTTGCAGACTTTTTTTTTAATAAAAACTGAAAATCTCCATTAACAAGAAGGAAAAATCTAAAATGTTACTACTTTGTAGTGGAATTCAAACAATAGTTATCAGCCCTTTCTAGGCTACGGGAAGATAACTGTAACAGTATTACTGCTACGTGCATGATAACATTAATAAATATCATTTTCAGTCCTGATAAACTCCTGAGCTTGTTACATTAGATGCAGATTGTGATTAAAACCTCTTATAAAAGCCAAATGTATCATATTGATTCTTTGTAGCGAGTTGCGTTCTCTCTTCCCGAGCATTCCTATCATTCCGTTCTCTTCTCCTTTCATCATCGACGCTTTGTTAAAAGATGGAAGATACATAATTATACAGGATGACTTTTTGATCTCCGCTCGGTCAATGTACCCAGTCCAGAGAAGAAAGTGATATCTGCATCTCAAGGCGACCAGGGAAGAGCAGACACAAAGGGGACATCTGCCACAAACATCTTCATACTGATAAGACGTAGAATCCTTTCAAGGAGGGAACCCAAAGTATTAATGGAAGTGTGTCCTCAGGAGCAGCCTCTTGGCTTGGTAAGGAATGTAGAAAGCGACTCATCCCGATAATGTTTTGCTTCCTTAATGGAACGTTTATGAAAGTCAAACATCAAGGCCGAGCGAGTCTGTCCGGTGCGGCCCTTTACAGCAAGCGGTTTGTGCACTGACCTTTCAAAAATCAGCCAAGTCTGGCGACGACTTACTGAATGGAGTCATGGAAACATCGACACATTATTTCGCAACCTTGGAAGCATCTGCTTCAAAGCCGAGACCCTGGCAAAAGGTTAAGGGCACAAGGCCCCCTGAAGAGCGCTGGTCTTCGCATCGGAGGCTCAGTGGGAGATAGTGGAGCCCAGAAGCTCATTTCTAAACCTTCTTTCTTCAACCTTATCATTGGCTTGAAAGGCTCCAAGACAAGCTCTGCCCGGCTTTCATATGAATCTTTCTTCTCCCTCTTCTCAGATGTTCCCTCGTTCTCAGCAAATGACTTTTGGTCTCAATTTTATTTTTGTGCATAAAGGAAATATATATTTTTATGCAAAGCATCTTTTTTTTTTCTCTTTCTGTTTTTTTTTATATTTAGTTCACAGTTTGCAAGAAAAACGGAGCAATTAAAACTTTGTTTCCATAGATACTGCCGGGTCTGTGGTGCCATGGATGGTTGTAGTGCAAAGTCTTGTAAATGCAGAATAAACTCCTGATCTGAGCTCATCAAGCTTTACCTTTGGGTGGGAGACTAGTCCATATTCACAGGGCAGCTGATAAATGTAAAATCTCTGGGAGACCCCAGTAGAGCCTAGAATGATGGTCTCCTATATGAATGGAGCCATAGTGGAAGACCACAACCCTATAGACATAAAAAGGAACTTTGGTCTCACATGCTCACTATTTATTAATTCCTATATGGGGCTTTGGGACTCCCATTCTTGTAATCTTTCAGAAAAACATATGAGACAACCTCTTTAATCACATTTGGAGGTTAGTACTAGTACTGTGTGGAGCATATAGGGAGGCACTAGTACTGTGTGGAGTATGTAGGGAGGCACTAGTACTGTGTGGAGCACATAGGGAGGCACTATGTCATGGTTCCCAATGGCAAGGGAACGTCAGAGAACATAAATAACAGAACAGCTCTTGGGTGATGGAATCTCGAGCTGACCGTGAGCTAAACCTATCACACAACTAACAGTGGCCGGGTGGCGTACCTACGTTTTATCCCTAGACGCCTAGCGCCAGCCGGAGGACTAACTAACCCTAATAGAGGAAAAGACAGACCTGGCTTACCTCTAGGGAAATTCCCCCAAAAAGGAGACAGAAGCCCCCCACATATATTGACGGTGAGTTCAGAGGAAAAGACATACGCAGTATGAAGGTAGGTTCAGCAAAGCGAGGTCCGCTTACTAGATAGCAAGAAGATACAATAGGGAACTTCACGGTCAGCTGAAAACCCTATTAAAATACCATCCCGAAATTACTTTAAGACTCATGTGTCAACTCATGACACCGGAGTGGCAATTTCGGCCCACAAGAGCTTCCAGCTACAGAAAAATAACATAACTGTGAACTGGAACAAAAATGCAAAACAAACTTAGGACTAAGAGTCCAACTTAGCTGATAGTAGTCTAGAAGCAGGAACATGCAACAGAAAGGCTCTGGTTACATTGATGGCCGGCACTAGAATAACTGAGCAGCAAGGCTAAATAGGATACACCCATATCCAGATGGAAACAGGTGAACAGAGAAAGTGAAGCACACAAGTCCAGTACCACCAGTGACCACAGGGGGAGCCCAAAAACCAAATTCACAACAGTACCCCCCCCTCAAGGAGGGGGCACCGAACCCTCACAAGAACCACCAGGGCGATCCGGATGAGCCCTATGAAAGGCACGGACCAAATCAGAGGCATGAACATCAGAGGCTGTCACCCAAGAATTATCCTCTTGACCGTAGCCCTTCCACTTGACCAGATACTGAAGTTTCCGTCTGGAAACACGGGAGTTCAAGATCTTCTCCACAACGTACTCCAATTCACCCTCAACCAACACCGGAGCGGGAGGCTCAACGGAAGGCACAACCGGTACCTCATACCTGCGCAATAATGACCGATGGAAGACATTATGGATAGAAAAAGATGCTGGGAGGTCCAATCGAAAGGACACGGGGTTAAGAATCTCCAAAATCTTATACGGGCCGATGAACCGAGGCTTAAACTTAGGAGAAGAAACCCCCATAGGGACAAAACGAGAAGACAACCACACCAAGTCCCCAAGACGAAGACGAGGACCAACACGACGACGGCGGTTAGCAAAATGCCGAGTCTTCTCCTGGGACAACTCCAAACTGTCCACCACATGTCCCCAAATCCAATGCAACCTATCCACCACAGTATCCACTCCAGGACAATCCGAAGACTCCACCTGACCGGAAGAAAAACGAGGATGAAACCCCGCATTGCAAAAGAAAGGAGAAACCAAAGTGGCAGAACTAGCCTGATTATTGAGGGCAAACTCCGCCAACGGCAAAAAGGCAACCCAGTCATCCTGATCCGCAGACACAAAACACCTCAAATAAGTCTCCAAGGTCTGATTAGTTCGCTCAGTCTGGCCATTAGTCTGAGGATGGAACGCAGACGAAAAAGACAAATCAATGCCCATCCTAGCACAGAACGCCCGCCAAAATCTAGACACGAACTGGGTCCCCCTGTCAGAAACGATATTCTCCGGAATACCATGCAAGCGAACCACATTCTGAAAAAACAGAGGAACCAACTCGGATGAGGAAGGCAACTTAGGCAAGGGCACCAAATGGACCATCTTTGAAACACGGTCACACACCACCCAGATGACAGACATTTTCTGAGAAACAGGGAGATCAGAAATAAAATCCATAGAGATGTGAGTCCAAGGCCTCTTCGGAATAGGCAAAGATAACAACAATCCGCTGGCCCGAGAACAACAAGGTTTGGCCCGAGCACAAACATCACAAGACTGCACAAAAACTCGCACATCTCGAGACAGGGAAGGCCACCAGAAGGACCTAGCCACCAAATCCCTGGTACCAAAGATCCCGGGATGACCTGCCAACACAGAAGAATGAACCTCCGAGATGACTCTACTGGTCCAATCATCAGGAACAAACAGTCTACCAGGCGGGCAACGATCAGGTCTATCCGCCTGAAACTCCTGCAAAGCCCGTCGCAGGTCTGGGGAAACAGCAGATAATATCACCCCATCCTTAAGGATACCTGTAGGTTCAGAATCACCAGGGGAATCAGGCTCAAAACTCCTAGAAAGGGCATCCGCCTTCACATTTTTAGAACCTGGTAAGTATGAGACCACAAAATTAAACCGAGAGAAAAACAACGACCAGCGCGCCTGTCTAGGATTCAGGCGCCTGGCAGACTCAAGATAAATCAAATTCTTGTGATCGGTCAATACCACCACTTGATGTCTAGCCCCCTCAAGCCAATGACGCCACTCCTCAAAAGCCCACTTTATAGCCAAAAGCTCCCGATTACCAATATCATAATTTCGCTCGGCGGGCGAAAATTTTCGAGAAAAGAACGCACAAGGTCTCATCACGGAGCAGTCGGAACTTTTCGGCGACAAGACCGCCCCAGCTCCGATCTCGGAAGCATCGACCTCAA
Organism: Ranitomeya variabilis; assembly: GCF_051348905.1. NCBI lineage: Eukaryota > Metazoa > Chordata > Amphibia > Anura > Dendrobatidae > Ranitomeya > Ranitomeya variabilis. Next base: position 19,321,762 of record NC_135235.1, read on the forward strand.
CCTGAAAAGGAAGAGTAACATCAGGCTGACGCAACACAGGGGCGGAAGAAAAGCGGCGCTTAAGCTCCTGAAAGGCCTCCACAGCAGCAGGGGACCAATCAGCAACATCAGCACCCTTTTTGGTCAAATCAGTCAAAGGTTTAGCAACATCAGAAAAAACAGTTAAAAAATCGACGATAAAAATTAGCAAAGCCCAAAAATTTCTGAAGGCTCTTAAGAGAAGAAGGCTGCGTCCAATCACAAATAGCACGAACCTTGACAGGATCCATCTCAATGGAAGAGGGGGAAAAAATGTACCCCAAAAAAGAAATCTTTTGAACCCCAAAAATACACTTAAAACCCTTCACACACAAGGAATTAGCCCGCAAAACCTGAAAAACCCTCCTGACCTGTTGGACATGAGAATCCCAGTCATCCGAAAAAATCAAAATATCATCCAGATACACGATCATAAATTTATCCAAATATTCACGGAAAATGTCATGCATAAAGGACTGAAAGACTGAAGGGGCATTTGAAAGACCAAAAGGCATTACTAAATACTCAAAATGGCCCTCAGGCGTATTAAATGCGGTTTTCCACTCATCCCCCTGCTTAATTCGCACCAAATTATACGCCCCACGGAGATCAATCTTAGAGAACCACTTAGCCCCCTTTATTCGAGCAAACAAATCAGTCAGCAGTGGCAGAGGATACTGATATTTGACTGTAATTTTATTCAAGAGTCGATAATCAATACACGGCCTCAAAGAGCCATCTTTTTTAGATACAAAGAAAAAAACGGCTCCTAAGGGAGATGAAGAAGGACGAATATGTCCCTTTTCCAGGGACTCCTTAATATATTCTCGCATAGCAGCATGATCAGGTACAGATAGATTAAATAAACGACCCTTTGGAAATTTACTGCCCGGAATCAGATCTATGGTACAATCGCAATCTCTGTGAGGAGGTAGTGAACCAAGCTTAGGCTCCTCAAAAACATCACGATAATCAGACAAAAATTCCGGAATCTCAGAGGGAATAGATGACGAAATGGAAACCAAAGGTACGTCCCCATGAGCCCCCTGACATCCCCAGCTTAACACAGACATAGCTTTCCAGTCAAGGACTGGGTTATGAGATTGTAACCATGGTAATCCGAGCACCAAAACGTCATGTAGATTGTACAACACAAGGAAGCGAATCATCTCCTGATGGTCTGGATTCATACGCATAGTCACTTGTGTCCAGTATTGTGGTTTATTACTAGCCAATGGTGTAGAGTCAATACCCTTCAGAGGTATAGGAACTTCCAGAGGCTCTAGATCAAACCCACAGCGCCTGGCAAAGGACCAATCCATTAGACTCAAAGCGGCGCCAGAGTCGACATAGGCATCCGCGGTAATTGACGATAATGAACAAATCAAGGTCACAGACAGAATAAACTTAGACTGTAAAGTGCAAATTGAAATAGACTTATCAACCTTTTTTGTACGTTTAGAGCATGCTGATATAACATGAGTTGAATCACCACAATAGAAGCACAACCCATTCTTTCGCCTAAAATTCTGCCGTTCGCTTCTGGACAGAATTCTATCACATTGCATATTTTCTGGAGCCTTCTCAGAAGACACCGCCAAATGGTGCACAGGTTTGCGCTCCCGCAAACGCCGATCAATCCGAATAGCCATTGTCATGGACTCATTCAGACCTGTAGGTGCAGGGAACCCCACCATAACATCTTTAATGGCATCAGAGAGACCCTCTCTGAAATTCGCCGCCAGGGCGCACTCATTCCACTGAGTAAGCACAGACCATTTACGAAATTTTTGGCAGTATATTTCAGCTTCATCTTGCCCTTGAGATAGGGCCATCAAGGCTTTTTCAGCCTGAATCTCTAAGTTAGGTTCCTCATAAAGCAACCCCAAAGCCAGAAAAAACGCATCCACATTGAGCAACGCAGGATCCCCGGGTGCCAATGCAAATGCCCAGTTTTGAGGGTCACCCCGCAGCAAGGAAATTACTATCTTAACCTGCTGTGCGGGATCTCCAGCGGAGCGAGATCTCAGGGAAAGAAATAATTTACAATTATTTTTGAAATTCAGGAAACGAGATCTATCCCCGGAGAAAAATTCTGGTATAGGAATTCTAGGTTCAGATATAGGAGCATGAATAACAAAATCCTGTAAATTTTGAACCTTCATAGCAAGATTATTCAAACCTGTAGCCAAACTCTGAGGATCCATTTTAATCAGGTGAGATCAGAGCCATTCAAGGATTAGAAGGAGAGAGAGAGAGACAAAGGCTGCAATTAGAGCAGAAATGCAACTGAGTCAACTAAAAAGCAAGCTCAGGAGAAAAAAAAATAAAAAATCTGCAGACTTCTTTTTCTCTCCTTTCTTCTGCCAACGGTTTTAACCCTTGGCCGGCCATACTGTCATGGTTCCCAATGGCAAGGAAACGTCAGAGAACTTAAACTACAGACTAGCTCCTGGGTGATGGAATCTCGAGCTGACCGTGAGCTAAACCTATCACACAACTAACAGTGGCCGGGTGGCGTACCTACGTTTTATCCCTAGACGCCTAGCGCCAGCCGGAGGACTAACTAACCCTAATAGAGGAAAAGACAGACCTGGCTTACCTCTAGGGAAATTCCCCCAAAAAGGAGACAGAAGCCCCCCACATATATTGACGGTGAGTTCAGAGGAAAAGACATACGCAGTATGAAGGTAGGTTCAGCAAAGCGAGGTCCGCTTACTAGATAGCAAGAAGATACAATAGGGAACTTCATGGTCAGCTGAAAACCCTATTAAAATACCATCCCGAAATTACTTTAAGACTCATGTGTCAACTCATGACACCGGAGTGGCAATTTCGGCCCACAAGAGCTTCCAGCTACAGAAAAATAACATAACTGTGAACTGGAACAAAAATGCAAAACAAACTTAGGACTAAGAGTCCAACTTAGCTGATAGTAGTCTAGAAGCAGGAACATGCAACAGAAAGGCTCTGGTTACATTGATGGCCGGCACTAGAATAACTGAGCAGCAAGGCTAAATAGGATACACCCATATCCTGATGGAAACAGGTGAACAGAGAAAGTGAAGCATACAAGTCCAGTACCACCAGTGACCACAGGGGGAGCCCAAAAACCAAATTCACAACAGCACTAGTACTTTGTGGAGCACATAGGGAAGCAAAATACTGTGTAGAGCACATAGGGAGACACTAGTACTGTGTGGAGCACATAGGGAGGCACTAGTACTGTGTGGAGAACATAGGGACTCACTAGTACTGTGTAGAGCACATAGGGAGGCACTAATACTGTGTGGAGAACATAGGGAGGCACTAGTACTGTGTGGAGCATATAGGGATGCACTAGTACTGTGTGGAGCACATAGGGAGGCAAATGTACTGTGTAGAGCACATAGGGAGGCACTAGTACTGTGTGGGGCACATAGGGAGGCACTAATACTGTGTGGAGCACATAGGGAGGCACTATTACTGTGTGGAGCACATAGGGATGCACTAGTACTGAGTGGGGCACATAGGGATGCACTAGTACTGTGTGGAGCACATAGGGAGGCAAATTTACTGTGTAGAGCACATAGGGAGGCACTATTACTGTGTGGAGTATATAGGGAGGCACTAGTACTGTGTGGAGCATATAGGGAGGCACTAGTACTGTGTGGAGCATATAGGGAGGCAGTAGTACTTTGGGGAGCACATAGGGAGGCACTAGTATTGTGTGGAGCACATAGAGAGGCACTAGTACTGTGTGGAGCACATAGGGAGGCACTAGTACTGTGTGGAGCACATAGGGAGGCACTAGTTCTGTGTGGAGCACATAAGGAGGCGCTAGTACTGTGTGGAGAACATAGGGACTCACTAGAACTGTGTAGAGCACATAGGGAGGCACTAATACTGTGTGGAGCATATAGGGATGCACTAGTACTGTGTGGAGAACATAGGGACTCACTAGTACTGTGTAGAGCACATAGGGAGGCACTAGTCCTGTGTAGAGCACATAGGGAGGCACTAGTGCTGTGTGGAGCACATAGGGAGGCACTAGTACTGTGTGGAGCACATAAGGAGGTGCTAGTACTGTGTGGAGAACATACGGACTCACTAGAACTGTGTGGAGCACATAGGGAGGCATTAGTACTGTGTGGAGCATATAGGGAGGCACTAGTACTGTGTGGAGCACATAGGGAGGCACTAGTACTGTGTGGAGCACATAAGGAGGCACTAGTACTGTGTGGAGCACATAAGGAGGCACTAGTACTGTGTGGAGCACATAGGGAGGCACTAGTACTGTGTGGGGAACATAGGGAGGCACTAGTACTGTGTAGAGCACATAGGGAGGCACTAGTACTGTGTGGAGTACATAGGGATGCACTAGTACTGTGTAGAGCACATAAGGAGGCACTAGTACTGTGTGGAGAACATAGGGACTCACTAGTACTGTGTAGAGCACATAGGGAGGCACTAGAACTGTGTGGAGCACATAGGGATGCACTAGTACTGTGTGGAGCACATAGAGAGGCACTATTACTGTGTGGCGTACATAGGGATGGACTAGTACTGTGTGGGGCACATAGGGAGGCACTAGTACTGTGTGGAGCATATAGAGATGCACTAGTACTGTGTTGAGCACATAGGGATGCACTAGTACTGTGTGGAGCACATAGGGAGGCATTAGTACTGTGTGGGGCACATAGGGATGCACTAGTACTGTGTTGAGCACATAGGGATGCACTAGTACTGTGTGGAGCACATAGGGAGGCACTATTACTGTGTGGAGTGTTATGATCCTATTGGCTGAGGATCACAAAACGGACTAGCTAAGTATATGAACATAGACACGAGCTCTAGGGAGGTGGTAACTGGACTGACCGCAAACCTGATCCTAACCAACACACTAAAGGCAGCCGGTGAACGTGCCTAAAATCCTGGACATCTCGACGCAGCCTGAGAAACTATCTACTCCTGGAGGGAAAGTAAGACCTCACTTGCCTCAAGAGAAATCACCCCAAAGATATAGGAAGCCCCCAACAAATAATAACGGTGAGGTGAGGGGAAAACACAAACGTAGAAATGAAAACAGATTCAGCAAATGAGGCCCGCTAATACTAGATAGCAGAAGACAGATAGGGAACTGTGCGGTCAGTAAAAAACCCTATGCAAAATATCCACGCTGAGAATATAAGAACCCTCACACCAACTAACGGTGTGAGGGGAGAAACTCAGCCCCCTAGAGCTACCAGCAAGCAAGGAAATCACATATTTAGCAAGCTGGACAAGAAACATAAATAAACCAAGAAACATATGACCACTGATGGTCAAAAAATGAACCAAGCAAAACTTAGCTTCTCTTGAAGAGACAGATAACGAAGGACTGCAGGAGAGCTCCAAAATAGCACTGAAGACATTGACAGCAGGCAACAACTGAGAGTCCAGGTGAACTAAATAGGAACCAGCTAACAGATAACGAGACAGCTGATCAGCCTCAGACCTGCAGAATGACCCAAAGAACCACCAGAGGGAGCCCAAAGACAGCACTCACACAGTACCAGTTGTGACCACAAGAGGGAGCCCAAAAACAGAGTTCACAACAGTACCCCCCCTTGAGGAGGGGTCACCGAACCCTCATCAAAACCTCCAGGGCGATCAGGATGAGCCACATGGAAGGCATGAACCAAATCGGCCGCATGAACATCAGAGGCGACTACCCAGGAATTATCCTCCTGACCATAGCCCTTCCACTTAACCAAATACTGAAGCCTCCGTCTAGAAATACGAGAATCCAAGATCTTCTCCACCACGTACTCCAATTCGCCCTCAACCAGCACCGGAGCAGGAGGTTCAACAGAAGGAACCACAGGCACCACATACCTCCGCAACAAAGACCTATGGAACACGTTATGAATGGCAAACGACGCTGGGAGGTCCAAACGAAATGACACCGGGTTAAGGATTTCCAAAACCTTATAAGGACCGATGAAGCGAGGCTTGAATTTAGCAGAGGAAACCTTCATAGGAACATACCGAGAAGACAGCCATACCAAATCCCCAACAAGAAGTCGGGGACCCACACCGTGACGGCGGTTGGCAAAGCGCTGAGCCTTCTCCTGTGACAACTTCAAATTGTCCACCACATGGTTCCAAATCTGTTGCAACCTATCCACCACAGAATCCACCCCAGGACAGTCAGAAGGCTCAACCTGACCCGAGGAAAAACGAGGATGAAAACCAGAATTGCAGAAAAAAGGCGAAACCAAAGGAGCCGAACTAGCCCGATTATTAAGGGCAAACTCGGCCAATGGCAAAAAAGTTACCCAATCATCCTGATCAGCAGAAACAAAACATCTTAAATAAGTTTCCAAGGTCTGATTAGTTTGCTCGGTTTGGCCATTCGTCTGAGGATGGAAGGCCGACGAAAAAGACAAATCAATGCCCATCTTAGCACAAAAGATCCGCCAAAATCTGGACACAAACTGGGATCCTCTGTCAGACACAATATTTTCAGGGATGCCGTGCAAGCGAACCACATTCTGAAAGAGTAGAGGAACCAAATCGGAGGAGGAAGGCAACTTAGGCAAGGGCACCAAATGGACCATTTTGGAAAAACGATCACACACCACCCAGATGACAGACATTCTCTGAGAGACTGGAAGATCCAAAATAAAATCCATGGAAATGTGCGTCCAAGGCCTCTTCGGGACAGGCAAAGGCAAAAGCAAACCGCTGGCACGAGAACAGCAAGGCTTAGCTCGAGCACAAATCCCACAGGACTGCACAAAGGAACGCACATCCCGCGACAAGGAAGGCCACCAGAAGGACCTAGCCACCAAATCTCTGGTACCAAAAATCCCAGGATGGCCTGCCAACACCGAAGAATGAACCTCGGAAATAACTCTGCTGGTCCATCTATCTGGGACAAACAGTCTCTCTGGTGGGCAACGGTCAGGTCTATCCGCTGGAAATTTCTGCAGCACTCGTCGCTAGAGTTGAGCGACTTTCATTTTTTTAAGATCGAGTCGGGTTTTGTGAAACCCGATTTTGTCCAGAGTCGAGTCGAGTGCAGTCGGCCGATTATCGCTAAGAGTCGGGGATCGACCGAAACACGAAACCCAATGCAAGTCAATGGGGAAGCATAGTCGGCAGTGAGTGGAGGCCAGGAAAACATCTACAGTGCCCATTTTAATGCCAAAAACATCCATTCTTGTTTCTGAAGCTTGTCAATCTTAATTAACTTTATAATAATAGTTGGGCATAGGGAATTGGGGGTCATTTGGCAAAAGTTGTGGGGGGAGTAGGGCTGGCTCAAGTTTTTCGTGGGCCCAGGAAATGCGGACTACGTCATGGCGGTGTTGCAGGGAAAGGTAAGTATTTCAACGTTGCAAGTGCTGTGATCCTGAGCAAGCAGGGGGGGCCCACTCGTTCGCATTGGCACTGGCACAGGGCCCCTCAAAGTACAGCGGTGTGTTTGCATGGCGGGGGCGCCTCCCACCAGCAGCGACACTTTTGCGTACTCTGAGGGGCCCTGTGCCAGTGACGTCGCCAACGAGTATGCCCCCCCACCTGATGAAGGAACCTGCACTTTCATCTGCACCTTCCTCTCTGTCCCTGTGTAAGGTGGTATAACATGCGGGAAGGGGAACCTTACTTTCAGCAGGGTCAGATTCTGGCTGTGTAGAGTATAAGGGGAATGTAGTGGTCTAGGTCAATGTACCAGCAGACTCATCTAGCAGTGGCTGGGCAATGGGCAGGATGAGGAGGAAACAGATATAGGGCCAAAGAATAAAGTAGGCTAAATGCAGTTCAAAATTGGTAACAGGACTAAACAGGCGGCATTGCTTTGTTCAGTGGAGTAGCAAACCCAAGAGCAGCAGACACTGTTTCAAGGGCCTAACCACACTAGTAGGCCAAATGCAGTTTAATATCTGATAGTATAGGGCGAAAGCCAGAATGTGGAAGCTCAGCTTTGTTCAGTTGAGGACAACACCAGGCAGGGGCAGACAGACACCTTTAGTAGGCCGGAACAGCCAATTTTTTAAAAAAACAGCAGTTAGTAAGAGGCAGAAGGTAGAAGCTCAGCTTTATTCAGTTGAGGACAACACCAGGCAGGGGCAGACCCCTTTAGTAGGCCGGAACAGCCAATTGCATTTTTAAAAATGGTAATTTGGAACTGAAGGTTGAAGCTCAGCTTTATTCAGTTGAGGACAACACCAGGCAGGGGCAGACAGACACCTTTAGTAGGCCGGAACAGCCAATTGCATTTTTAAAAATGGTAATTTGGAACTGAAGGTTGAAGCTCAGCTTTATTCAGTTGAGGACAACACCAGGCAGGGGCAGACAGACACCTTTAGTAGGCCGGAACAGCCAATGGCATTTTTAAAAATGGTAATTTGGAACAGAAGGTTGAAGCACAGCTTTGTTCAGTTGAGGACAACACCAGGCAGGGGCAGACAGACACCTTTAGTAGGCCGGAACAGCCAATGGCATTTTTAAAAATGGTAATTTGGAACAGAAGGTTGAAGCACAGCTTTGTTCAGTTGAGGACAACACCAGGCAGGGGCAGGCAGACACCTTTAGTAGGCCGGAACAGCCAATTGCATTTTTAAAAATGGTAATTTGGAACTGAAGGTTGAAGCACAGCTTTATTCAGTTGAGGACAACACCAGGCAGGGGCAGACAGACACCTTTAGTAGGCCGGAACAGCCAATGGCATTTTTAAAAATGGTAATTTGGAACAGAAGGTTGAAGCACAGCTTTGTTCAGTTGAGGACAACACCAGGCAGGGGCAGACAGACACCTTTAGTAGGCCGGAACAGCCAATTTTTTTTAAAAAACAGCAGTTAGTAAGAGGCAGAAGGTAGAAGCTCAGCTTTATTCAGTTGAGGACAACACCAGGCAGGGGCAGACATTCACCTTTAGTAGGCCGGAACAGCCAATGGCATTTTTAAAAATGGTAATTTGGAACTGAAGGTTGAAGCTCAGCTTTATTCAGTTGCAGCTTCTTGGCAATAATATAAAGAAGACGAGACAGGACAACACTCGTTGGATGCCATATCTGTGTTTTCACTGGAAAAAAAACTGTCATTTAACTACTTGTAGGAGAAAGTTTTTGTAGCTGGAGGCCACTTTTTGTATTGTACCAGTTTTTGGTTGTATGTTTGGAACTGAAGGTTGAAGCTCAGCTTTATTCAGTTGAGGACAACACCAGGCAGGGGCAGACAGACACCTTTAGTAGGCCGGAACAGCCAATTGCATTTTTAAAAATGGTAATTTGGAACTGAAGGTTGAAGCTCAGCTTTATTCAGTTGAGGACAACACCAGGCAGGGGCAGACAGACACCTTTAGTAGGCCGGAACAGCCAATGGCATTTTTAAAAATGGTAATTTGGAACAGAAGGTTGAAGCACAGCTTTGTTCAGTTGAGGACAACACCAGGCAGGGGCAGACAGACACCTTTAGTAGGCCGGAACAGCCAATGGCATTTTTAAAAATGGTAATTTGGAACAGAAGGTTGAAGCACAGCTTTGTTCAGTTGAGGACAACACCAGGCAGGGGCAGACATTCACCTTTAGTAGGCCGGAACAGCCAATTGCATTTTTAAAAATGGTAATTTGGAACTGAAGGTTGAAGCTCAGCTTTATTCAGTTGCAGCTTCTTGGCAATAATATAAAGAAGACGAGACAGGACAACACTCGTTGGATGCCATATCTGTGTTTTCACTGGAAAAAAAACTGTCATTTAACTACTTGTAGGAGAAAGTTTTTGTAGCTGGAGGCCACTTTTTGTATTGTACCAGTTTTTGGTTGTATGTTTGGAACTGAAGGTTGAAGCTCAGCTTTATTCAGTTGAGGACAACACCAGGCAGGGGCAGACAGACACCTTTAGTAGGCCGGAACAGCCAATTGCATTTTTAAAATTCGTAATTTGGAACAGAAGGTTGAAGCTCAGCTTTATTCAGTTGCAGCTTCTTGGCAATAATATAAAGAAGACGCGACAGGACAACACTCGGTGGATGCCATATCTGTGTTTTCAATGGAAAAAAACCTTTCAGTTAACTACTTGCAGGAGAAAGTTTTTGTAGCTGGTGGCCAATTTTTGTACTGTACCAGTTTTTTGTTGTACGTGTTTTTGTTTTTAATGTTAAAATGTCTGCATTTGATATCTCTCCAGTATTTTCTTTTTTATAAGCAAAATACTGCAGTTTTACATCGGTTACATGGATACACGGGCAGGCAGCTTGGTGGTCAGTGGAGGAGTATTTAAAGTAGGGACGGCAGACAGGCTATCAAAGGCCTAAAATAACAAACAATAGGCTCATGGCTGTTTTACATCGGTTACATGGATACACAGGCAGCTTGGTGGTCAGTGGAGGAGTATTTAAAGTAGGGACCGCAGACAGGCTATCAAAGGCCTAAAATAACAAACAATAGGCTCATGGCTGGTTTACATCGGTTACATGGATACACGGGCAGGCAGCTTGGTGGTCAGTGGAGGAGTATTTAAAGTAGGGACCGCAGACAGGCTATCAAAGGCCTAAAATAACAAACAATAGGCTCATGGCAGTTTTACATCGGTTACATGGATACACAGGCAGCTTGGTGGTCAGTGGAGGAGTATTTAAAGTAGGGACCGCAGACAGGCTATAAAAGGCCTAAAATAACAAACAATAGGCTCATGGCTGTTTTACATCGGTTACATGGATACACGGGCAGGCAGCTTGGTGGTCAGTGGAGGAGTATTTAAAGTAGGGACCGCAGACAGGCTATCAAAGGCCTAAAATAACAAACAATAGGCTCATGGCTGTTTTACATCGGTTACATGGATACACGGGCAGGCAGCTTGGTGGTCAGTGGAGGAGTATTTAAAGTAGGGACCGCAGACAGGCTATCAAAGGCCTAAAATAACAAACAATAGGCTCATGGCTGGTTTACATTGGTTACATGGATACACGGGCAGGCAGACAGGTGGTCAGTGGAGGAGTATTTAAAGTAGGGACCGCAGACAGGCTATCAAAGGCCTAAAATAACAAACAATAGGCTCATGGCTGGTTTACATTGGTTACATGGATACACGGGCAGGCAGACAGGTGGTCAGTGGAGGAGTATTTAAAGTAGGGACCGCAGACAGGCTATCAAAGGCCTAAAATAACAAACAATAGGCTCATGGCAGTTTTACATCGGTTATATGGATACACAGGCAGCTTGGTGGTCAGTGGAGGAGTATTTAAAGTAGGGACCGCAGACAGGCTATCAAAGGCCTAAAATAACAAACAATAGGCTCATGGCTGTTTTACATCGGTTACATGGATACACGGGCAGGCAGCTTGGTGGTCAGTAGAGGAGTATTTAAAGTAGGGACCGCAGACAGGCTATCAAAGGCCTAAAATAACAAACAATAGGCTTATGGCAGTTTTACATCGGTTACATGGATACACAGGCAGCTTGGTGGTCAGTGGAGGAGTATTGCAAGGAGTGTCTGTCCCAGTACTCCCAAAATATAAATAGATGTTAATGTCTCGCAAAACAACCAAAAAAAAAAAAAAGGTGGCATACTTAGGTACAGGGGTGGGCTCATCTGCTGAGTTTCTGACATAGTAATTTGGCAGTAACTATTTAATGGTGCCAATATAGGACACAGACACAGACTACTTTAAGTTGCATCATAGATGTCTACAAATTTGTATTGTCAGTGCCAGACATTGAATGATGTCAGCGAATAGACTAAAGATTGGTGGAGCTGTGCGACATAATTTTGCACGTGGTAGAGCACAGTTTGAGCTGGGGGAGGGGGGAACTCTCTTGAGGCCGGCGGGACCGCCCCAGGGCCCCTCATGTTACAACGGTGTGTCTGACGTTGGGTGCGCACCACCACCGCCAGAGACACTACATTGTACTATGAGGGACCCAGTAGCAATGCCGTCAACCAAAAGCGAGCACACCCACCTCTTCAGACAAGCAGCAGTCTCACGGGTGCTTGCGCCAAGTCGCGATACCACGGCCCCGTGTGGGGAGTTTGGCCATTTAGGGAGGTGTAAACATGTCGTATGCTGTACAATCAGCTGCAGCAAATTAGACATTAGAAAAGTAATTCACAGGCAAGAGCTTTTCATAGGAAAGCTAGGTGTCGGCCGGGCAAGGTGGGGCAAAAGATTTCGAAATCCAGTTGTGGTTCATTTTAATGAATGTTAGATCGTCAACATTTTGGGTAGCCAGACGAGTCCTTTTTTCGGTTAATATTGAACCTGCAGCACTGAATACTCTTTCTGATAGGACACTTGCTGCCGGGCAAGCAAGCTCCTGCAATGCATATTCTGCCAATTCTGGCCAGGTGTCTAATTTTGATGCCCAGTAATCAAATGGGAATGACGGTTGAGGGAGAACATCGATAAGGGATGAAAAATAGTTAGTAACCATACTGGACAAATGTTGTCTCCTGTCACTTTCAATTGATGCAGCAGTACCTGTCCTGTCTGCGGTCATAGCAAAATCACTCCACAACCTTGTCAGAAAACCCCTCTGTCCAACGCCACTTCTGATGTGTGCACCCCTAACACTCCTAGTCTGTTGCCCCCTTGAGCTCGTGTGAGAACGATCACGTGCGCTGTGTGCTGGGAATGCCTGAAGCAAACGGTCAACAAGAGTTGATTGTTTGGTTGCTAATATTAGTTCCAAGTTCTCATGTGGCATAATATTTTGCAATTTGCCTTTATAGCGTGGATCAAGGAGGCAGGCCAACCAGTAATCGTCATCGTTCATCATTTTCGTAATGCGTGTGTCCATTTTTAGGATACGTAAGGCATAATCCGCCATGTGGGCCAAAGTTCCAGTTGTCAAATCTCCGGTTGTGATTGGGTGAGGGGCAGTTGCAGGCAAATCTACATCACTTGTGTCCCTCAAAAAACCAGAACCCGGCCTTGACACGCAACCAATTTCCAGTGCCCCCGGGAAAGGTTCCGCATTAAAAATATACTCATCCCTATCATCCTCCTCGTCCTCCACCTCCTCTTCGCCCGCTACCTCGTCCTGTACACTGCCCTGACCAGACAATGGCTGACTGTCATCAAGGCTTTCCTCTTCCTCTGGTGCAGACGCCTGCTCCTTTATGTGCGTCAAACTTTGCATCAGCAGACGCATTAGGGGGATGCTCATGCTTATTACGGCGTTGTCTGCACTAACCAGCCGTGTGCATTCCTCAAAACACTGAAGGACTTGACACATGTCTTGTATCTTCGACCACTGCACACCTGACAACTCCATGTCTGCCATCCTACTGCCTGCCCGTGTATGTGTATCCTCCCACAAAAACATAACAGCCCGCCTCTGTTGGCACAGTCTCTGAAGCATGTGCAGTGTTGAGTTCCACCTTGTTGCAACGTCTATGATTAGGCGATGCTGGGGAAGGTTCAAAGACCGCTGATAGGTCTGCATACGGCTGGCGTGTACAGGCGAACGTCGGATATGTGAGCAAAGTCCACGCACTTTGAGGAGCAGGTCGGAGAACCCAGGATAAGTTTTCAATAAGCACTGCACCACCAGGTTTAAGGTGTGAGCCAGGCAAGGAATGTGTTTCAGTTGGGAAAGGGAGATGGCAGCCATGAAATTCCTTCCGTTATCACTAACAACCTTGCCTGCCTCAAGATCTACTGTGCCCAGCCACGACTGCGTTTTTTTGTTGCAAGAACTCGGACAGAACTTCCGCGGTGTGTCTGTTGTCGCCCAAACACTTCATAGCCAATACAGCCTGCTGACGCTTGCCAGTAGCTGGCCCATAATGGGACAACTGGTGTGCAACAGTGTCATCTGCCGATGGAGTGGTTGGCCGACTGCGGTCTGTGGAAGAGCTGTAGCTTCTGCAGGAGGACGAGGAGGAGGAGGAGGAGGGGGTGCGAACGCCTACAGCCAACTGTTTCCTAGACCGTGGGCTAGGCACAACTGTCCCGAAATTGATGTCCCCTGAGGACCCTGCATCCACCACATTCACCCAGTGTGCCGTGATGGACACATAACGTCCCTGGCCATGCCTACTGGTCCATGCATCTGTAGTCAGGTGCACCTTTGTACTCACAGATTGCCTGAGTGCATGGACGATGCGCTGTTTAACATGCTGGTGCAGGGCCGGGATGGCTTTTCTGGAAAAAAAGTGTCGACTGGGTAGCTCGTATCGTGGTTCAGCGTACTCCATCAGGGCTTTGAAAGCTTCGCTTTCAACTAACCGGTAGGGCATCATCTCTAACGATATTAGTCTAGCTATGTGGGCGTTAAAACCCTGTGTACGCGGATGCGAGGATAAGTACTTCCTTTTTCTAACCAGAGTCTCATGTAGTGTGAGCTGAACTGGAGAGATGGAGATCGTGGAACTTGCGGGTGTGCCGGTGGACATGGCAGACTGCGAGACGGTTGGAGATGGTATTGTTTCCGCCGGTGACCTAGATGCAATATTTCCTCCTACAAAACTGGTGATTCCCTGACCCTGAGTGCTTTTGGCTGGCAAAGAAACCTGCACAGATACTGCCGGTGGTGCGGAAAATGGTGGCCTTACAGTGACGGAAGGGATGTTGCGTTGCTGACTAGCTTCATTGGCCGAGGGTGCTACAACCTTAAGGGACGTTTGGTAGTTAGTCCAGGCTTGAAAATGCATGGTGGTTAAGTGTCTATGCATGCAACTAGTATTGAGACTTTTCAGATTCTGACCTCTGCTTAAGCTAGTTGAACATTTTTGACAGATGACTTTGCGCTGATCAATTGGATGTTGTTTAAAAAAATGCCAGACTGCACTCTTCCTAGCATCGGATCCCTTTTCAGGGATTGCAGACTGAGCTTTAACCGGATGGCCACGCTGTCCTCCAACAGGTTTTGGCTTTGACACGCGTTTTGGGCCAGATACGGGCCCGGCAGATGGAACCTGTTGCGATGTTGATGCCTGCTGTGGCCCCTCCTCCACCTCCGCTTCTGAACTACTGCCGCCTGCACCCTGTTCCCCCAATGGCTGCCAATCGGGGTCAATAACTGGTCATCTATTAACTCCTCTTCGAGCTCGTGTGCAACTTCGTCTGTGTCACTGTGTCGGTCGGTGGTATAGCGTTCGTGGCGGGGCAACATAGTCTCATCAGAGTCTGATTGTGGATCAGTACCCTGAGAGGGCAATGTGGTGGTCTGAGTCAAAGGAGCAGCATAGTACTCTGGCTGTGGCTGTGCATCAGTGCACTCCATGTCAGAATCAACTTGTAATGGGCATGGCCTGTTAAGTGTTTCACTTTGTAAGCCAGGGACGGTATGTGTAAAGAGCTCCATGGAGTAACCCGTTGTGTCGCCTGCTGCATCCTTCTCTCTTGTTGTAGTTTTTGCTGAAGAGGACAAGGAAGCGACTTGTCCCTGACCGTGGACATCCACAAGTGACGCGCTGCTTTTACATTTACCAGTTTCAGAAGAGGAGGCAAAAGAGCTAGAGGCTGAGTCTGCAATGTAAGCCAAAACTTGCTGTTGCTGCTCCGCCTTTAAAAGCGGTTTTCCTACTCCCAGAAAAGAGAGCGTTCGAGGCCTTGTGTAGCCAGACGACGAAACTGGCTCCACAGCTCCAGACTTAGGTGGAATATTTTTATCCCCACGACCACCTGATGCTCCACTACCACTACCATCATTACCAGCTGACAATGAACGCCCACGACGACCTCTTGCACCAGACTTCCTCATTGTTTTAAAAACTTAACCAAAGTAACTTTATTTGTTGCTGTCAAACAACTTACACGGTGCGCTATAACTTCAGTATGATTTCAATATCCCTTAACAGGTTGGTGAGACCACAAGGAAAATCAGGCACAATGTTACACACTCTGTTTTCTGTGGCACCAAATTACAGAGATGCCACACACGCAGGAATGTCACTCAAACACAAATGTCAATATTAATCTCCCACCTATTTTTTTTTTTTTTCCCTCAGGGAGACTTTAGAAACCAAATAAGATAAATTGTTTTTTTCAGGGACAATTTAGAAACCAAATAATAATAATAAAAAAAAAAAAGCTTTCTATGGCCCAGTGCCCACTGAGTGAGAGATGGCGCGCACAGGAGTCAGGATCAGGAGTGGCACACAAGCCCTGAGGACAGTATTAATCTCCCACTGATGGATGTAGTGTTTTTTTTTTCAGGTAGATTTTAGAACCCAAATCAAGCAAAAAAATAAATATGCTTTCTATGGCCCACTGAGTGAGAGATGGCGCGCACAGGAGTCAGGATCAGGAGTGGCACACAAGCCCTGAGGACAGTATTAATCTCCCACTGATGGATGTAGTGTTTTTATTTTCAGGTAGATTTTAGAACCCAAATCAAGCAAAAAAATAAATAGGCTTTCTATGGCCCACTGAGTGAGAGATGGCGCGCACAGGAGTCAGGATCAGGAGTGGCACACAAGCCCTGAGGACAGTATTAATCTCCCACTGATGGATGTAGTGTTTTTTTTTTCAGGTAGATTTTAGAACCCAAATCAAGCAAAAAAATAAATAGGCTTTCTATGGCCCACTGAGTGAGAGATGGCGCTCACAGGAGTCAGGATCAGGAGTGGCACACAAGCCCTGAGGACAGTATTAATCTCCCACTGATGGATGTAGTGATTTTTTTTTCAGTTAGATTTTAGAACCCAAATCAAGCAAAAAAATAAATAGGCTTTCTATGGCCCACTGAGTGAGAGATGGCGCTCACAGGAGTCAGGATCAGGAGTGGCACACAAGCCCTGAGGACAGCATTAATCTCCCACTGATTGATGTAGTGTTTTTTTTTCAGGTAGATTTTAGAACCCAAATCAAGCAAAAAAATAAATAGGCTTTCTATGGCCCACTGAGTGAGAGATGGCGCGCACAGGAGTCAGGATCAGGAGTGGCACACAAGCCCTGAGGACAGCATTAATCTCCCACTGATGGATGTAGTGTTTTTTTTTCAGGTAGATTTTAGAACCCAAATCAAGCAAAAAAATAAATAGGCTTTCTATGGCCCACTGAGTGAGAGATGGCGCTCACAGGAGTCAGGATCAGGAGTGGCACACAAGCCCTGAGGACAGTATTAATCTCCCACTGATGGATGTAGTGTTTTTTTTTCAGGTAGATTTTGGAACCCAAATCAAGCAAAAAAATAAATAGGCTTTCTATGGCCCACTGAGTGAGAGATGGCGCGCACAGGAGTCAGGATCAGGAGTGGCACCCAAGCCCTGAGGACAGTATTAATCTCCCACTGATGGATGTAGTGATTTTTTTTTCAGTTAGATTTTAGAACCCAAATCAAGCAAAAAAATAAATAGGCTTTCTATGGCCCACTGAGTGAGAGATGGCGCGCACAGGAGTCAGGATCAGGAGTGGCACACAAGCCCTGAGGACAGCATTAATCTCCCACTGATGGATGTAGTGTTTTTTTTTTCAGGTAGATTTTAGAACCCAAATCAAGCAAAAAAATAAATAGGCTTTCTATGGCCCACTGAGTGAGAGATGGCGCGCACAGGAGTCAGGATCAGGAGTGGCACACAAGCCCTGAGGACAGTATTAATCTCCCACTGATGGATGTAGTGATTTTTTTTTCAGTTAGATTTTAGAACCCAAATCAAGCAAAAAAATAAATAGGCTTTCTATGGCCCACTGAGTGAGAGATGGCGCGCACAGGAGTCAGGATCAGGAGTGGCACACAAGCCCTGAGGACAGCATTAATCTCCCACTGATGGATGTAGTGTTTTTTTTTTCAGGTAGATTTTAGAACCCAAATCAAGCAAAAAAATAAATAGGCTTTCTATGGCCCACTGAGTGAGAGATGGCGCTCACAGGAGTCAGGATCAGGAGTGGCACACAAGCCCTGAGGACAGTATTAATCTCCCACTGATGGATGTAGTGTTTTTTTTTCAGGTAGATTTTAGAACCCAAATCAAGCAAAAAAATAAATAGGCTTTCTATGGCCCACTGAGTGAGAGATGGCGCTCACAGGAGTCAGGATCAGGAGTGGCACACAAGCCCTGAGGACAGTATTAATCTCCCACTGATGGATGTAGTGATTTTTTTTTCAGTTAGATTTTAGAACCCAAATCAAGCAAAAAAATAAATAGGCTTTCTATGGCCCACTGAGTGAGAGATGGCGCGCACAGGAGTCAGGATCAGGAGTGGCACACAAGCCCTGAGGACAGTATTAATCTCCCACTGATGGATGTAGTGTTTTTTTTTCAGGTAGATTTTAGAACCCAAATCAAGCAAAAAAATAAATAGGCTTTCTATGGCCCACTGAGTGAGAGATGGCGCTCACAGGAGTCAGGATCAGGAGTGGCACACAAGCCCTGAGGACAGTATTAATCTCCCACTGATGGATGTAGTGATTTTTTTTTCAGGTAGATTTTAGAACCCAAATCAAGCAAAAAAATAAATAGGCTTTCTATGGCCCACTGAGTGAGAGATGGCGCTCACAGGAGTCAGGATCAGGAGTGGCACACAAGCCCTGAGGACAGTATTAATCTCCCACTGATGGATGTAGTGATTTTTTTTTCAGGTAGATTTTAGAACCCAAATCAAGCAAAAAAATAAATAGGCTTTCTATGGCCCACTGAGTGAGAGATGGCGCGCACAGGAGTCAGGATCAGGAGTGGCACACAAGCCCTAAGGACAGTATTAATCTCCCACTGATGGATGTAGTGATTTTTTTTTCAGTTAGATTTTAGAACCCAAATCAAGCAAAAAAATAAATAGGCTTTCTATGGCCCACTGAGTGAGAGATGGCGCTCACAGGAGTCAGGATCAGGAGTGGCACACAAGCCCTGAGGACAGTATTAATCTCCCACTGATGGATGTAGTGTTTTTTTTTCAGGTAGATTTTAGAACCCAAATCAAGCAAAAAAATAAATAGGCTTTCTATGGCCCACTGAGTGAGAGATGGCGCGCACAGGAGTCAGGATCAGGAGTGGCACACAAGCCCTGAGGACAGTATTAATCTCCCACTGATGGATGTAGTGTTTTTATTTTCAGGTAGATTTTAGAACCCAAATCAAGCAAAAAAATAAATAGGCTTTCTATGGCCCACTGAGTGAGAGATGGCGCGCACAGGAGTCAGGATCAGGAGTGGCACACAAGCCCTGAGGACAGTATTAATCTCCCACTGATGGATGTAGTGTTTTTTTTTCAGGTAGATTTTAGAACCCAAATCAAGCAAAAAAATAAATAGGCTTTCTATGGCCCACTGAGTGAGAGATGGCGCGCACAGGAGTCAGGATCAGGAGTGGCACACAAGCCCTGAGGACAGTATTAATCTCCCACTGATGGATGTAGTGTTTTTTTTTTCAGGTAGATTTTAGAACCCAAATCAAGCAAAAAAATAAATAGGCTTTCTATGGCCCACTGAGTGAGAGATGGCGCTCACAGTAGTCAGGATCAGGAGTGGCACACAAGCCCTGAGGACAGTATTAATCTCCCACTGATGGATGTAGTGATTTTTTTTTCAGTTAGATTTTAGAACCCAAATCAAGCAAAAAAATAAATAGGCTTTCTATGGCCCACTGAGTGAGAGATGGCGCGCACAGGAGTCAGGATCAGGAGTGGCACACAAGCCCTGAGGACAGCATTAATCTCCCACTGATTGATGTAGTGTTTTTTTTTCAGGTAGATTTTAGAACCCAAATCAAGCAAAAAAATAAATAGGCTTTCTATGGCCCACTGAGTGAGAGATGGCGCGCACAGGAGTCAGGATCAGGAGTGGCACACAAGCCCTGAGGACAGCATTAATCTCCCACTGATGGATGTAGTGTTTTTTTTTTCAGGTAGATTTTAGAACCCAAATCAAGCAAAAAAATAAATAGGCTTTCTATGGCCCACTGAGTGAGAGATGGCGCTCACAGGAGTCAGGATCAGGAGTGGCACACAAGCCCTGAGGACAGTATTAATCTCCCACTGATGGATGTAGTGTTTTTTTTTCAGGTAGATTTTGGAACCCAAATCAAGCAAAAAAATAAATAGGCTTTCTATGGCCCACTGAGTGAGAGATGGCGCGCACAGGAGTCAGGATCAGGAGTGGCACACAAGCCCTGAGGACAGTATTAATCTCCCACTGATGGATGTAGTGATTTTTTTTTCAGTTAGATTTTAGAACCCAAATCAAGCAAAAAAATAAATAGGCTTTCTATGGCCCACTGAGTGAGAGATGGCGCGCACAGGAGTCAGGATCAGGAGTGGCACACAAGCCCTGAGGACAGCATTAATCTCCCACTGATGGATGTAGTGTTTTTTTTTTCAGGTAGATTTTAGAACCCAAATCAAGCAAAAAAATAAATAGGCTTTCTATGGCCCACTGAGTGAGAGATGGCGCTCACAGGAGTCAGGATCAGGAGTGGCACACAAGCCCTGAGGACAGTATTAATCTCCCACTGATGGATGTAGTGTTTTTTTTTCAGGTAGATTTTAGAACCCAAATCAAGCAAAAAAATAAATAGGCTTTCTATGGCCCACTGAGTGAGAGATGGCGCTCACAGGAGTCAGGATCAGGAGTGGCACACAAGCCCTGAGGACAGTATTAATCTCCCACTGATGGATGTAGTGATTTTTTTTTTCAGTTAGATTTTAGAACCCAAATCAAGCAAAAAAATAAATAGGCTTTCTATGGCCCACTGAGTGAGAGATGGCGCGCACAGGAGTCAGGATCAGGAGTGGCACACAAGCCCTGAGGACAGTATTAATCTCCCACTGATGGATGTAGTGTTTTTTTTTCAGGTAGATTTTAGAACCCAAATCAAGCAAAAAAATAAATAGGCTTTCTATGGCCCACTGAGTGAGAGATGGCGCTCACAGGAGTTAGGATCAGGAGTGGCACACAAGCCCTGAGGACAGTATTAATCTCCCACTGATGGATGTAGTGATTTTTTTTTCAGGTAGATTTTAGAACCCAAATCAAGCAAAAAAATAAATAGGCTTTCTATGGCCCACTGAGTGAGAGATGGCGCTCACAGGAGTCAGGATCAGGAGTGGCACACAAGCCCTGAGGACAGTATTAATCTCCCACTGATGGATGTAGTGATTTTTTTTTCAGGTAGATTTTAGAACCCAAATCAAGCAAAAAAATAAATAGGCTTTCTATGGCCCACTGAGTGAGAGATGGCGCGCACAGGAGTCAGGATCAGGAGTGGCACACAAGCCCTAAGGACAGTATTAATCTCCCACTGATGGATGTAGTGATTTTTTTTTCAGTTAGATTTTAGAACCCAAATCAAGCAAAAAAATAAATAGGCTTTCTATGGCCCACTGAGTGAGAGATGGCGCTCACAGGAGTCAGGATCAGGAGTGGCACACAAGCCCTGAGGACAGTATTAATCTCCCACTGATGGATGTAGTGTTTTTTTTTCAGGTAGATTTTAGAACCCAAATCAAGCAAAAAAATAAATAGGCTTTCTATGGCCCACTGAGTGAGAGATGGCGCTCACAGGAGTCAGGATCAGGAGTGGCACACAAGCCCTGAGGACAGTATTAATCTCCCACTGATGGATGTAGTGATTTTTTTTTCAGTTAGATTTTAGAACCCAAATCAAGCAAAAAAATAAATAGGCTTTCTATGGCCCACTGAGTGAGAGATGGCGCGCACAGGAGTCAGGATCAGGAGTGGCACACAAGCCCTGAGGACAGTATTAATCTCCCACTGATGGATGTAGTGTTTTTTTTTCAGGTAGATTTTAGAACCCAAATCAAGCAAAAAAATAAATAGGCTTTCTATGGCCCACTGAGTGAGAGATGGCGCTCACAGGAGTCAGGATCAGGAGTGGCACACAAGCCCTGAGGACAGTATTAATCTCCCACTGATGGATGTAGTGTTTTTTTTTTCAGGTAGATTTTAGAACCCAAATCAAGCAAAAAAATAAATAGGCTTTCTATGGCCCACTGAGTGAGAGATGGCGCTCACAGGAGTCAGGATCAGGAGTGGCACACAAGCCCTGAGGACAGTATTAATCTCCCACTGATGGATGTAGTGATTTTTTTTTCAGGTAGATTTTAGAACCCAAATCAAGCAAAAAAATAAATAGGCTTTCTATGGCCCACTGAGTGAGAGATGGCGCTCACAGGAGTCAGGAGTGGCACACAAGCCCTGAGGACAGTATTAATCTCCCACTGATGGATGTAGTGTTTTTTTTTTCAGGTAGATTTTAGAACCCAAATCAAGCAAAAAAATAAATAGGCTTTCTATGGCCCACAATTAGAGAGAGAGAGGTGGCACACCCAGGAGTCAAGACTGGCACACAAGCTGAAAGGGCAATATTACTCTCCCACTGTTTTTTTATGTATTTTTTTTTTTTCAGGGAGACTTTAGAAACCAAATAATATTAAAAAAAGCAAAAAAATAAATAGGCTTTCTATGGCCCACAATTAGAGAGAGAGAGGTGGCACACCCAGGAGTCAAGACTGGCACACAAGCTGAAAGGGCAATATTACTCTCCCACTGTTTTTTTATGTATTTTTTTTTTTCAGGGAGACTTTAGAAACCAAATAATATTAAACAAAGCAAAAAAATAAATAGGCTTTCTATGGCCCACAATTAGAGAGAGAGAGGTGGCACACCCAGGAGTCAAGACTGGCACACAAGCTGAAAGAGCAATATTACTCTCCCACTGTTTTTTTATGTATTTTTTTTTTTTCAGGGAGACTTTAGAAACCAAATAATATTAAAAAAAGCAAAAAAATAAATAGGCTTTCTATGGCCCACAATTAGAGAGAGAGAGGTGGCACACCCAGGAGTCAAGACTGGCACACAAGCTGAAAGGGCAATATTACTCTCCCACTGTTTTTTTATGTATTTTTTTTTTTTCAGGGAGACTTTAGAAACCAAATAATATTAAACAAAGCAAAAAAATAAATAGGCTTTCTATGGCCCACAATTAGAGAGAGAGAGAGGTGGCACACCCAGGAGTCAAGACTGGCACACAAGCTGAAAGGGCAATATTACTCTCCCACTGTTTTTTTATGTATTTTTTTTTTTTCAGGGAGACTTTAGAAACCAAATAATATTAAACAAAGCAAAAAAATAAATAGGCTTTCTATGGCCCACAATTAGAGAGAGAGAGGTGGCACACCCAGGAGTCAAGACTGGCACACAAGCTGAAAGGGCAATATTACTCTCCCACTGTTTTTTTATGTACTTTTTTTTTTTTCAGGGAGACTTTAGAAACCAAATAATATTAAAAAAAGCAAAAAAATAAATAGGCTTTCTATGGCCCACAATTAGAGAGAGAGAGGTGGCACACCCAGGAGTCAAGACTGGCACACAAGCTGAAAGGGCAATATTACTCTCCCACTGTTTTTTTATGTATTTTTTTTTTTCACGGAGACTTTAGAAACCCAATAATATTAAAAAAACAAAAAAATAAATAGGCTTTGTATGGCCCACTGAATGAGAGATGGCACACACAGGAGTGGCACACAAGCCCTGACTGAGGCCAATATTTTTCTCCCACTGATTGATGTAGTGTTTTTGTGTTGAGGTAGATTTTAGAACACAAATCAAGAAAAAAAATAAATAGGCTTTCTATGGCCCACTCAGTGAGAGATGGCACACACAGGGATGGCACTGTAGCAGAAATGCCAATCTTAATCTTCCACAAAAAAAACAAAACAGGGACTGTCCTACAATTACTATCTCCCTGCAGTAATGTAAGCCAGGTATGGCAGGCAGCAATAGGAGTGGACTGATGCACAAATTAAATAAAAAGTGTGGACAAACAAAAAAGATAGCTGTGCAGAAAGGAAGGAACAAGAGGATATGTGCTTTGAAAAAAGCAGTTGGTTTGCACAGTGGCGTACACACAGCAATACAGCTATCACGGAGCCTTCTAGGGCAGCCCAATGAGCTACAGCGCTGAGGGAAAAAAAAAAAATGTAGCTTCCAGTGTCCCTGCACACCGAAGGTGGTGTTGGACAGTGGAAATCGCTACAGCACAAGCGGTTTGGTGGTTAGTGGACCCTGCCTAACGCTATCCCTGCTTCTGACGAAGCGGCAGCAACCTCTCCCTAAGCTCAGATCAGCAGCAGTAAGATGGCGGTCGGCGGGAACGCCCCTTTATAGCCCCTGTGACGCCGCAGACAGCAAGCCAATCACTGCAATGCCCTTCTCTAAGATGGTGGGGACCAGGACCTATGTCATCACGCTGCCCACACTCTGCGTTCACCTTCATTGGCTGAGAAATGGCGCTTTTCGCGTCATTGAAACGCGACTTTGGCGCGAAAGTCGCGTACCGCATGGCCGACAAGCACAGGGGTCGGATCGGGTTTCATGAGACGCCGACTTAGCCAAAAGTCGGCGACTTTTGAAAATGAACGACCCGTTTCGCTCAACCCTACTCGTCGCAAATCTGGGGAAATGGCAGACAAAATCACTCCCTCTCTGAGGATACCAGCCGGCTCTGAAACTCCCGGAGAGTCAGGCACAAAACTCCTAGAAAGAGCATCAGCCTTCACGTTCTTTGAACCAGGCAGGTACGAGACCACAAAATCGAAACGGGAGAAAAATAACGACCAACGAGCCTGTCTAGGATTCAGCCGCTTGGCAGACTCGAGATAAATCAGATTTTTGTGATCAGTTAAGACCACTACACGATGCTTAGCTCCCTCGAGCCAATGTCGCCACTCCTCAAATGCCCACTTCATAGCCCACAACTCCCAATTCCCAACATCATAATTCCGCTCGGCAGGTGAAAACTTTCTTGAAAAGAAAGCACAAGGCTTCCTCACAGAGCAATCAGAGCTTCTCTGCGACAAAACAGCCCCTGCTCCAATCTCAGAAGCATCAACCTCGACCTGAAAAGGAAGAGAGACATCAGGCTGACACAAAACTGGAGCCGAAGAAAAACGGCGCTTCAGCTCCCGAAAGGCTTCCACAGCCGCAGGAGACCAATTAGTCACATCAGAACCCTTCTTGGTCAAATCCGTCAAGGGTTTAACCACGCCAGAAAAATTAGCAATGAAGTGACGGTAAAAATTAGCAAAACCCAAGAACTTCTGAAGACTCTTAACAGATGTAGGCTGAGTCCAGTCATGAATAGCCTGGACCTTGACTGGGTCCATCTCAATAGTAGAAGGAGAAAAAATAAAACCCAAAAAGGAAACCTTCTGTACTCCGAAGAGACATTTTGAGCCCTTCACAAATAAGGCATTAGCACGCAGGACTTGAAATACCATCCTGACCTGCTTCACATGGGACTCCCAGTCCTCAGAAAAGACCAAAATGTCATCCAGATACACAATCATAAATTTATCCAGATATTCTCGGAAGATGTCATGCATGAAGGACTGGAACACAGAAGGAGCATTAGAGAGTCCAAAAGGCATCACCAAGTACTCAAAATGGCCTTCGGGCGTATTAAATGCTGTTTTCCATTCATCCCCCTGCTTAATGCGCACAAGGTTATACGCACCACGAAGATCTATCTTGGTGAACTAACTGGACCCTTTAATCCGAGCAAACAGATCAGACAACAATGGCAAAGGATACTGAAATTTGACCGTGATTTTATTTAGAAGACAATAATCTATACAAGGTCTCAGAGACCCATCCTTCTTGGCCACAAAAAAGAATCCTGCACCAAGAGGGGAGGAGGACGGACGAATATGTCCCTTCTCCAAAGACTCCTTTATATAGCTCTGCATTGCGGCATGCTCTGGTACAGACAAATTAAAAAGTCGTCCCTTAGGGAACTTACTACCAGGAATCAAATTTATAGCACAATCACAATCCCTGTGAGGAGGCAGGGCACCGGATCTGGGCTCATCAAATACATCCTGGTAGTCCGACAAAAACTCAGGGACCTCAGAAGGAGTGGAAGAAGCAATTGATACCAAAGGAGCATCGCCATGAATCCCCTGGCAACCCCAACTTGACACAGACATAGCTTTCCAATCCAGAACTGGATTATGGGCCTGCAGCCATGGCAGACCCAACACGACAACATCATGCAAATTATGCAGCACAAGAAAGCGGATCACCTCCTGATGCACAGGAGTCATGCACATGGTCACTTGAGTCCAATATTGAGGCTTATTCTCAGCCAATGGTGTAGCATCAATTCCCCTCAGTGGAATAGGGAATTCCAAAGGCTCCAGGACAAAACCACAGCGCCTGGCAAACGACAAATCCATCAGATTCAGGGCAGCACCTGAATCCACAAAAGCCATAACCGAGTAGGACGACAAAGAACAAATTAAAGTAACAGACAAAATGGATTTAGGCTGTATAGTACCAATGGTGACAGGTTTAGCGATTTTTTTAACGCGCTTAGAGCATGCTGAGATAACATGAGTTGAATCACTACAGTAAAAGCACAACCCATTTTGACGTCTATGATTTTGCCGCTCAACTCTGGTCAGAACTCGGTCACATTGCATAGACTCAGGTCTCTGTTCAGAAAACACCGCCAGATGGTGCGCAGATTTGCGCTCCCGCAAACGCCGATCAATCTGAATGGCCAAAGCCATTGAGTCATTCAGACTTGCAGGCGTGGGGAACCCCACCATAACATTCTTAATGGCTTCAGAAAGACTTTCTCTGAAATTTGCAGCCAGTGCACACTCATTCCATTGAGTAAGCACCGACCATTTCCGAAATTTTTGACAATACACCTCAGCTTCATCCTGGCCCTGAGAAAGAGCCAGCAAGGCCTTTTCTGCCTGGTTCTCAAGATTAGGTTCCTCATAAAGCAGTCCAAGCGCCAGAAAAAACGCATCCACATTCAGCAATGCAGGATCTCCTGGCACCAGAGAGAAAGCCCAATCTTGAGGGTCGCCACGTAACAAGGAGATAACAATTTTAACTTGCTGAGCGGAATCACCAGAGGAACGAGGTCTCAAAGATAGAAATAATTTACATTTATTCTTAAAATTCAGAAATCTAGATCTATCTCCAGAAAACAACTCAGGAATAGGTATTTTTGGCTCTGACATAGGGCTATGAACAAAATCCTGAATGCTTTGCACCCTTGCAGCAAGATGATCCACACTAGAAGTCAGACTCTGAATATCCATGTCTGCAGCTGAACACAAAACCACCCAGAGATTAAGGGGATGAGAGAAACTGGACAGACTGCAGCAAAGATAGAGAGGAAAAAAAAAAAAATTGTACTCAGGGCTTCTCTTATCCCACTTCTGCGATGCATTAAACACTTTTTTGGCCTGCTGTACTGTTATGATCCTAGTGGCTGAGGATCACAAAACGGACTAGCTAAGTTTATGAACATAGACACGAGCTCTAGGGAGGTGGTAACTGGACTGACCGCAAACCTGATCCTAACCAACACACTAAAGGAAGCCGGTGAACGTGCCTAAAATCCTGGACGTCTCGACGCAGCCTGAGACACTATCTACTCCTGGAGGGAAAGTAAGACCTCATTTGCCTCAAGAGAAATCACCCCAAAGATATAGGAAGCCCCCAACAAATAATAACGGTGAGGTAAGGGGAAAACACAAACGTAGAAATGAAAATAGATTAAGCAATTGAGTCCCGCTAATACTAGATAGCAGAAGACAGATAGGGAACTGTGCGGTCAGTAAAAAACCCTATGCAAAATATCCACGCTGAGAATACAAGAACCCTCACACCAACTAATGGTGTGGGGGGAGAAACTCAGCCCCCTAGAGCTACCAGCAAGCAAGGAAATCACATATTAGCAAGCTGGACAAGAAAACAAAAATAAACCAAGAAACATATGACCACTGATGGTCAAAAAATGAACCAAGCAAAACTTAGCTTCTCTTGAAGAGACTGATAATGAAGGACTGCAGAGAGCTCCAAAATAGCACTGAAGACATTGACAGCAGGCAACAACTGAGAGTCCAGGTGAACTAAATAGGAAACCAGCTAAGAGATAATGAGACAGCTGATCCTGCCTCAGACCTGCAGAATGACCCAAAGAACCACCAGAGGGAGCCCAAAGACAGCACTCACACAGTACCAGTTGTGACCACAAGAGGGAGCCCAAAAACAGAGTTCACAACAGTGGAGTACATAGGGATGGACTAGTACTGTGTGGGGCACATAGGGATGCACTAGTACTGTGTTAAGCACATATGGAGGCACTATTACTGTGTGGAGCACATAGGGAGGCACTATTGCTGTATGGCGCACATAGGGAGGGACTGCTACTGTGTGGAGCAGAAAGGGAGGCACTATTACTGTGTGGAGCATATAGGGAGGCAATATTACTGTGTTTATCACAAAGGGAAGAATTATTACTGTGTGGAGCACATAGGGAGGCATTATTACTGAGTGGAGCACATAGGGAGGCGTGCCCTGAAGATGTGTAGACGAAACGCGCGTCGGGGCTGAGGGACACAGGACAAACCCCTGTACTCTGTTAGTTTATTATACTTATTCTTTGCATTCTATTGACACCTTGTGGCTTTTTATTGATCCTTGGCAAAAAATTCATACTTACCCTCACCAGCATAGCTCAACAATCCTTTGGCACGCCAACATTTTTCTTATACTACTCATGATTACTCATGTGACTTGTCAAGCACTTTTATTCTATGCACTGGCACTTTAGATTACTATACAGTGACTTTAATACAGTAACTGATTAATCATAGTAACTTAGATTCCATCATTACTTTTTCTATTATCTTGAGCTATGAAGGCACATACATTTTTATGAATGTTTCTATGACATTTCCCCCATTTATTTATTTATGATTGAGTGCTTAATATTACTAATGTAATTACAGGGGGGGGGGAGGAGGGGGGCCTTGGTTTGTACCATTCAAGTGTCCCTCACACTAGAGTCATCTGGTTTTTAATATTTTGTTTCATGTTTAATTTGTTATATTAAATTGATTGAATATGATTGGTGGGTCACCGACCTCCACCAATTTCATACTGATGATCTTACAGAGAGCTCGTCATCACCAATGTATAAGTCATGGACAATCTTAATAATAAACTTAATAAGAGTTTTCTAATGTCAGGCACCTATATGAAGATCTTCCCACATCTTCAGAGAAGTCAGATCTCCGTGAAGTGTAAAACATTTCCAAAAGCTAGAAGATAATGTCTGTTTCTTGCCAACACTGAAAACTATGACCGGGAGCATCTGAGACGTCGGGACGTATCAAGAGGCCACTTGAAGAAGTTTTTGTGAACGATGTAGCGGTGTTTTAGACAAGTGCACTTAAGTTGGCGATGGATTTGATATTCAGAGCAAGGGGTCATTTTCTGGAGTAGTTTCTAAGGTTCTTGTACTTTTGTATAAATAACTCACTTAACCATTTAATCACCAGACACTATATCAATGCTGAGACAACCAAGATGTTTATTCCAGTCTTTTCAAATAATTTGTTTTCTATCTTGGATGTTTAAGAAATATTCCCATCTTAGTAAGTGGTGGCATGATACTAGGATACTCTATCAATTAATGAGTGGCGGGAGTTCAGACTATGCACCTCGAATGATCCTGATAATGAGGAGACCTTAATAGGAGCCTTCCAGAACATCTTGCATGTAGTGATGTGATGCTGAAGTGTTTGTTTTTAAAAAGCCATGATGATCGCGGTTCTTGACTCCTGGAAGCCATGTTGATGGTGCTACTTGACTCCAGGAAGTCATGACAGAAGTAGTTCTTGACTTTAGGTAGCCATGATAATGCAACCTCTTAAATGTAACAAGCCATGTTGATGTAGTTTCTTGACCTAGAAAAGTCAAAATGATTGAATTTGTTGACTTAAAAAAATCCATATTTATGGAGCTCTTGCAGCAGTTGACTCTAGGAAACAATGGCCAAGGCTACCCTTGATCTCAGGAAACCATGATGAAGGAATCTCTTGACTTTAGGAAATGATAATGATGAAACTTCAAAAACTGCTCAGCTTCAAGAATCCATGATCATAGACGTTCGTAAAGGACATGGCTTTAGAAAGTAATAATAATGCAAACTTTTGAAGCACTTGGCCCAAAGAAGCCATGAGGGATGCAGCCCTTGACTGTAGGCAACCTTGACTGTAGAAACCTATGATGATGGAAACTCTTGAAGCAGATGATTCTCAGAGGACATTGTAAAAGCAGACCTTGATTTTAGGGATCAATGATCGTGGAAGCTCACAAATCTTTTTATCTTATGAAAGTATAATCATGGAAGCTCTTGATGAATTTGACAATAGATAGTCATAATTATGGAAACTTTTGAAGCAGTTGATTCTTGGAAGCCACAAGGGATTCAGCTGTTGAGTATAGAAAGCCATAATAATGGAAAGTTTGGGAATTGTTGAACCTAAGAAACCATGAGGAACTTTAGGAAGTCATGGTAGTGAAAGGTATTAATTGCAGGAACCCATTAGTTTTGAAACACTTGAAGAACTTAACTGTAAATAGGCATAATATGGGCAGGCCTTGATTGCAGGAAATCATAATTATAGAATATCATAACCCTCTTGATCAGAGCAAACCATAGTTGCGGGAAATGTTGAAGAACTTGACAATAGAAAGCAATGATAATGGAAACTTTTTAAGCAGTTGACCCTGTGATGCTATAAGTGATGCAGCTCTTTTCTTTAGGAAGCCTTGATAATGGAAGCTCTTTACTGTAAGAAGCCATTAGAGTGCAAACTCTTGAAGCATTTACTCTAGGAAGCCATGGTAAAGGCAGACCTTCACTTTAGGAAGCCATGATGATTGAAGATCATAAACTTCTTAGCCATAGCAAGCCATAATAATGGAAGCTCTTGAGTGATTTCACTATAGAAAGCCATGATAATGGGAACTTTTGAAGCAATAGACCTTAGGAAGCCATAATGTATGCATCTCTTAAATTTAGGAAGCCATGATGATGGAAGCTTTTGAAGTTGTTGAATATAGGAAGAAATTATGGTGAAAAGTATTAAACCACTTGACTAGCATACAAGGTAGACCATGGCTCAAGGAATCTGTGGTGAAGGCAATCCTTGACTACAGGAAGCAACTATAGTCAAAACTCTTGAAGCACTCGATTCAAGGAAGCCATGATCAATCTGGACCTTGACTATAGCAATTCATGATGAGGAAACCTCTTGAACCTTCTGTCTCCTGGAAGCAATAACAATGTCCGCTTTTGACTCTAAGAAGCCATGATATAAGCAGCTGCCGTATAGCTAATAGCGGTGCATCCCAAGAAAGGAATCTCTATTAGCTTTCAAACGATGACCATACGGGGAGCAAGATATAAATTGGACACGACCCTTGAGAGTACACCTATAATTTGTCATCACCGTCTCATTCTGTCACACATGAAAATCTATTTTCCTTGGCATCTCATAATTTAAAATATTAAGATTGCAATTTTTGAGGCCAATTACTATGTACAATTTTAAAAGGCAGAGCTGGGAACAACGTCCTTGTCCCTGTGACAGAAATAGCCGCTCTGGTTTCCAGACAGAGACGGCAGCATTAGTGTGTAGCCTGGGGAGTATAGCTGTTATATGTAATGTTCTCAGCTGTCTGCTGGTCCTGATACGACTCCCCTCCGGTGTCACCGGTGGAGCAGCCCCCTCCAATAAACTCTACGGTGCCTGAGTCCTATGATCTGTGATAGGATTTCCCATCCGGCGGGCAGCGGGAGCAAATCACAAACCACCGTGTAGTGTTGGGGAAATGGACGTTACGGGCGTCTTCTGATCACAAATAATTGCATAATTCATTAAATACCGCTTTTCATTCAATTTCCACTTCTCATCCTCAAATAATTGCTGAAGGCTGAGAATTATAAAATATGAAACATTCACGTGACTTGTCATATTTACGAGCTAATATGATGTCTACGAAACATCACTTTCTTTAGCATCGACATAGAGCATCCATACCTGAATCCATCGTCCGCATCTATATCTGAACCTATACACAGTATCCATGCACAGCATCCATACCTGATCCATACACAACATTCATACCTGCATCCATACCCAGTATTCATACTCAGTATCCATACCTACATCTATACTCAGCATCCATACTCAGCATCCATGCCTGAATCCATCGTCCGCATCTATATCTGAACCTATACACAGTATCCATACACAGCATCCATACCTGATCCATATTCACCATCCACACCTGCATCCATACACAGTATCCATACTCAGCATCCACACCTGCGCCTATACCTGAATACATACTGGAATCCATATTCAGCATCCATACTCCCAACCTTTGAAGATGGGAAAGAGTGACAGAGTTTGCGGCGCGCGAAGCGCGCCGTGGCAAATTTTAGGCCACGCCTCTGACCACACCCATTCATAATTAGTCACAGCCATATCCACGTCCCAACCACACCCATTTAGCACTGCTGATCACACTGTTTCATATACAATAATTATAAACAAAAAAATATGGCCACACAGTGCTCCATACTGTATAATGACCACACATGATGTCCCATACTGTATAATGGCCACACATGACACTCCATACTGTATAATGACCGCATGCATACTGTATAATGGCTGCACATGATGCTCCATACTGTTTAATGACCACACATGATGCCCCATACTGTATAATGGCCACACATGACGCTCCACACTGTATAATGACCGCATGCATACTGTATAATGGCCGCACATGATGCTCCATACTGTATAATGACCACACATGATGCTCCATACTGTATAATGACCGCACATGAGGCTGCATACTGTATAATGACCGCATATGATGCTCCATACTGAATAATGGCCCCACATGATTCTTCATACTGTATAATGACCACACATGATTCTCCATACTGTATAATGACCGCACATGATGCTCCATACTGTATAATGACCACACATGATGCCCCATACTGTATAATGGCCACACATGACGCTCCATACTGTATAATGACCGCATGCATACTGTATAATGGCCGCACATGATGCTCCATACTGTATAATGACCGCACATGATGCTCCATACTGTATAATGACCGCACATGAGGCTGCATACTGTATAATGACCGCACATGATGCTCAATACTGTATAATGACCGCACATGATGCTCCATACTGTATAATGGCCCCACATGATTCTTCATACTGTCTAATGACCGCACATGATGCTCCATACTGTCTAATGACCGCACATGATGCTCCATACTGTATAATGACCGCACATGATGCTCCATACTGTATAATGACCGCACATGATGCTCCATACTGTATACTGGCCGCACATGATGCTCCATACTGTATAATGGCCGCACATGATGCTGCATACTGTATAATGACAGCACATGATGCTGCATACTGTATACTGGCTGCACATGATGCTCCATACTGTATAATGACCGCACATGATGCTCCATACTGTATAATGACCGCACATGATGCTGCATACTGTATACTGGCTGCACATGATGCTCCATACTGTATAATGACTGCACATGATGCTCCATACTGTATAATGGCCGCACATGATGCTGCATACTGTATAATGACCGCACATGATGCTGCATACTGTATACTGGCTGCACATGATGCTCCATACTGTATAATGACTGCACATGATGCTCCATACTGTATAATGACTGCACATGATGCTCCATACTGTATAATGACTGCACATGATGCTCCATGCTGTATAATGGCCACAGTTCTCCATACTGTATAATGACATACAGGCAAGCAGCTCACACACACGCTCACACACACGCACACAGCTCACACACACAGCTCACACACACCTCACACACATGCAGCATCATACACACACACGCAGCATCACACACACACACGCAGTATCACACATACACACGCAGCATCACAAACGCAGCTCACAAACACATGCAGCTTTGACACAAATGCATCACACACGCAGCTATCACACACATGCAGCCATCACACACACACACGCAGCTATCACACACACACGCAGCCATCACACACACACGCAGCCATCACACACACGCACCCATCACATACACACCAGATACCTCATACACACATGACACACACACACACACATGCAGCATCTCACACACACATGCAGCAAAAGACCACACATACACACACACAGCATCAGACACACACACATGCAGCATCTCACACACACACACACACACACACACACATGTGATAACGTGCAGGTACTGAGTATGTCACCACGGAACAGACAGACCAACAGTTGAGGGGTTTAATAACAGGAATTAGGTTCTCCTCGCAGGGAGGAAGCAATGGAAAATAACTAGCAATAAAACAATGCAAGAATACGGGAGTTAAACAATAACACAGAATTAAGCAGGATTTCTTGAGAAAAGAACACTGATCAGTCTCATGAGGACTTGCTTGGAGGGTCGTCTTCTCCAACGTAGGTGCCGAAAATCAGTGGCACTTGTCGTCCCTCTGTGGTCCGTGAGCAGAGTAGTCTCTGAGAGCCTGCTGCCTGGGGTTTCGGGAGTTAATGTGGTATGCACAGGCTCTGAGTCTTTAACTTTTATAGCACAGCCAGAAAATCAGGGCTCCGCACGGTTGTCTCTGTACCAGGAAAACAAGGGGCTCTACACTGTTAAGTCTCTGTACCAGGAGTCAGGGGCCAGGGTGTAGTAGTCTCTCAACGGGCCTCAAAGTGCCCCCCTAAAGTCACAGCAGAGGCCGCTTTAAGTACTCACTGGATGCAGTCTTTCTGGGCAGTCTCTACAAGATGCAGTCTTTCTGGGCAGTCTCTACAAGATGCAGTCTTTCTGGGCAGTCTCTTTCTCTCTCTCTTCTGGAGCGCAGCTGCACCCGGCTCTGCACGCTGCTCTGCAAGCTGCTCTCTCCCCTGCATGCGTCCCTTTCCCGCTCTCAGGCTGCTTCTTTCCTCCTGTCCCAGTCTACACGTCTCTCCCCTAGGGAACCTGCGGCACAGCTCAAAGGTTCCGGGCACAGAGCCGAGAAGGTAACCGCCCCCAGACTCTTCTGGTGCTTTTAACTCCTTACATTCCCCCCCTCTTTCTGCTCACCATTCCACGGGCGAGATCTTCAGGAGCTCCTGTTGGCAATCTTCTAGTCCTTGCACAATCTGCTGCCAGATGAACTCATCCTGATTGTAGCGAACAGGGGGTACACCAGCCGTTGAACATTCAGAGCATCTAAAACCAGCAGGAGCGGTGGTGTCAGCTGCTGTGGGAGGAGTCGAGGCTTCCTCCGATACGTTGGTAGAATCTGGCACCAGCCCTGTTCCTGGGTTCACTGGAGGAGATTCGAAGTCTTCCTCATCTTCCACATCTACATTGATCACTGGCGCAGCCGGTGGGGGTGCTGGAGCCAATTGGACTGATTCAGGATCTCGAGACAAACATGGACGCAACATATTCCTGTGCAGCGTGTGGGTGGGAGTCCCTTCTTCCGTTTCGGGCTGGACCTCATAAACGGGACCCCCGTTGCCGAGCCGCCGCTTCACTCGGTACGGCCTTTTCTCCCATCGGTACTCCAGTTTGTTGTGTGGGCGCTTTTCCCTCACTAAGACTCAGTCTCCAGGCCACAGGGCTGTCCCCTTTTTAGGAGCTACCTGGGGATGCTTCAATTCTTGTAGCCAGTCCTGCACTAGACGTTGAATTGTCCGCAGCCGACGACGATGTTCTTGAACCCAGGAGTACACCCCCGTCCGTGGGTAGTCCTCCTCGGGTTCCAGCGCCAGCTCTGCCAGTTCCTTCCCGGGTCGGCCAAAGAACAGAGAGTAGGGGGTGAATCCGGTAGTGCTGTGTTTACGATTGTTATATGCCCACACCAATTCAGGGACGGACTCAGTCCACTTTGCCTTCTGGTCCTCCTCCAGAGTCCTCAGCATTTGAATCAGAGTGCGGTTAAATCTTTCACAAGCCCCATTCCCCTGTGGATGATAAGGGGTGGTCCGGGACTTATCTATTTTGTACAGCTGGTGCAGCTCCTCCATCACTCTTCCGAGGAAGCAGGCCCCTTGATCAGAATGGATGCGCTTGGGACACCCGTACACCTGAATGAAGTGTTTGCAGATTGCGTGAGCCGCAGACTCGGCAGTTTGGTCCCGCGTGGGCGTCACTACGGCAAATTTAGTAAAGTGGTCTATCATCACTAAACAATGCTCATAGCCTTGATGTGCTGGTCCAATTGTCAAGTAATCTATTGCCAGTAGGTCCATGGGGCCAGAAGACCTCACCGTCTCTGTGGGAGCTCTTTGTTCTGGTGGTTTGACCAGCTCACAACTTCTGCATTGCCGACATACTTTATCCACAGTGTTCCTTAAGTGGGGGTGATAAAATAGGCGCTGTAACCACTGGA
This sequence comes from Ranitomeya variabilis, assembly GCF_051348905.1. NCBI lineage: Eukaryota > Metazoa > Chordata > Amphibia > Anura > Dendrobatidae > Ranitomeya > Ranitomeya variabilis. Next base: position 19,357,975 of record NC_135235.1, read on the forward strand.
AAGTCTTTTCTGGCCCAAAGTGTGGGTTCTTTTCTCATGTGCTTCCTTAGCCACCTGGTCTATCATGGACGAGGGAATCACTGTCTGCCATACAAGACTGAGTTCTGTTTGCAGGAATACCTTCCGGTACAGGATACCATCCCGCAACTCGAGCCTCTCCCACTGGCGTAGCATCTTCAGTACTTCAGGTGACATGGACCTCCTCTCACGTCGATTGGGCATTTGTTCAGACACGACCCACCTTCTCAACTGAGCTAGCTCCGGATCCTCCTGTTGTACTCGGACCCACTCATCGCGGGGCTGCTCCAAATTCACACAGGCCTCTTCCTGTTCAATTTCCTGCGCCACTGCCACCGTCCTGGCAGTCTTTCCAAAACCTGGAACCTCTACATCTTCCAGTTCTTCATCCTGGCTGGGTGCTGGTTTGCGATAGTTTACTTGAGAGAGGGCATCCGCATGTACATTCTCAGCTCCTCTTTTATACGAAATTCTGTATCGGAACTTGGCCATTCGGGCTACCCAACGTTGTTCTAGGGCGCCTAACTTGGCATTCTCGAGATGGGCCAACGGATTGTTATCGGTGCGTACATGAACTTCTGAGCCAGCCAGATATTCCGCGAACTTCTCAGTCATTGCCCACACCAGCGCCAACAACTCCAGCTTGAATGAACTGTAATTTTCTGGATTCCTTTCTGAGTCATGCAGAGACCGACTGGCGTATGCGATGACGCGCTCTTTCCCGTCCTGCATCTGCGACAGTACAGCCCCGAGGCCCTGCAGGCTCCCGTCAGTGTGCAAGATGAACGGTTGTGTGAAGTCAGCGTAGGCCAGCACGGGGGCCTCCGTCAATGCCTTCTTCAAAGCCAAGAATGCCTCCTCCTGATGCTTCCCCCACTGTATGTTCCTGTTTTTGGCGCAAGAGGGCACTCCCCTCAACAACTCCTGGAGTGGATTAGCAAGGCGGGTAAAGTCTTTTACAAAGCGTCTGAAGTATCCCGTGAGTCCCAGGAATGCACGCACATCTTTCACCGTTTTTGGAGTTGGCCACTCTTGTACCGCAGCGATCTTCTCCTGGGAAGGCCTCACCACTTCAGCGGAGACAACATGTCCCAAGTATTCAATCTCGGTACGGAAGAGGTGACATTTCTGGGGTTTCACTTTCAAGCCATACTTCTGTAGCCGACTCAGAACTTGCTCTAATCTCTGCAGATGCTCCTCAAAGGTGGGGGCAAAGACGATGATATCATCCAAGTAGATCAAAGTGGCTTCAAAGTTCAGGTCTCCCAGACATCTCTCCATGAGTCGCTGAAATGTTCCTGGGGCGTTTGCTAGGCCGAAGGGCATCCGGTCAAACTCATACAGTCCCATCGGAAGGATGAAGGCCGTCTTGGCTCGGTCTTGCTCAGACATGGGCACCTGCCAGTAGCCGCTGGCCAAGTCTAACGTGGAGAAATATCTGGCATTCCCTAGTGCCGTCAGGGACTCCTCTGTTGTGAATTTGGATTCTGGGCTCCCCCGGTGGCTACTGGTGGAATTGAACTGGTGTTGTCATCTTCTCTGTTCACCTGTTCCCATCAAGATGTGGGAGTCGCTATATAACCTTGCTGCTCTGTTAGTTGCTTGCCGGTCAACAATGTTATCAGAAGCCTCTCTGTGCTTGTTCCTGCTCCTAGACAACTACTAGATAAGTTGGACTCTTGTCCATGTTTGTTTTTGCATTTTTGTTCCAGTTCACAGCTGAAGTTTCGTTACTGTGTCTGGAAAGCTCTTGTGAACAGGAATTGCCACTCTGGTGTTATGAGTTAATGCCAGAGTTTTAAAGTAATTTCTGGATGGTGTTTTGATAGGGTTTTCAGCTGACCATGAAAGTGTCCTTTCTGTCTTCTGCTATGTAGTAAGTGGACCTCAAATTTGCTAAACCTATTTTCATACTACGTTTGTTATTTCATCTTAATTCACCGCCAATACATGTGGGGGGCCTCTGTCTCCTTTCGGGGTATTTCTCTAGAGGTGAGCTAGGACTAATATTTTCCTCTGCTAGCATTATTTAGTCCTCCGGCTGGTGCTGGGCATCTAGAATCAACGTAGGCATGCTACCCGGCCACTGCTAGTTGTGTGTTAGGTTTAGTTCATGGTCAGCTTAGTTCCCATCTTCCAAGAGCTAGTTCCTATATATGCTTATGCTATGTTCTCTTGCCATTGAGAACATGACAGTTTGACCGGCCCACTAAAGGGTTAAAATCCTTGGCTGAGAAAGGAGAGAAATAAGAAGTCTGCTGAGAATTTTTTTTTTTTTTCTCCTTCTAATCTTTGAATGGCTCTGTGTCCACCTGTTTGTAATGGATCTTCAGAGTGTAACTGCAGGTTTGAATAATCTCGCCACGAAGGTACAAAATTTGCAAGACTTTGTTTGTCATGCACCTGTATCTGAGCCGAGAATTCCTTTGCCGGAATTTTTCTCGGGGAATAGATCTGGGTTTCAGAATTTTCGAAATAATTGCAAATTATTTTTGTCCCTGAAATTTCGCTCTGCCGGAGACCCTGCACAGCAGGTCAGGATTGTGATTTCCTTGCTCCGGGGCGAACCTCAAGACTGGGCTTTTTCATTGACACCAGGGGATCCTGCGTTGCTCAATGTGGATGCGTTTTTTCTGGCCTTGGGGTTGCTTTATGACAAACCTCATTTGGAGCTTCAGGCAGAAAAAACTTTGATGTCCCTATCTCAGGGGCAAGATGAAGCGGAAATTTACTGTCAAAGATTCCGTAAATGGTCTGTGCTTACTCAGTGGAATGAGTGCGCCCTGGCGGCGACTTTCAGAGAGGGTCTCTCTGATGCCATTAAGGATGTTATGGTGGGGTTCCCTGTGCCTGCGGGTCTGAATGAGTCCATGACAATGGCTATTCAGATCGATAGGCGTTTGCGGGAGCGCAAACCAGTGCACCATCTGGCGGTGTCCACTGAGAAGTCGCCAGAGAGTATGCAGTGTGATAGAATTCTGTCCCGAAGCGAGCGGCAGAATTTTAGACGGAAAAATGGGTTGTGTTTCTATTGTGGTGATTCTACTCATGTTATATCAGCATGCTCTAAGCGCACTAAAAAGCTTGATAAATCTGTTTCCATTTGCACCTTACCATCTAAGTTTATTCTAACTGTGACCCTGATTTGCTCTTTGTCATCTATTACCACGGACGCCTATGTCGACTCTGGCGCCGCTTTGAGTCTTATGGATTGGTCCTTTGCCAAACGCTGTGGGTATGATTTAGAGCCTTTGGAGACTCTTATTCCTCTGAAGGGGATTGACTCCACCCCATTGGCTAATAATAAACCACAATACTGGACACAAGTAACTATGCGTATTAATCCGAATCACCAGGAGATTATTCGCTTTCTGGTGCTGCATAATCTACATGATGATTTGGTGCTAGGATTGCCTTGGCTGCAATCTCACAACCCAGTCCTCGACTGGAAAGCTATGTCTGTGTTGAGCTGGGGATGTAAGGGGGCTCATGGGGATGTACCTGTGGTTTCCATTTCATCATCTATTCCCTCAGAAATTCCTGAGTTCCTGTCTGACTATCGTGACGTCTTTGAGGAATCCAAGCTTGGTTCATTACCTCCGCACCGAGAGTGCGATTGTGCCATAGATTTAATCCCGGGTAGTAAATACCCAAAGGGTCGTTTATTTAATCTGTCTGTGCCTGAACATGCTGCTATGCGAGAATATATAAAGGAGTCCTTGGAAAAGGGACATATTCGTCCATCATCATCTCCCTTAGGAGCCGGTTTTTTCTTTGTGTCAAAAAAAGACGGCTCTTTGAGACCATGTATCGATTATCGGCTTTTGAATAAAATCACTGTAAAATATCAATACCCATTGCCGTTGCTGACTGATTTGTTTGCTCGCATAAAGGGGGCCAAGTGGTTCTCTAAGATTGACCTTCGTGGGGCGTATAATTTGGTGCGAATCAGGCAGGGGGATGAGTGGAAAACCGCATTTAATACGCCCGAGGGCCACTTTGAGTATTTAGTGATGCCTTTTGGTCTTTCAAATGCTCCGTCAGTTTTCCAGTCCTTTATGCATGATATTTTTCGCGATTATTTGGATAAATTTATGATTGTGTATCTGGATGATATTCTGATTTTTTCGGATGACTGGGACTCTCATGTCCAGCAAGTCAGGAGGGTTTTCCAGGTTTTGCGGTCTAATTCTTTGTGTGTGAAGGGTTCTAAGTGTGTTTTTGGGGTACAGAGGATTTCCTTTTTGGGATATATTTTTTCTCCCTCTTCCATTGAAATGGATCCTGTCAAGGTTCAAGCTATTTGTGATTGGACGCAGCCCTCTTCTCTTAAGAGTCTTCAGAAATTTTTGGGCTTTGCTAACTTTTATCGTCGATTTATTGCTGGTTTTTCGGATATTGCTAAGCCATTGACCGATTTGACTAAGAAGGGTGCTGATGTTGCTGATTGGTCCCCTGACGCTGTGGAGGCCTTTCGGGAGCTTAAGCGCCGTTTTTCCTCTGCCCCTGTGTTGCGTCAGCCTGATGTTGCTCTACCTTTTCAGGTTGAGGTCGACGCTTCTGAGATCGGAGCTGGGGCAGTGTTGTCGCAGAAAAGTTCTGACTGCTCCGTGATGAGGCCTTGTGCCTTCTTTTCCCGTAAATTTTCGCCCGCTGAGCGGAATTATGATGTTGGGAATCGGGAGCTTTTGGCCATGAAGTGGGCTTTTGAGGAGTGGCGCCATTGGCTTGAGGGGGCCAGACATCAGGTGGTGGTATTGACTGACCACAAAAACTTGATTTATCTTGAGACCGCCAGGCGCCTGAATCCTAGACAGGCGCGCTGGTCATTATTTTTCTCTCGGTTTAATTTTGTGGTGTCATACCTACCGGGTTCTAAGAATGTTAAGGCGGATGCCCTTTCTAGGAGTTTTGAGCCTGTCTCGCCTGGTAACTCTGAGCCCACAGGTATCCTTAAGGATGGAGTGGTATTGTCAGCCGTTTCTCCAGACCTGCGGCGGGCCTTGCAGGAGTTTCAGGCGGATAGACCGGATCGTTGCCCACCTGATAAACTGTTTGTTCCTGATGATTGGACCAGTAGAGTCATCTCTGAGGTTCATTCTTCTGCGTTGGCAGGTCATCCTGGCATTTTTGGTACCAGGGATTTGGTGGCAAGGTCCTTCTGGTGGCCTTCCCTGTCACGAGATGTGCGAGGCTTTGTGCAGTCTTGTGACGTTTGTGCTCGGGCCAAGCCTTGTTGCTCTCGGGCTAGTGGATTATTGTTGCCCTTGCCTATTCCTAAGAGGCCTTGGACGCACATCTCGATGGATTTTATTTCAGATCTGCCTGTTTCTCAGAAGATGTCTGTCATCTGGGTGGTGTGTGACCGTTTCTCTAAGATGGTCCATTTGGTTCCTCTGCCCAAGTTGCCTTCTTCTTCCGAGTTGGTTCCTCTGTTTTTTCAAAATGTTGTTCGTTTGCATGGTATTCCTGAGAATATCATTTCTGACAGAGGGACCCAATTCGTGTCTAGATTTTGGCGGGCATTCTGTGCTAGGATGGGCATAGATTTATCTTTTTCGTCCGCTTTCCATCCTCAGACGAATGGCCAGACCGAGCGGACTAATCAGACCCTGGAGACATATCTGAGGTGTTTTGTGTCTGCTGACCAGGATGATTGGGTTGCTTTTTTGCCATTGGCGGAGTTCGCTCTCAATAATCGGGCCAGCTCTGCCACTTTGGTGTCCCCGTTTTTCTGTAATTCGGGGTTTCATCCTCGATTTTCCTCTGGTCAGGTGGAAACTTCGGATTGTCCTGGAGTGGATGCTGTGGTGGAGAGATTGCATCAGATCTGGGGGCAGGTGGTGGACAATTTGAGGTTGTCCCAGGAGAAGACTCAGCTTTTTGCCAACCGCCACCGTCGTGTTGGTCCTCGGCTTTGTGTTGGGGATTTGGTGTGGTTGTCTTCTCGTTTTGTCCCTATGAGGGTCTCTTCTCCTAAGTTTAAGCCTCGGTTCATCGGCCCGTATAAGATATTGGAGATTCTTAACCCTGTTTCCTTCCGTTTGGACCTCCCTGCATCCTTTTCTATTCATAACGTTTTTCATCGGTCATTATTGCGCAGGTATGAGGTACCGGTTGTGCCTTCCGTTGAGCCTCCTGCTCCGGTGTTGGTTGAGGGTGAGTTGGAGTACGTTGTGGAGAAAATCTTAGACTCTCGTGTTTCCAGACGGAGACTCCAGTATCTGGTCAAGTGGAAGGGATACGGCCAGGAGGATAATTCTTGGGTGAATGCATCTGATGTTCATGCCTCTGATCTGGTTCGTGCCTTTCATAGGGCCCATCCTGATCGCCCTGGTGGTTCTGGTGAGGGTTCGGTGCCCCCTCCTTGAGGGGGGGGTACTGTTGTGAATTTGGATTCTGGGCTCCCCCGGTGGCTACTGGTGGAATTGAACTGGTGTTGTCATCTTCTCTGTTCACCTGTTCCCATCAAGATGTGGGAGTCGCTATATAACCTTGCTGCTCTGTTAGTTGCTTGCCGGTCAACAATGTTATCAGAAGCCTCTCTGTGCTTGTTCCTGCTCCTAGACAACTACTAGATAAGTTGGACTCTTGTCCATGTTTGTTTTTGCATTTTTGTTCCAGTTCACAGCTGAAGTTTCGTTACTGTGTCTGGAAAGCTCTTGTGAACAGGAATTGCCACTCTGGTGTTATGAGTTAATGCCAGAGTTTTAAAGTAATTTCTGGATGGTGTTTTGATAGGGTTTTCAGCTGACCATGAAAGTGTCCTTTCTGTCTTCTGCTATGTAGTAAGTGGACCTCAAATTTGCTAAACCTATTTTCATACTACGTTTGTTATTTCATCTTAATTCACCGCCAATACATGTGGGGGGCCTCTGTCTCCTTTCGGGGTATTTCTCTAGAGGTGAGCTAGGACTAATATTTTCCTCTGCTAGCATTATTTAGTCCTCCGGCTGGTGCTGGGCATCTAGAATCAACGTAGGCATGCTACCCGGCCACTGCTAGTTGTGTGTTAGGTTTAGTTCATGGTCAGCTTAGTTCCCATCTTCCAAGAGCTAGTTCCTATATATGCTTATGCTATGTTCTCTTGCCATTGAGAACATGACACTCCTCTATCCTGGGCAGTGGGTACAAGTCCCGCACTGTGCAAGCATTGAGCCGCCGATAGTCCACACAGAACCGCAGGGACCCGTCTTTCTTTCTCACCAAGACGATAGGGGCAGCCCACGGGCTCTGACTCTCACGTATAACTCCCTTCTTCAGCATGTGTGACAGCATTCCCTTCACCTCCTGGTACATCTGTGGAGGTATTTGGCGGTACCATTCCCGGATTGGCGCCGCATCCCCGGTGGGTATCTCATGGGTAATGGCCGTGGTACGTCCAAAGTCATCTTCATCTTTGGCGAACGCATCCTGAAATTTCCCCAATACAGCTTCTACCTGAGGTACCTGCTGCGGAGTAAGTTCCGAGAGCTCCGCCCTCATGCGTTCCAGTATCTGGCGCCCTTCTTGCATTAACCTGGGGTCCGGAGCTGCCTCCGCCTTGACGGTCACCAGCCACGGATCTTCTGGCCTTGCTGTAAGCTGTACCGCCTCAGTGGGGACCAATTCATCTGGAAGGCCCAGGACTTGAGCGACTTTGCTTCTAGGGGGCAAAGTTATATCTGTCTCCCCCAAATTGATGCAGCGCACAAGGACAGTTCCATCCTGCATGGTAGCCAGGGACCGTGCGACCAATAATCCTGACGGCAGCTGGTCGGCTCTGCTGGGCTCAATTTGGACTTCGACTCCCTCCAGCGGGATGCCAGCTCGTACAGGCAGGGGAAGCACTGTCTGTCCAGGGGGCAACACTCGATTGACTGAGGCGGGGACGACGACTTTGCCGAGTTCCTTTCCGTCGCTGTATGCTTCCCGGACCTGGGCGGTCCATATCAGTTGTTGGAAGACCCTTCTCTGGGGAGTTTGGTCGCTCCATTGTTGTAGGAACTGTTCCGGGGACTCGTTGAAAACAAGGCTTCCGAGGTCTTTTAACACATTCATGCCCAGGGTCACGGTATGGTCTTTAGCTACCTCTCCATCCACCAATACCACTCCTCTCCTCCCGAGGTCTTTTCTGCAGACCTCTATGTTCATCCATACCACCCCTGCGACCGGGATGGGCAAGTGATTGGCCGCCATAAGTTTGATCACAGGACCCCATTTGGGCCGTAGCGCCTCTGTGAAGTGATGGTGGAAATATCTCTCAGGCATGGTGGTCACTTGCGAGCCGGTGTCTATCAAGCATCGCACTGCTCTTCCATTGATTTCTGCCCAGACCAGAGGGCACGTGGAAACAAGGCTGTGGGGACTTTTACTAACGTGGATACAGTCACCAGCAGGGCTTGAGATTCTGGTCTTTTCTGTGTCTCCTGGAAAGTCCGGGGTTAAGTCTCTGCAGCCTGTTCTTCTCAAAGTGGAACTGGAACCAGGAAATAGCACAGTCTTTCCTTCACTGCTGCAGGAGTCTCCGTAAGTCTGGCAGCTTCTCTGTAATAACGATGTCACACACACTGGACAGTTACTAATCTCACTCAGGGATCTTTGCTTGTCACTGCGGTCACCAGGGCTGCACTGAGTCACTGTCTTGCACTGTCAGGGGAAGAGTCTTCTCAGATTATGGAGGCTTCCAAGTCCCCACTCTCACCCTAGCCTTAGTGCCCTCACGGGGAGCACTCTGTCATGGGGAGCGCGGCGCTGCAGCCTTTCTCTCTGGCACGCTGTCCCCTCTCTGGCGCGCTCTCTCCCGCACTTTTCTGACCACTCCCCTCTCTTCTCCCTGCAGTCACCACGTCCCCTCTGTCCAGGGCAGAAAGTCTTCCCCCCAACAACCCAGCTGTCTGACTAAGTGGTTCCAGGCAAGGAGCAGGGAAAGCAACCTCCTTACATTCCCCCTCTCTTAAAGCTCGCCATTCCACGGGCGAGGACTCTTCGTGCTTCTCTTTGTTCTTTGGAGGGGAGTCAGATACCTGCGATTCTCGCATCTCCTTCTGCCTTTCTTCTTGTACATACTCCCAGACTAAATGGTTTAGGAGCTGCTCATCAGTCAGGTTGAGATATGCTTTCTCTGCTTCATCAACAACTGCTGACTTCTTCTTTTTCTTCTTCTTCTTAGCGTTGCCGCTAGCAGATGTCTGCGTAGAGGATTCATCCTCCTCCTTGTCGTTATCGGAAACTTTAGGGACTTCTTGTTCAGGCTCCTCAGTTTGGGGGCTTAGTACAAGCAATTCTTCTCCATAGCTCCCCCTCTCTTTGACAGGAGCATTCTCGTCAAAGCTTGAGTCAGATGAATTAAGACCATGCAGGCCGGACTCTTTGTCATCTGCGCCGGGCTCTGCGGACATCACTTCCCAGGGCTTCTCAACCACACGCCCTGTCTCACACAGCTGTTCCATTTCCAATGTCCAATCAGGAACTGGTGAGCTGACAGCCAGCACATTCTTCACCTCAGGGGACGACATCAGTGGTTCCTCCTTCTCATCGGCTCGGACCTTGAAAACGAGTGTCGCAGGAACACTTGGCACTTTCTCTCCTTCTTCAGGATCTCGTGCTGGGCAGGGTAGTAAAGCACTTTGGTGGTCCTCTCGAGTGAACGTCACTTTCTTCCTGCCGGACTGAGTCTCACCAACAAAACCTTCAGACCCAGGCTGTAGATCCACCAGGTTCGCCTTTACGTGTTGGGACAGCGCAGTCATTTCACCAGAGATTCTTGACACCTTCTCCACCTCTCCTTGGCGTCCGACATTGTGGTACTGTCTTGTCCTAGGTGGAACTCTTCTCTTCCTGCTGTACCATTCCCTCCAGGGGCGATGTTCCCTCCAGTTAGCAGGACCCTCAGAGGGGTGAGCGGATCTCTGCCACCGCTCTTCTCGGGTAGGGCAATTTCTGGACATGTGTCCCACCTTTCTGCACGTCCAGCACTCACGTCTACGTCTGTCTGGAGGGCGCTTCAGTTTGGATCGTCGACCTCGGCAGGGGACATCTCTCATCTGCGGTTGCTCTTCATCCCAGGATACGGAGTTACACTCTGGGGCCGCCACCGAAGCCTTCTTTATGTGGCGCACCTCTCCTATATCTCTTTCTGGTGGCTTCCGCACGTTACCTCGGGATATGCCGCTGGTCCCCAAAACAGCAGTAAGGGCTTTCCCCAGACTCTCAATCTCCTCCCAGATTCTTCTTATCTTCAGGTGGGAATCCCGGGTCCACATCGCCTCCTCTTCATTTTGACTGGGTGCTCCGCAGTTGTAGCATCTAGGCAGTCTTCTTCGCCGAGCGGCACTAGTCTCACTTTGGAGGGCGGTCTCTGCAGCAGGGATCTTCTTATATTCAGCCACCTCCTCACGGACTCGCTTAAGCTCCTTCTTCAAGTCTTCTACCCATTGAGGGGCTGTTACCTCCCTGCTCCATACCTTTCCCACTGGCACTACCACCCCTTGCTCTTGCTCACGTGTGCGTGCCTCACTCCCGACCTCAGAGAAAGTCATATCTAGCTTTACACGCATGCGCTCTCGCAGGGCCTGTTTCATCAATACATCTCGCAAGCCTGTCACCAGTTGGTCTCGCAGTACAACGTCAATTGACCCCACACCTATGCCGTCCTTCCGTATAATGGCAGTATGAAGCTCCTGAAGTGCGTTCATATATTGCGTCACGGTCTCCCCCTCCCGTTGTACCCTGTGAAACAGTCGCATGCGAAGTTCCCCTACGTCAGTGGGGTCCCCATGCGTTTCCTCAAGTATGCGCAGCACTTTGTCCAGGGTATCTCTCTCCCGGGGGGACCTATGCATGACAGAATCCCGCGCCTCCCCCTCCAGAGCCATCAATGCAATTTCTGCCTCCAGGGCTGGTGTCATGGGGTGCATCCGCATCATTCCCCGGATACGCTCTGTCCAACTCCACAACATTACATTGTTCCCAGTGAACCTTGGCAAATTATTCAACATGGCTCCCAGGGAAATGCTAGACCTGGGAACTTCCCCCGCTGCTTGGTCTGCCCTATCCGCACTACCGTGTGACATCCTGCCGACTACGCCAAATGTAATAACGTGCAGGTACTGAGTATGTCACCACGGAACAGACAGACCAACAGTTGAGGGGTTTAATAACAGGAATTAGGTTCTCCTCGCAGGGAGGAAGCAATGGAAAATAACTAGCAATAAAACAATGCAAGAATACGGGAGTTAAACAATAACACAGAATTAAGCAGGATTTCTTGAGAAAAGAACACTTATCAGTCTCATGAGGACTTGCTTGGAGGGTCATCTTCTCCAACGTAGGCGCCGAGAATCAGTGGCACTTGTCGTCCCTCTGTGGTCCGTGAGCAGAGTAGTCTCTGAGAGCCTGCTGCCTGGGGTTTCGGGGGTTAATGTGGTATGCACAGGCTCTGAGTCTTTAACTTTTATAGCACAGCCAGAAAATCAGGGCTCCGCACGGTTGTCTCTGTACCAGGAAAACAAGGGGCTCTGCACTGTTAAGTCTCTGTACCAGGAGTCAGGGGCCAGGGTGTAGTAGTCTCTCAACGGGTCTCAAAGCGCCCCCCTAAAGTCACAGCAGAGTCCGCTTTAAGTACTCACTGGATGCAGTCTTTCTGGGCAGTCTCTACAAGATGCAGTCTTTCTGGGCAGTCTCTTTCTCTCTCTCTTCTGGAGCGCAGCTGCACCCGGCTCTGCACGCTGCTCTGCAAGCTGCTCTCTCCCCTGCATGCGTCCCTTTCCCGCTCTCAGGCTGCTTCTTCCCTCCTGTCCCAGTCTACAAGTCTCTCCCCTAGGGAACCTGCGGCACAACTCAAAGGTTCCGGGCACAGAGCCGAGAAGGTAACCGCCCCCAGACTCTTCTGGTGCTTTTAACTCCTTACACACATATGCAGCATCGCACACATCACACACACACACACACACACACACACACACACACACACCACACACACACACACACACACACACACACACTCCTCTGTGTTGCAGGGGCGGCTGATCTGTCCATGTGCACTGCAGCTCTTCAGTTTCTCCGGCTGCTCACAGCTCTGCACTGTCCCGGCACCTCCCCCGTCTCTCCTTCTCTGCCGGGATACCAGATAAGAGCAGGAAAAGCCGGAGCTCCGTGCACACACAGGAGGTAGTGAGTCGCTGACCTCTCATCTTGATCGCTGCTGGCTCTCAGCCTCTCTCCCTCAGCGTGGCAGGCAGCGCAGTGCCGCACAGGGGGCAGGGGGGGGCGGGGTCGGTGAGGAGGTGACCCAGCTTTTAGAAAAAAAAAAAAAAAACAGCCACAAACCTAAGCTACTCAGGTGCCGCCCCCTGCATTGTCCCCGCCCTAGGCACGTAGTGCGGGACATTAGTGTCCCGCCCAGGATCCCGGGGCTGACTGTCAAAATCAGGACAGTCCCGCGGGATCCGGGACGGTTGGGAGGTATGCCTCAATATATACTGTACATGCAATACATACTCAGCATCAGCAGCCATACCCCATTACTGTACATATATGTCATGTATAGCAAAATAAATATGCTTCCCCTCCTCCATACAGACACAACACCCACTATATACACAGAATCTGTACAATACCCTCCCAATAAAATGCCTACATTACTCACCACCCATATATAACTGGCACCCGTATAACCTACACTGCCCCTATACATACACTGTACACTGTACACAGCAAACAGGTGTGGACATTGTATGCTGCTTTTTCTATCCTTTTAGATCTGCTGAAAAAACAATAGCTGGCATCCACATGTACCGGAATCCTATAAATAATAAAATAGATCCCGCACATGTCTGCATCCCTACTGATGAAAGACATGCAAACTATCAGGGATGAGGCAAGCTTTTATGAGGATCTATATCCTGTGGAAAAAGGAGCTGTAAAGATTAAAAAAAAATGCATATTCTAAAAACAGCTCCACTCCTATGCAAAGGTTGTCTTTGGTATTACAACTTGGCTACATTCACTTAACAGATGTTACCTTCTCCCAGCTGCCTTGGAAAAAGAATGAGATCATAAAAAGAAATCGCACCAGTAATTGTCATTGTTAGGAATGCCGCCCTCACCCCAATATAATTGACATATTAGTGATGTCAGTGTTAATATTAATGATAACTACAGATATAATTGTAATCTAATATATAGTAATCTAATATATATACTAATCTAATATATAGTAACAGTTATTATCCCATAAACAGGCTCATATCCGGTGTGTATAATTATAGCATTGTCTGGAAGAGTAAGAAACTGCTACATTTCTATGTAGTAACTGATACAATGTATCACAGGCATCATTGTTGTCAATGTCGGCATGCAGTAATAATATCACGTCTATAAACTAGAGATGGGTATATCTCCCAAAATTCGATTTGCATGCAATATATTTGCTGCAAAATCAAACTGCTGGGTAAAGTAATTTATTATGTGGTCAGGTCTCTACAGAGTATAATAAATGGAGGGGTTAAAAATGTTAAATATTATACTCACCTCGCCCTACACCTGTCCAGGCTCCACTGTTCCCAAACCCGTCCTCCGGCTCCAGCCTTCTCGTCCATCTTCATCCTTTCTTGCCCTTTGGCGCCTCCAGCTCTCGGTAGCCCTCACGTGACTTGCCTCATCTTGTGACAAAGGATGAAAATTCGGGTTCTGGTTCCCGACCCGAACTTTAGTCTAAAGTTCGGTTTGGGTACCAGAACTGTAGCCAAACTTGAACTAGAACCCGAACCCCAGTGTAAGCAATGAAGACTCGAACTTTGAATCTGGCAAAAAATCTCTCTCTCTCTGCAATGGACTTCATCCAGAACACTGAACATTACAAGAAACTTCCCCCGGAATGCCAAACATTACATTGGACTTTCCCCAGAATTCCACACATTAGAGTGGACTTCCCCCTTAACTCTAAACATTACAGCGAACTTCACCCCTAACTCCAAACATTACAAAGGACCTCTCCTGGAACATCGAACATTACAGCGGACTTCCCCCGGAACTCCGAACATTACAGCGAACTTTCCCTGGAACTCCGAACATTACAGCGGACTTTCCCAGGAACTTCAAGGATTACAGCGGACTTCCCCTGGTACTCCAAACATTACAAACAACTTCTCCCGTAACTCTGAACATTACAAACGACTTCCCCCGTACCTCTGAACATTACAAAGGACTTCCCCTGGAACTCCAAAAATTGCAAAGGACTTCCCCTGGAACTCCGAACATTGCAACCAACTTCCCCTGGAACTCTGAACATTACAGCAGACTTCACCCGGAACTCCGAACATAGCAGCGGACTTCCCCCGGAGCTCCAAACATTACATTGGACTTCCGGGAGAAGTTCATGTTCAGTGTTTAGCACCAGTCACTAACAGTCTGGTACTAACCCCAAACTTTTAAGTTCGGGTTCTTTCATCTCTACTTGCGAGGTCATGACGTCACATAAAGCTCGGTGAGCGCTTAGAGGCAACGAAAACTAAACAATGATGAAAATGGAGAAGGAAGTGGGACAGGTGAAGGACGAGGAGAGTAGAATGTTTTTTTGATTTATTTATTTATTTAACTCCTTCCAGGCCCAAAAAGAATAAAGTGAAATGTCTGTCGAGCTGCCATTTAGCTTGATTCGAGCAAATTGAATTGCAAACAATCCAAATTGTGAACTTCTGAGATGGATTTTATTGTCTGTAGTGTATACTGTTATCACAATTCTGGTCCCGAGAAGTCTTCAGTCTTCACAGGTCCCCTAGACCTTAAATCCTGAGGCATTACAGATGCCACCTGTGACAGGTAGGGGGAGCTGTGGACACAGTATAGTGAATCAGGGGGATACACAGCATTAAAAAGTAATGAAGGTCTCCTGCTTCAGAAGGGTTTGTCCTGTCGGCCTGCATTTCGTTGTCTTTTGTGCCAGCGTTCAGTCTAAATTTGGTGGAGCATGTTCTACGTATCGATTGTTCAACTGTCAAATCTACCGATCGCAGAGTCATTGTAGCAGTTAGATCTCGGGCCTTGTGTTATACAGAACAATATGAAACAGAGCAGACTTATATAGAAAAGCTCAGAAACTTTCTATAGGTTAAATATGAATAATATTAAAATATAGTCCATTCTCTGCAGGACTGTTACATTGTAACTCTGGGGACTCGTTACATACAAGCCCCGGCACTGGGCAGTGCACAGATTCAGGTCAGGATGTGAGGGAGGGCCAGGGCCGTTCTACTGCACGGTGGACCCCCGGGCTGCGAACACATCAATTATAATAAAACCTCTATATTTACTCGGTGCGTTCCGCTAGCCCTAACAATGTACCGTGTTAGCCAGTAGATAGAGAAATATTAAGATTTGAGAGTCCTCAGTGGTTGATACCTTTTAAAGGCTAAGTGAAAAGATGATATCAAATTTCAGCTTTTGAGACTTCTCAGGTCTCTTCATCAGGCAAGAATATTACAAAATCTATAGAATCACATATTTATATACAACAGGGCACATGAATAATGAAATGGATAACACAAGTGACGTGAAGCAGAACTATCACTATGGGAGAGAGAAAAGCAGTTGGAATATTGGAACTGTTCATAGATATGCAACATGAAAGTTTTATTGTCCTGCGATTGAGCTCTGGTCTGGGGTTGCGATGCCCCCACAAGGTCTGAAATGACTAATATTAAAAGGTAACCTCAAATCTCAGAGACACAGAAGAGTCTGGGAATAGAAGCTGATGATGACTTTTGACCCACTCAGTGCAGGAATGAATGTGTCTCCTGGATTTATACATTTCTATATCAACTAAGGAATGTGCTCCTCAGACCTTGCATCAAAATGATGGACCAGACCTCAATTGCAGGACAATAAAACTTTCACACTCCTTATCTATGAAATGTTCCAATATTTATGGCCACAACTGTTTATTCCTCTCCCAATATGATAGTTCTGCTTCACATCACTTGTCTTATCCATTTCACTATTCATGTGAACTCTTTTGTATAAATATGTGATTCTTCAGATTTTATGTTGCTCTAGGCCTTATCAAGAGATCGGAGGAGTCTCGAAAGCTTGCAATTTGTTACCATCTTCTCCATTAACAGGTATCAACCACTGGGGATTCTCACATTTTAATATAATTCTTATATTAAGGTACATTAAGTGCAATACTCTAGAGCTCCAACTAGTGGTGAAAACATGCAGTCCTCCAACTTCTACTTTACATTGCACAATCAATTCTGACGCACAGGAGTAAATCTTTAATGGAAAGAGACCTGCAATGGAAGAATACTATTAAAGAAGGCAGCAATCACATTGTGGAGAATAAAGGACAGGAGATGTGGTCGGGGAAGGAATGGACAAGAATTAATGATGAGCAAATCTGCCAAAAATTCCATTCTGCAGATCCACATCATATTTGGTCATGAAATTTTATTTGCATGTCATTTATCCACAGCAAATTAACTGTGCCATATTATGGTGTGAGGTTTCCCCAAGCGCCAGTGCATAATACAGATTAAACTCCCCTTTCCCCGGCCCCCAAAAGTCCAACCACTCAGCACTGCTCAGGTCTGGTTTGCCATGTCCCAGTTTCTTCAGCTCCCCCTGCTTTACGAGGCCTTGAAACACCATAATGTCACCCTAGTGATTGGCCAAGTCATGACTCACGTTATGACATTCCACTGCAACATCATTTAAGGCCAAGTCTAGCACAGAGGGTCCGAAGATGTTGGGAGGTAACAGAAAAGGCCAGGGTGGGTGCTTGAAGGAAAACCAAAGTAGACAGGGCACCCTTGGGTGAACAGGTGAGCAAAGTGAGTATAGGTTTATTTTAGACTCTTTACAGCTAAATGGTCGCCCTCCATTTTGCTGGATTCAAGAGTAGCGAAATCCACAAAATTTGGATTTCCCTCCATCTATCAATTTGGGAAAATTCTAAAGAAAATGTATCAATTTAAAATTAATTTGCTCATCTCTAACTATCAGACAAAATCCAATACAGAAGCAAAATGAACATATACCTAACTGTAAGTAAATAAGGAAAATCAATAGTGCATATAAATAACACAGGGGCTTAGTAAACACCATTTTTTATTTAAAAGAAGGCATAAAAGCCATCCCAGCAACGTCAGGGTGCACCACTATCGGGATGGTCCTAACCTCTAGTGTTAAACCTTACCATGTGTTAAAGTGATGTCGATGGTAATAAGTGCTGAGCAGGATTTGTGCCCAACTATGGACACCCAGCAATGGGAAGCTATATGAACATTATGTCCAGCTCCTGACACATGGCAAAGAATTAATACTAGAGGTTAGGACCATCCCTGTTATGACCCCAGTGGACAGGGTCTCAGAGGAACGTGGAAGTCTGCAAGATACAAAAATCCAGCTCATAGGGCTGTGGTAACTGGGTTGACAAATAGCTACTCCTAACGCCAACACTAGAAGTAGCCGGGGATCATACCTACGGTGATCGCTAGATGACTCGCGCCAGCCGGAGAATCTAACTACCCCTAGGAGAAGAAAACAAAGACCTCTCTTGCCTCCAGAGAAAGGGACCTGAAAGCAATACAAGCCCCCCACAAATAATAACGGTGAGGTAAGAGGAAATGACAAACACAGAAATGAACCAGGTTCAGCAAAGAGAGGCCAGCTTACTAATAGCAGAATATAGCAAGATAACTTATCTGGTCAACAAAAACCCTATAAAAATCCACGCTGGAGATTCAAGAACCCCCGAACCGTCTAACGGTCCGGGGGGAGAACACCAGCCCCCTAGAGCTTCCAGCAAAGGTCAGGATACAGATAGGAACAAGCTGGACAAAAATACCAAACAAAACAAAAGCAAAAAGCAAAGAAGCAGACTTAGCTTGAAAAACAGGAACCAGGATCAGAGGACAAGAGCACAACAGATTAGCTCTGATTTCAACGATGCCAGGCATTGAACTGAAGGTCCAGGGAGCTTATATAGCAACGCCCCTGAACTAACGGCCCAGGTGAGGATATAGGAAAAGACAGACGCTCCAGAGTCAAATCACTAATGACCACTAGAGGGAGCAAAAAGCAAAATCACAACAGTACCCCCCCCCTTAGTGAGGGGTCACCGAACCCTCACCACGACCACCAGGGCGATCAGGATGAGCGGCATGAAAGGCACGAACTAAATCGGCCGCATGAACATCAGAGGCGACCACTCAGGAATTATCTTCCTGACCATAGCCCTTCCACTTGACCAGGTACTGAAGCCTCCGCCTGGAGAGACGAGAATCCAAGATCTTCTCCACCACGTACTCCAACTCGCCCTCAACCAACACCGGAGCAGGAGGCTCAGCAGAAGGAACCACAGGCACAACGTACCGCCGCAACAAGGACCTATGAAACACGTTGTGGATAGCAAACGACACAGGTAGATCCAGGCGAAAGGATACAGGATTAAGAATTTCCAATATCTTGTAAGGACCAATAAAACGAGGTTTAAATTTGGGAGAGGAAACCTTCATAGGAACAAAGCGGGAAGAAAGCCACACCAAATCCCCAACACGTAGTCGGGGACCCACACCGCGGCGGCGGTTGGCAAAGCGCTGAGCCCTCTCCTGTGACAACTTCAAGTTGTCCACCACAAGATTCCAGATCCGCTGCAACCTATCCACCACAGAATCCACCCCAGGGCAGTCAGAAGGTTCCACATGACCCGAAGAAAAACGAGGGTGGAAACCAGAGTTGCAGAAAAACGGCGAAACCAAGGTGGCGGAACTAACCCGATTATTAAGGGCAAACTCAGCTAACGGCAAGAAGGTCACCCAATCGTCCTGATCAGCAGAGACAAAACACCTCAAATAAGCCTCCAAAGTCTTATTAGTTCGCTCCGTCTGTCCATTAGTCTGAGGATGGAAAGCAGACGAAAACGACAAGTCAATGCCCATCCTACTACAAAAGGATCGCCAGAATCTGGAAACGAACTGGGATCCTCTGTCTGACACAATATTCTCAGGGATGCCGTGCAAACGAACCACGTTCTGGAAAAACACAGGAACCAGATCGGAAGAGGAAGGCAGTTTAGGCAAAGGAACCAAATGGACCATCTTGGAGAAGCGATCACATATCACCCAGATAACAGACATGCCCTGAGACACCGGAAGATCAGAAATGAAATCCATGGAGATATGTGTCCAAGGTCTCTTAGGGACAGGCAAGGGCAAGAGCAACCCGCTGGCACGAGAACAGCAAGGCTTAGCTCGAGCACAAGTCCCACAGGACTGTACAAATGACCGCACATCCCTAGACAAGGAAGGCCACCAAAAGGATCTGGCCACCAGATCTCTGGTGCCAAAAATTCCTGGGTGACCTGCCAACACCGAGGAATGAACCTCGGAAATGACTCTGCTGGTCCACTTATCAGGCACAAACAGTCTGTCAGGTGGACAAGAATCAGGCCTATCAGCCTGAAATCTCTGCAACACACGTCGCAGATCAGGAGAAATAGCTGACAAGATAATACCATCCTTAAGAATACCAACAGGTTCAGCGACTCCAGGAGCATCAGGCACAAAGCTCCTGGAAAGAGCATCGGCCTTCACATTCTTTGAACCTGGTAAATACGAGACAACAAAGTCAAAACGGGAGAAAAACAATGACCAGCGGGCCTGTCTAGGATTCAGGCGTTTAGCAGACTCGAGATACATCAGATTTTTGTGATCAGTCAAGACCACCACACGATGCTTAGCACCCTCGAGCCAATGACGCCACTCCTCAAATGCCCATTTCATGGCCAACAACTCCCGATTGCCCACATCATAATTTCGCTCCGCAGGCGAAAACTTCCTAGAGAAAAAGGCGCAAGGTCTCATAACAGAGCAACCAGGGCCTCTCTGCGACAAAACGGCCCCTGCTCCAATCTCTGAAGCATCCACCTCAACTTGAAAGGGAAGCGAGACATCAGGCTGGCACAAAACAGGCGCCGAAGTAAACCGACGTTTCAACTCCTGGAAAGCCTCCACGGCAGCAGGAGCCCAATTAACCACATCGGAGCCCTTCTTGGTCATATCCGTCAAAGGTTTCACAATGCTAGAAAAGTTAGCGATAAAACGACGGTAGAAGTTAGCGAAACCCAAGAACTTCTGAAGACTCTTAACTGACGAGGGCTGAGTCCAATCAAGAATAGCTCGGACCTTGACTGGGTCCATCTCCACAGCAGAAGGGGAAAAAATGAACCCCAAAAAGGGAACCTTCTGTACACCAAAAAGACACTTTGAGCCCTTGACAAACAAAGAATTTTCACGCAAAATTTTAAAGACCATCCTGACCTGCTCCACATGCGCGTCCCAATTATCAGAAAAAACCATAATATCATCCAGATAAACGATCAGAAATGTATCCAGATAGTTCCGGAAAATGTCATGCATAAAGGACTGAAAAACTGAAGGCGCATTGGAGAGCCCAAAAGGCATCACCAAGTACTCAAAATGACCTTCGGGCGTATTGAATGCGGTTTTCCATTCATCCCCTTGCTTAATGCGCACAAGGTTGTACGCACCACGAAGGTCTATCTTGGTAAACCACTTGGCACCTTTAATCCGGGCAAACAAGTCAGACAACAGCGGCAAAGGATACTGAAATTTGACAGTGATCTTATTTAAAAGCCGATAGTCAATACAAGGCCTCAAAGATCCGTCCTTTTTAGCCACAAAAAAGAATCCCGCACCAAGAGGGGAAGAAGACGGACGGATGTGTCCTTTCTCCAGAGTCTCCTTGATATATGAACGCATAGCGGTATGTTCAGGTATCGACAGATTAAACAGTCTTCCCTTAGGAAATTTACTGCCTGGAATCAAATCTATTGCACAGTCACATTCCCTATGAGGAGGCAATGCACTGGACCTGGACTCGCTAAAGACATCCTGATAATCAGACAAGTACTCCGGAACTTCCGAAGGCGTAGAAGAAGCAATAGACACAGGCAGGGAATCCTCATGAATACCACGACAGCCCCAACTAGACACTGACATAGCCTTCCAGTCAAGGACTGGATTATGGGTCTGTAACCATGGCAGCCCCAAAACAACCAAATCATGCATTTTATGTAGAACGAGAAAACGTATCACCTCGCGGTGTTCAGGAGTCATGCACATGGTAACCTGTGTGCAATACTGCGGTTTATTTTCTGCTAATGGTGTAGCATCAATACCCCTAAGAGGGATAGGATTTTCTAATGGTTCAAGAATAAAACCACAGCGCTTAGCAAATGAGAGATCCATAAGACTCAGGGCAGCACCTGAATCTACAAACGCCATGACAGGATAAGATGACAGTGAGCAAATCAAAGTTACAGACAGAATAAACTTAGGATGCAAATTACCAACGGTGACCGGACTAACAACCTTAGATATACGTTTAGAGCATGCTGAGATAACATGTGTAGAATCACCACAGTAGTAGCACAAGCCATTCCGGCGTCTATGAATTTTCCTCTCATTTCTAGTCAGGATTCTATCACATTGCATCAAATCAGGTGTCCGTTCAGACAACACCATGAGGGAATTTGCGGTTTTTCTATCACATTGCATCACATCAGGTGTCTGTTCAGACAACAACATGAGGGAATTTGCGGTTTTGCGCTCCCGCAACCGCCGGTCAATTTGAATAGCCAGGGACATGGTATCATTCAGACCTGTGGGAATGGGAAAACCCACCATAACATTCTTAATGGCCTCAGAAAGGCCATTTCTAAAATTAGCGGCCAGTGCACACTCGTTCCAATGTGTCAGCACGGACCATTTCCGAAATTTTTGGCAATACACCTCAGCCTCGTCCTGGCCCTGAGACATAGCCAGCAAGGCTTTCTCTGCCTGAATCTCAAGATTGGGTTCCTCATAAAGTAAACCGAGCGCCAGAAAAAACGCATCAATATCAGCCAATGCCGGATCTCCTGGCGCCAACGAAAAAGCCCAATCTTGAGGGTCACCCCGTAAGAATGAAATAACAATTTTTACTTTTTGAGCAGAGTCTCCAGACGAACAAGGTTTCAGGGACAAAAACAATTTACAATTATTCCTGAAATTCCTAAACTTAAATCGGTCTCCTGAAAACAGTTCAGGAATCGGAATCTTGGGTTCAGACCTAGGATTTCTGGTAACATAATCTTGTATACCCTGCACACGAGCGGCAAGCTGGTCCACACTTGTAATCAAGGTCTGGACATTCATGTCTGCAGCAAGCTTAAGCCACTCTGAGGTAAAGGGGAAAAGAAAAAAAAAAAATGAGAGAGGGAAAAAAAAACCTCAAAATTTTCTTTCTTATAATCCCACTTCTGCAATGCATCAAACATTTAATACTGGCCTGGCAAACTGTTATGACCCCAGTGGACAGGGTCTCAGAGGAACGTGGAAGTCTGCAAGATACAAAAATCCAGCTCATAGGGCTGTGGTAACTGGGTTGACCAAATAGCTACTCCTAACGCCAACACTAGAAGTAGCCGGGGATCATACCTACGGTGATCGCTAGATGACTCACGCCAGCCGGAGAATCTAACTACCCCTAGGAGAAGAAAACAAAGACCTCTCTTGCCTCCAGAGAAAGGGACCCCAAAGCAATACAAGCCCCCCACAAATAATAACGGTGAGGTAAGAGGAAATGACAAACACAGAAATGAACCAGGTTCAGCAAAGAGAGGCCAGCTTACTAATAGCAGAATATAGCAAGATAACTTATCTGGTCAACAAAAACCCTATAAAAATCCACGCTGGAGATTCAAGAACCCCCGAACCGTCTAACGGTCCGGGGGGAGAACACCAGCCCCCTAGAGCTTCCAGCAAAGGTCAGGATACAGATAGGAACAAGCTGGACAAAAATACCAAACAAAACAAAAGCAAAAAGCAAAGAAGCAGACTTAGCTTGAAAAACAGGAACCAGGATCAGAGGACAAGAGCACAACAGATTAGCTCTGATTTCAACGATGCCAGGCATTGAACTGAAGGTCCAGGGAGCTTATATAGCAACGCCCCTGAACTAACGGCCCAGGTGAGGATATAGGAAAAGACAGACGCTCCAGAGTCAAATCACTAATGACCACTAGAGGGAGCAAAAAGCAAAATCACAACACATCCCGATTGTGGGACACCTTGACGCTGGTGGGATGGTTTTACGCTTTTTAGTTATAAAAACAGTGTTTACTAAGTGCCCTGTGTCATTTATATGCACTATTGCTTTTACTTAGCTACTTACAGCAGGATGTATGATCTTTTTCTTTCTGTCTTAGGTTTTGTCTGTTTAATGACCAGTGTGAACAAACTTTTATTTTGCATGCATGCCAACTGATACTCCAGTTCATTTTTTTGGTTAAGTAGAATGTGTGTCAGTAGGGGGGGGGGAATATTTATTACACGCCTTTGATAAACTGGGGGCAAAAAGAAATAAGCAGTCATTACACCATGTACCATGAGAGTTACTAGAGATGAGCAATAACATCGACATGGTAAGCGGAAATAAGGGACTATGTTATAGCCACACGTGAAACGTGAAATTCAGCTACAACATAGGCAACTATTCTACAAAAAGAATTGGATCCAATGGCAACTTTTTTGTTACTTAAATGCTTGTACTTTTTTTTTACTAGCAAGCATTTTTGCAGTAAGGTTTCAGCTTTCACTAATACTTGAGTGTTTGCCTTCTGCAGCCTCTATGTATCACCGCACTGCAGAAGTAATTTCCAATGAGCCCATTGGCATCAAAGGTCACAAATCAGTTCAGTAGATCATATAGGAGAAAAGATAAGTGTTACATGACAGACCAACTCAATGACGAAATCACTGGTGGCTCCTTCTGCAACTTGCTGAGTACGATGATACATAGAAGCTGTAGAAGTCAAACACTCAAATATATTTAATTGAAACCTTATTGTAATGTTTTGTAGTTAAACATACATGAATTTAAGTAATATGAAATGCCCCAAAGGTGTCCACATCCAACCAAGCCGTGTACACCATGGTATTTCTGAAGTAAGCAGAGATTCCACACAATAGCGATAGTTTTCAGATCTTTAATTTCTACCATAGATTCGGAAGAGGAATAAAACAAAC
Organism: Ranitomeya variabilis; assembly: GCF_051348905.1. Taxonomy (NCBI): domain Eukaryota; kingdom Metazoa; phylum Chordata; class Amphibia; order Anura; family Dendrobatidae; genus Ranitomeya; species Ranitomeya variabilis. The sequence goes on from NC_135235.1 coordinate 19,382,064, forward strand.
TGTGCTTACCTTCCTCTCCCTGTGTTTCTGCCACTGCCCGGTCTCTGTAGTTTGGCTGCAAGGGTGACATCAGGTCAATAGGTATGTAGTCAATCATTGCGTTCAGCCAAATAACATGAGTGGAGACTCAGAAGAAGTGGTGATTCAGAAGTGAAGACTCAGTAGTGGAGACTCAGAAGAAGTGGAAACTCTAAAAAAGTGAAGACTCAGAAGTGGAGACTCAGAGGAAGTGGAGACTCAGAGGAAGTGGGGTAACAAAAGACTGACTGGCATATCCAAGCATGTGTGAATAGGTGCATACTAGGAGCAGCCACCTCAATATAAAATATACAAATTTGTTGCACTCTATAATGCTAAAGCATGTCAATATGAAATATATGAAATATGAATAGCAATACTACTTCTGAATACTAGGAAAAAATGAGATAATTTGCACATAATTTGGCCAATTCATGCAAGCCCATCAACCAACGTCAAGGTGGTCTCAAAAACTGATGGGTCCCTAAATATCAATGTGAATACCTCTCTTAGGCTTATGTCTGAATTCCTGGGTGAATGTGACATGCTTTAGCATGACAGAGTGTAACTTTTTTCTACATCAGAAGAAGTGGAGACTCAGAGGAAGTGGAGACTCAGAAAAAATGGAGACACAAAGGAGGTGGAGACTCAAGGGAAGTGGAGACTCATAGGAAATGAAGACTCAGTCAAAGTGTAGATTCAGAAAAAATAGAGACTCACACAAAGTGGAGTCTCAGTGCGGGGCGGGGTAAGTAAAGCATAGGTATTTTTAAAAAACTTGAGTATAAGTTTTGCTGAGAACGAACGTAGAGTATAGGGGCCAGTCAGACCTCAGCACTGTAAGGAGGGGTTTGCAGTGGCACAGCGATGTACACACTGAACGGTTTATCATTTGTGCAGTGATGGTGGTGGCAACATTGTATAACTTTGTGGGCAACAAGAATGGAGTTTTATATTGGCAACATATTGCACTGTTATTAATGGTGCATTTAGCTGAGTAGCTAATTGGTGATTGAGGGTTCCTTGGAGAGCTTGTTCCCAATTATGTGACCATGTAAACGTGACTTTTATAAATAAAAAAGCTCATCTTTTGGAATAATTGGATCTCTAATATCAGCAAAATAAATTAATTGTTATCAGCAATAACATGATGTTGTATGGGGACGGAGCGATCAGACAGTATGGCCATAATTAGACACTCTACCATATAATTAATTGTGCATTCTATAGAAGGACACCCATGGACGGTACTGCATAAGGAACTATCTAGCATAAAGCTGCCTTGATGGTGCTACAAAAAGGAAAGGAAAGTAGTCCTGAACCAGGAAGAAGGCTTAAATGGGATGGCAATTGCTATACATAAGTCCGAGCATTTGGACACAACCGAAGAGGGTCTTCTAACCAGGACCCCCAACTATTGACCAGAATGTAGGGCCAGTCTAAGTGACCACCATGTAACTCTACATTTTCTCCTCACTGAAAGCAAAATCAGACAACCGTTGTGATTAGTGGGTTCTTTTAAGCATCCATTAATTTTATATGGACACAGTGGTGGACACAGACAGAAGAGGCCCCTGTGCAAGAACAATACATGGGCCCTCTGCAGTCCAATAACTCATCGTAAGACACAATTCCACCTGCTTTAGGGTTGGGAGTGTTCCTCTTGCTTCTTAGGCCCCTGGTTGCACCAATGGTCTGTCCTCCTTTGTACGGACTTTTTGGGGTAAATTCCTTCTAAGGACACAACATTTGTTACAATGTTACAATATTTATTCCTTGCATCTCCTTCTACTTTCTTCATGTAACATCCCGCTAGCTGCCGAGACGCCGGCCTCATATTTCATGTGCATTTCATTTTGGTGATTTATAATTTGCCTCTGGAAGGAGAAGGGTCACAACTCTCATGTTAAAAGTTAAGTAGATTCTGACACGTCGCATCAGCAAACAAAAGATATTTCATGCTCCCCGTGTGCCCTAGTGGGATTTCCAAAGACTGAACATCTCCATATATCGAGCGCCGCGTGCCCAGCCGGGGTGGATATTCATCAGCGTACTCCTGTATCTTTTATATTGGGCGTCTGCTTCACTGGTCCGGAACCATTTACACTTCTGCAGAAGAAAAGTGTTGATTACACTATAGCTGACCATGAAATAAGCAATTTGTGCTCCTCTCGGATGTCCTGCCAGGTTAGGGAAGGTGGATGAGCGTTTATGACATTTTAGAAAACAAGTTCTGGTTCAGCTGGATGCACAGCCCATCAGCCGGTAATATTATGACATTCCTCTCTCTACAATGGATTTATCTGCCCCGGAGCCTGTGCTAGGAAATAACCTGGAATCAGATTGTGACGCGGCCCCGAGCTTTGTCTATGGGTCTCTTCTGGGGATCAAGGTGGGGGAAGGAAGATACAATGTAATAAAGGAAGGTGAAGCAAGAAGCACAATATCAATAGAAGAAAAATAAGAACAAAACCGATACAAAAAAAGATACATTCCACTCTTTAATAAACCCCTTTACCCGATTGTACCAGAAAATTAAGAAGAAGGATGAAAATTTATTTTTTTATTCCACATCTTCTAAGAATATTTTATATTTTGTTTATTTATTGCACTTTTACTTTTGGTGACTCTTAGAAGATTCTTGCTTCTTTAGAATACTCCGAAATACATACAAACTCCGATAGTGCATGCAACAATTGTCCATTTTTTTCCCACTTTCAGATGCTTTCCTATCACAGCTCCATGCAAAAAAGTCAATATATGAGCCTACTAGGGGGCTGTCACAGAATAAAATGTCATCATAATCCAAAGGAGAGGAAAGTCCTATTAGATGTCGGGACCACACTCAGTCGGAGCAGCCTTTGGAAGTGGGGAATCACCAGAAATAATACACAAGACACGTCTTGTATAGTGTATCACTGGGAAGTCTCTGAAGCACGCCTGCCTTCAAGGTGCTATCCCTTCTTTATATAGTTGTATCGGTAGGTTCAGTGGTTATACAAGTTTTGCATGTTTAAACAAAGAGACAAAACAGGAAAGAAAGAAAAAACAGTTTCGTGGGCGGCAGTTTCACAACAAACAGTACAAAGGCAATTCCACAGACAAGAAAAACAGGATTTCATACTATAGCTAAAATGTCCTTGAATGGACAGGTCAATATTTATCACAAATTCTTTTTTGTGGTTCATTGAGGTAACCATTTTTGTTCTGCTCTTCACAATCCCCCCTTTGACATATTCCATTCAAAACCTTGTCATATAGACGATCATTTTAGTCATTCTTTTTGTGATATTACAACAAAAAAAAACAAAAAAAAACTTTATATTCTCGCATCCATTACACAAAATTTATTTGTGCATACCGAGATACCCTTGAGTACAACCTTGAATAATACATATATAATTACAATAACCATAACTGTATGTATTAGGCTTTGCATAATCCCGGTAACCCACCCACCGATCCCTCTGAACCAATTGGCCGGGTTAAGAAAAGAAAAGGTATCTGACCACCAGCTATCCTTATTTTGGTCATTGTCTTTGTCATACTGATCCCTGAGTCGTTGTACGTCTTCTAATTTAAATCTCATACTCATAGTACTATTTGGGTCTATATAATGACAGCAGGTGGGTCCGATGATTTGACACATACCCCCTTGTGAGGCAGTTAGGTAATCCAATACCAGGGTATGTTGGTTAGTGACTATTATAAGCTGATTCTGTACAGCTATACTAGTATTTAATATGTCCAATATATCCCAAATCTGGTCATCTAGATAATCCGTGGCTCTAACTAATTTATCCCACATCTGTGTTAACATTATTAACATCAATATCATGAGTCTTATACTGCTTTTTTGCAATGGCTTGCATGTATCCATGATGCCTTTCCTTCAAGCTTGACTGCTGTTGGAGTTGTTAACAGGACTTGGAAAGGTCCGTCAAATCTCGGTTCCAGAGTCTTTCTGGTGTGTCTTTTCACGTAGATTTGATCACCAGGTTCCAACTTGTGGCCTCCTTCGAGATTTTCTGGATCTGGAAGGGAAGCAAAAACTTGCGAATGCACTTTAGTTAAACGTTTTTGTAATTCTTGTACATAAGCAGTTAAAGTCTCAGTATTCAACATCAGTTGTTGTGGAAAATAACAACCCAAATTTGCTGCTCTACCAAAAAGAATCTCATGTGGTGACAGCTTAGCCTTCCCCCTTGGGGCGTTTCGGATGGAATACAGGGCAAGTGGTAGACACTCGGTCCAAGGCTTTCCTGTTTCTGCCATGGCCTTCTGGATTTTTAATTTTATTGTTCCATTTAATCTTTCCACTTTACCTGAACTCTGTGGGTGATACGGAGTGTGAAACTGGTTTTCTACTCCCAACATTTTCATAACATTCTGGAATATTTCCCCAGTAAAATGGGTACCCCTATCTGACTCGATCACCTCAGGCATGCCGTAACGGGGTATCAGTTCATGTGCTATTTTAATGGCAGTAGTTTTTGCTGAGGCTTTACGAACTGGATAAGCCTCTGGCCACCCTGAGAACATGTCCACACACACAAGCACATATTCGTATCCATTGTACCTAGGAAGTTGGATGTAGTCGATCTGGAGTCTTTGAAAGGGATACAGTGGTCTTACATGATGCTTGGTTGGGGTTTTAATTGTCTGACCTGGATTGTGTGCCAGGCATATAGCGCATGCAGCACACATGTTCCGAGCGAAATTACCAAAGCCTGGAGCCAACCACCTTTCTTTTACCTTGAGCGTCATACCGTTTGCCGATACATGCGTAGGTAGGTGGAGGTCACTCGCCACTGCGGGGTACCAGGCTCTGGGTAAACACAACAAAGTTCCTTTTTTCCATAATCCTTGCTGATCTTCTGCCCCTTTTTTCTGCCACTGCCCTCGTTCTTCGTTGTCTACCTGTTTCTGAGCTTCCTTCAATCTCTCCTCATCATCTTCAGAGCTATCTAGTGTGTGGGCATGATGTAAGGGTTTACGTGCTGCCTGTTTTGCTGCTTTGTCGGCTTTATCGTTACCCCTGGCTTCCTCGGTGTCGAGTCTCACATGTGCAGCTACCTTTATCACCGCTATTTCTTTAGTTTCTTGTGCTGCCTCCAGAATCTGTCTAATGAGGGAGGCATGTTTAACAGGTTGGCCTGAAGCAGTCATATAACCTCTGGCTCTCCATATTACGCCAAAATCGAAAATAATGCCATGTGCATATCTAGAATCAGTGTATATGTTTGCTGTCTGATCTTTGGCTATTTTTAGAGCTTCAACTAATGCCGTAAGTTCTGCTTCTTGTGCAGACTGATTAGCAGGGAGAGGTTCTGCTTTCAGCACTTCATGCTGAGTTACTACCGCATAACCTGTATGAAATTGTCCATTCATATCTGCATATCTACTGCCATCTATGAAAAGTTCAAATGTAGCATTACAGAGTGGCTTGTCACGTACATTACATAAGCCCTGAGTCTCTTGTTCCATTAATTGTACACAATCATGCATTGACTCTGATGGGTCAAAGGAGTTGGAGAGTGCAGTTTCCTCAGTATGGATGGTACCCCCCTCAGACTCTAAAGGGAGCAAAGACGCGAGATTAAGAGTCTGAACCCTGGCAAAGGAAATGTTGGGCGGCAGTAGTAGGGAACATTGGAGACGGAGGTGTCTGGCCATTGAAATATGTTTAGGTTGGACCTGGTTAAGAATGCCATGTACATCATGAGTGGTCTGAACTAGAAGTGGGTGATCAAGAACAATCTCAGAAGCTTTATCTAATAACAGTGAAATTGCGGCTACTACTCTTAGGCCATGTGCACACGTTCAGGATTTTTCGCGTTTTTTTCGCGTTTTTTCGCTATAAAAACGTGATAAAAACGCGAAAAAACCGCTAACATATGCCTCCTATTATTTACAAGGTATTCCGCATTTTTTGTGCAAATGTTGCGATTTTTTCCGCGAAAAAATCGCATAGCGGAAAAAAAGCAACATGTTCATTAAAAATGCGGAATTGCAGGGATTCCGCACACCTAGGAGTCCATTGATCTGCTTACTTCCTGCACGGGGCTGTGCACACCATGCGGGAAGTAAGCAGATTATGTGCGGTTGGTACCCAGGGTGGAGGAGAGGAGACTCTCCTCCACGGACTGGGCACCATATAAGTGGTCAAAAAATAAGAAATAAAATAAAAAATAGTCCTATACTCACCCTCGATGTCCCGCGCAGTGTTCCCGCCTCACCGCTGCACGCTGCCGTTCGGTTCCTGTAGCTGATGTGCGGCGAAGGACCTTGCCGATGACGTCACTGTCCTGTGATTGGTCGTGAGCGGTCATGTGACCGCTCACGTGACCGTGACGTCACGGAAGGCCCTGTGCGCACAGACCAGCTATAGGAAGATGAACGGACGCCGCTGATGAGATGTCTGGGTGAGTATAAGCATTTTTTTATTTTTTTTATTATTTTTAAACATTCTATCTTTTACTATAGATGCTGCATAAGCTGCATCTATAGTAAAAAGTTGGTCACACTTGTCAAACAGTATGTTTGACAAGTGTGACCAACTTGTCAGTCAGTTTTCCAAGCGATGCTACAGATCGCTTGGAAAACTTTAGCATTCTGCAAGCTAATTACGCTTGCAGAATGCTAAAAAAACGCGAAAAAAACGGAAAAAAAACGCAAAAAAAAAAATGCGGATTTCTTGCAGAAAATTTCCGGTTTTCTTCAGGAAATTTCTGCAAGAAATCCGCAACGTGTGCACATGGCCTTACACAAGAAGGTGCGGCTCTAGCTACAGGGTCCAGATGAGCTGATATGTATGCCACCGGTCTCTGTTTGTTTCCATGTTTTTGTGTGAGCACCCCTGTAGCATGTGAGGATATCTCAGCTGCCATCAATTGAAAAGGTTTAGTGTAGTCTGGGAGTCCCAGAGCCGGAGCTGATACCAGTGCTGTTTTCAAAGAGGAAAATGACTGTTTAGCCTCTTCACTGAGTGAATATGGCGTGTTGGCAATACAGTCATATAAAGACTGCATGAGTTGACTTGCATGTATGATCCACTGTCTACAGTGTGAAACAATACCCAGGAAAGCACGCAGCTGTTTGTGATTCCTGGGTTCAAGCATGTTACGTATGGCTTCCGTACGTTGAGGTGTGAGGTGTCTGATGCCCTGTGATATGCAGTGACCTAAGAACACGACTGTTTGTTGACAAGCCTGGAGTTTCTGTCTATTTACTTTACAGCCTTCTTGCGCTAGGAAAATTAAGAAATTAACAGTTGAGGTAACTGCCGTCTGCTCATCAGGGCAACAAATAAGTAAATCATCTACATACTGTAGAATGACTACTCCTGGTTCTGGGATGAAATTTTTCAGCACGGTCTGCATTGCTTCAGAGTACAAAGTTGGTGAGTGTACCATACCTTGTGGCAATCTTGTCCATGCTAATTGTTTACCCTTGAATGTAAAGGCAAACAAATGCCAACAGTTCTTATGTAGTGGCACAGAAAAAAATGCGTTTGATAAGTCAATTACCGTAAAATATGCAGCAGTGCTGGGAATTTGAGACAGTAAGGTATGAGGATTCGGTACCACAGGGGTGACCGGTGCCAAAACCTTATTGATTTCCCGTAAGTCGTGCACCATGCGATATTTCACCATAGTTTCTTTGGAGGACACTTTCTTTTTAACAGGATATAAGGGTGTATTGGCGGGTGACCTGATTTCTACCAAAACACCTTGTAACTAGTGTTGAGCATTCCGATACCGCAAGTATCGGGTATCGGCCGATATTTGCTGTATCGGAATTCCGATACCGAGATCCGATACTTTTGTGGTATCGGGTATCGGTATCGAAACAACATTAATGTAAAAATGTGTAAAAGAGAGAATTAAAATAAAAAATATTGCTATACTCACCTCTCCGACGCAGCCTGCACCTTACCGAGGGAAGCGGCAGCGTTCTTTGTTTAAAATTCGCGCTTTTCTTTCCTTACGTGAGGTCCCGGCTTGTGATTGGTCGCGTGCCGCCCATGTGACCGCAACGCAACCAATCACAGCAAGCCGTGACGTAATTTCAGGTCATTCAGTATTTTAAAATTACGCTCCGGCTTTGTGATTGGTTGCGTCGCAGTCACATGGGCGACGCAACCAATCACAGCAAGCCGTGACGTAATTTCAGGTCCTTAAGGATTTTAAAATTACGTCCCGGCTTTGTGATTGGTTGCGTCGCAGTCACATGGGCGACGCAACCAATCACAAGCCGTGACGTCACGGGAGGCTGGACACGCGCGCATTTTAAAATGCGCGTGTGTCCAGCCTCCCGTGACGTCCCAGCTTGTGATTGGTTGCGTCGCGGTCAACCAATCACAAGTCGGGAGGCTGGACACGCACGCATTTTAAAATGGCTTCCCGGCTTGTGATTGGTTGACAGCGACGCAACCAATCACAAGCCGGGACGTCACGGGAGGCTGGACTCGCGCGCATTTTAAAATGCGCGCGTGTCCAGCCTCCCGGCTTGTGATTGGTTGACAGCGACGCAACCAATCACAAGCCGGGATGTCACGGGAGGCTGGACTCGCGCGCATTTTAAAATGCGCGCGTGTCCAGCCTCCCGGCTTGTGATTGGTTGACAGCGACGCAACCAATCACAAGCCGGGACGTCACGGGAGGCTGGACACGCGCGCATTTTAAAATGCGCGCGTGTCCAGCCTCCCGTGACGTCACGGCTTGTGATTGGTTGCGTCGCCCATGTGACTGCGACGCAACCAATCACAAAGCCGGGACGTAATTTTAAAATCCTTAAGGACCTGAAATTACGTCACGGCTTGCTGTGATTGGTTGCGTCGCCCATGTGACTGCGACGCAACCAATCACAAGCCGGGACTTCACGTAAGGAAAGAAAAGCGCGAATTTTAAGCAAACAACGCTGCCGGTTCCCTCGCTGAGGTCCAGGCTGCATCGGAGAGGTGAGTATAGCAATATTTTTTATTTTAATTCTTTCTTTTACACATTAATATGGTTCCCAGGGCCTGAGGGAGAGTTTCCTCTCCTTCAGACCCTGAGAACCATCAGGAATACCGTCCGATACATGAGTCCCATTGACTTGTATTGGTATCGGGTATCGGTATCGGATTGGATCCGATACTTTGCCGGTATCGGCCGATACTTTCCGATACCGATACTTTCAAGTATCGGACGGTATCGCTCAACACTACTTGTAACACATAATCCTGAATTTGTTGAGAAATCGCCTGTTCTTGCTGGGCGCTGATGGGGTATTGCCTAAGCTGAGGTAAAATGGTTCCCGGGGCAGTTTCTAACAGTATAGGAGCTACTGATAAAAACCCTACATCAGTGTCTCCTTTTGCCCATAGGCTGTCAGGAACCCGAGACAAGTCAATTTTTGCTTGTTGAGTGTAAATATCGGGAAAATCCTCCATTGCCTGTATTCTAACATATTGTTCCAGAGTTTCTGCATCTTCAGGGATGGTCAGCATAACTGTGCCATCTTCTCTAAAATGGATGTTTGCGTGCATTTTACTTAAGACATCAGTACCCAGCAAGCAGGTAGGTGCACCTTTAGCAAATAAAAATTTGGATACAAAAGTTTTAGGGCCAAAGCTCACATTTAAAGGTTTTGTAAAGGGCAACGCCTGAATTTTACCATCATACCCTTCTGCATATGTTACCTTTGAGGATATATTGTCAGGATATGGTAAAAAGTCCTGATTTAAAATGGAGGATGTTGCTCCCGTATCTATCAGAAAAGGTACATTTTTACCCTCAACCTCAACTTGTATTATTGGTCTTCTAGAAGGAAGAGAGACCTGCATAACCTTCAGTCATTCTGAGCTGTCTGTTTGATCAGGCGCTGGGTTATTTATCCTATTTTTGGGTACAAAGGTTCCTGAATCTATATCTGCTTTTCTCTTCCTACATTCCCTTTGGAAATGTCCTGGCTTCTTACAGTAATGACAAGTAAACTTTTGATTAGCAGAGCCAGTATTAGCCTGTGCAATTCTTACTGGCTTAGAATTTTCTCTTAAGTCCATTTCTATCTCTACAGCTTTCTGTCTAGCCAGGTGTGGGTCTTCCAAGGTTCTCCAATCAGGGGTTGCGGCCTTAAGCTTTTCCTTCACTTTTGGAGACAATCCATCTATAAAGGATTTGTAACTAACCTCATCATTCCTGGAGCGGTTAGATCCATGCCTTCATCTCTGAAATTATTTTCTACACTTAGATAATATTCGTCTACTGATTGTCCAGATTTCTGAGCCACCACTCCCGTTGTTCCTCTCTGCCTCTGTCTCTCCCTCATGAAAACCATTAAGTGATCTACAAATTGCGTACCTGATTCTATCGTTTGTAAGGCACCATCTCCTGCCTGGGGCCTATGTACCTGTAGATTTGCTAATAGCTCCTGGAAGAGTCCAGGAGTCATTTTCATTCTACATAATTCTTCTCCATCTGCCCAAACTCCTGCGTGAGTCTGCATAATTTGCTGTATATATTGTGCAAATCTAACTGGACACTGGGTGGGATCTGGTGCGTTATGCAAGAGAGACATGCCTTCAGCGGGGGACCAAGGGAAATATTGTCGAGTTTGGTGGTATCTAGTTCCCATTACTCCGTCAGCACCAGGTTCCCTAAAGGGTCTTGGTACTACCCTAACAGGGGCAAGTACAGCGCCATGTCTAGGTGTACCACAGGCTAGGCAATCATTTCTCCAGTCTGGATTTTGTTGTCCACAGTGCGGACATACCCATCCTCCTGGTCCGGCTAAACTTTGAGGTGGTGTTTGGAGAAAAGATGGGGCATGTGGGTTAAGGTATGGGGGTGGGGTATTTTTAGATTCCACATTTTGTTTTTCTCCACAGCCTGCGGGTCTAATACACCACTTTTTACTCTGTTGACTATATGTCCATCCCTCATTTTCTGCTACCCTAGAGACATCAATCAATGCTTGGATCTGATCTATCCATTTCTTGTCTCTGATTATGCCTTTTTTTCTTTCCTGAATTCCTTCCCATAGTTTTCTACTAAAAGCTTCTGCCCTAGTAACTCCAAACTTACTAAAAATCTTTCTCAGCCCCTTAGTGGCATCTTCACCACTTCTCTCCTTTACGATAGTATAGATATCTAATTCTTCTGGTTCCGACTTTGTTTGCTTATTCCCCATTTTCTTATCCTGAGCTTTCTTGCCCTAGGTGGCGTTTGGGTATGAGAATACCTCGTTACCTTCTTCCTAAGGAGCTAGGATGTCTTTTCTTGCCCTAGGTGGCGTTTGGGTATGAGAATACCTCGTTACCTTCTTCCTAAGGAGCTAGGATGTTTAAACTGTGTTGATGTAAGAAAATCCTGATTCCTACACCTATAGCAAACAACACAAATGCAACCAGACAGAAAAAGAAAAAGAACATACAACGTATCTTGTCCCAGGCTAATTTATCTGTCCTGGGCTCATACTATCATACACAACTTATTCTTGTCCCAGGCTAATTTATCTGTCCTGGGCTCATACTATCATACACTTATCCGTCACCAGGTTTTTGTCAAAGACAGGATCAGAGATTGAACATAGGCGCGGAGGTCTCCCCGAAAGGACGCAACCACGTTGCCCAGTGGGACAGTCACTTCTTCTGTTTCAACACCCTGGGCGGCTTATAGGGCTATTCCCAACTTCCACACACCTTTTATTCACATTCACTCTCATTCAATGCCGTACTCCGTGAGGTGATCAATTCCTAAATAGTAAAAGAACCCGAGCTATAGGTATCCTCCTCTACTAGAACTACCCGCTAAAGAACACGACACAGAAAATCTTACGGACAGTGCAGGGCAGATATAAGAGATCTAACAGTGTCTCTTACCTGGCCAGGTTTTTGTTCATCTGCCGTCCATTATCCCAGATTTTCTTTTCGTTCGTATTCTGCCGGTGTTCTTGAAGGAATACACAGACCTCGGGTCCCTGTTCAGGCGCCAGGAAATGTCGGGACCACACTCAGTCGGAGCAGCCTTTGGAAGTGGGGAATCACCAGAAATAATACACAAGACACGTCTTGTATAGTGTATCACTGGGAAGTCTCTGAAGCACGCCTGCCTTCAAGGTGCTATCCCTTCTTTATATAGTTGTATCGGTAGGTTCAGTGGTTATACAAGTTTTGCATGTTTAAACAAAGAGACAAAACAGGAAAGAAAGAAAAAACAGTTTCGTGGGCGGCAGTTTCACAACAAACAGTACAAAGGCAATTCCACAGACAAGAAAAACAGGATTTCATACTATAGCTAAAATGTCCTTGAATGGACAGGTCAATATTTATCACAAATTCTTTTTTGTGGTTCATTGAGGTAACCATTTTTGTTCTGCTCTTCACATAGAGAACAAGTTCATTCAGGTTGACGCGTTTCGCAGAAAAATAAGAGTTATGAGTAAGAAGTATTTTTCTTTGAAACGCGTCACCTGAATTAACTTGTTCCCCAATGGCACTTTCCTTTCCTTTGGATTGCGTCATCCTATAATGTGACTTTAATAGGTGATGATAATTGTAATGTATACTTTTTATTGAAGTGCCGGATCCGTTGCCTTTTGGATCGTCTTCGATGTGGATTTTTTGTGTTCCATGAACTCATTTGTACAGGTGACCTGGTTACCTCTTTTGCTTTCAAAATGTGATGATGGAGGCTCCTCTGTATCCGCCTCTCACCCCTCACCGCAGAGGAGACTGATACCTTGTGCTTTGTTATTGGAGAGAAAACTCCACCTAAACCTTTTTGGAAATTTTCCTGTGTCGTATTAGACTAAGCATTTAATGAGTCCAGCTACTACTAGACAATATGCTCAATATGAGATCAGCTGAAAAAACGTTTCCAAATTCTGGCAAATTTGAGGCTCTCGGCTGTAATAGACCAGGCCCGGGCGTTAAGATGGGGTGACAACTACGTTCTGCCTGTGCCGAGCCACGTGGCACAGGTTTACCTGAGCATGAGTGTTATTTTTCTGGCTGTGCTTTTATTGTTTCATCCAACTGGACAACACAAAAATTGTCAATGCCTTGGAGCTTAAAGTGGATATTATTAGATTGGGGGGTAGAGATACTATTGCATACAGGATGGTAAAAAGAAAGGATACGTTTACTCTCTAGCATAAAAAGGGCATTAAAACTTTCTTTTGGGCATTATTACAGGGTGGGGGAACTGGGGGTAGCAGCGTCATGAAGAGTTATAGGCAGAGATGACCTAGGAGAAGTGTTCGTAGAGGTCTGGGCCCAGATAAAGAAAATGAATGCTTTAGGGCTTGTTCTTAAATTTGTAAAGTTCTATCAATGACCTCGGACTTCTTCCACTTCCCATATTTCCAGAAATGGTCACTATTTAAAGACTGATACTACACCCAAAGCAAAAACGGGGCAGGCTGATATTGGCCCCTTGATGGGCCTTATAGCAGATGTCTTGTGCACCCCATAATGGGTCTAGGATGGGTTACCATTTGCCCGTCCTCTCTTTTTGGTGATTTCGATACAGAATTGAGTTCTCCTTTCCTGTAAGAGCGCAGATCATGGGTCACCCCCTCTGTCTGCCCCCATTACACAGCTGCTCCAGCCCGCTATCTCCAGCATCTGTAACTCCGCTTTTACACTTTCTGGGGCTGCTTTGTTAAGCGCTGAAATACATAAAATTCCCATTTCTCACACTGAACTTTATTTTCCTGAAATATTCAACGTTTATCATGCTCCATTGTCCTGAAAAATAAATACAGCGACGAGAGGGTCATTTCTGAATATTTAAGTTCCAGCTTGCCTGATAGTGGAGGAGACCATTAACATACGTTCTTGGCAAGAAAACAGCAATCACATTCTCCCAGGGACATCGACTGGTTGTTAAAAGACCACATTGAGATTTTCAAGACGGGAAAGAGCAAAACCGCGAATCCGCTTATTGCTCACATATGATGAGGACAATTGGAATCTGGGTGGGCACGGGCTCACTATTTATGGGGGATACATTAGTTACAGCTGCAGCAAGATGTGTAAACAAGCATCGAGTGCCCGACTTCACCTATCTGCTCCCATGTGCGCTGCGTTTTTCCTACTGGGTCCACAGTACAGAATATCACAGTATAAGGATGCCGATGCACATGGGGCTTTCAGCAGGTGAATGCGAGACTATGGAGATTTCAGGGCATGGAGCACAGACATGGAAAAAAGCAAAACTTCTCCTTCAAGAGACCTGCTAAGTATAGAGTCTTACAGGCAATACTCCATGGGAAAAATGCACAAAACGGAACACAAACGAAAAAAAAAAAAAATTCCCACTACCACGAAACCTTGTTGCTAAGCATGAGAAAACCAAATCTGCCCAAGTCTTCAGAACCCAAAACATAATAAACGGATAGTCCGGGAAGGGTTTCAAAAATAATAAAATATCATACTGTTCCTGCCGCAGCATCGCTCTGCCGGTAATCCGCTCCTAAGGTACTGGCTCCGGCTTCAGTCTTCTCTTATTACTTCGCAGATGCTTCTGGCGCCATGTAGAACTTGACAAATATTAAGATGTCACAATGTCATGGAGTGTATCACCCCACATGACCGCAAGGGATTACGACGGAATGACATACTGTGGACTAGTCAGTGCCGTAAGTGCCAACAAAGTAGAAGACTGGAGCCAGAGGAGGTGTGCGGAGTACCGGAAGGGTGCTGCAGAGCCTTGGAAAGTTAAGGGGCAAGGTTAGTATGATAGTCTATTTGTTAGGCTCACCAGGTGAAGTGGATCCTCTAAGCATCTGGTTCGATTGGGCACTCAGACCCCGGGTGTTGAGGCAGCAAGCTGAAAGCAAATGGGCAGTGCGGACTTGCCACACTCAGGAATTTCAGGAGCAACAGGAAGGATGACGTGGAGCTCAACTGGGATGGAAGCAAGTAAAGCCCAGTATGCACAGATGGTGGAGCACACCAAACGTAGAGGTCTAGAGACTTAAAACCAAGACACAGGTGTGTGTGTGTTTTTATGGGCCTTAAATCGGTCTATGGAGATGATGCCATTCATCCGCGTAGTCCAACTTGCAAAACCCGACGTGGAACACAACAGAGGGCAACGAATCTAGGGGAAGGAAGTGGAGCCCAGGATACCTGAGGAACGTGTTTAACATCTATGGTATTTAACTAATTCCCAGCAAATATAATTCCTGCAATTTGCATCCAATAAAATTGGGACTCACTAGAATCCACAAATATTGAAAAATTGACAAATTCGATTAATCAGAATTGATTTGTTTGTTCTCACTAGATATCTTGTAAGTTAATGTCCAACCCTTCAGACAAACCTTGTAACGTGACTCAAGCACTGTTAAACCAGCTGTCTGTAGATGAAGGTCTAGTTTGGCTTCTGCCCCTGGCCATGCTACGGGTTGAGAAAGGGTCAGACATTGACTTATCTGGTAGCTACCAATCCTAGATGATACTTACGAGATAGTTTCATTTCATCTACCTCCTTTCATCATTATTTATTATAACCCTTTTTACTACAGTACATTGTAAATTTATTAAAACTAAAGCACAATAATCCAAGGGGAAAAAAATGTTTTTGAGAACACATGCAATAAAACCTTATTAAACCCACAATTCAGAAGAGACGCATATTTGTCATTTCTGTAGAGAAGTTTTCCACGCCTTTTGAAGCTACCACGCTCTTTGACGAAGTGTTACAAAATAAAATAGGACGTAATTGGAAAGCGAAGAACAAAAAAAGACTCTAACTTGCATAATGAATGGAAAAAAATATATACGAAAAAAAAATAAAAAAATATGAAAACATAATAGTAAGATGCTGTAAGGCGTTCAGACAATTCATTTCGAACTCATTAGACTGAATTAGTCGCCGCGAGAAATGTTTAAAGCGGTGTTTGTTCACAGTCTGTCACCGTACATTGATTATTTCAATGGGTTCACACACAATTAGAGTAAGATGAATGAATAGTAACCAAATGATTGATTCCAACCTTCTTGAAATATAAATGCGCCAGCGTCGCTTATGCTAAATTGATATTTATATAACTCCCTTTGAAGACGAAATTAAATTTGCTTAAAAAGGTTACAATAAAAGAGAAGAGGATTTTTTTTTATTTTTTTTTGTACAGCCGGGTACCATCACGTTAATAAATCCAAGGAGAACATTTTTTAAAAAAAACTTTCTGAAGAGCTTTTAAAGTGATTGATGGACTTCTAAGCAGTAATTACTAAATGTGCTTATCTAGATACCCTTCTTCCCTTCTTGCCTATTGATCCCTTCGCGTCTTTGATGAAAAGCTCATAATTCATAGCTTTCTTGATGTTTAGCAAAAGGTTGGAATTATTTATAACTGAAATCTAAATGATCCTCCGGTCTACTGCACCAAAAAGGAACTTGTGAAAGTTGCAATCTCCACGATAGCATCGAAGAAAGGCCTGACCAGTAACAAGAAGAAAAAGGTGATACAATAACATCAGGTTGGGTGTAAAAATAATCCAAAAGATTGAATTCTCCAACATAGGAAAAAAAGTTTAATGTCTTGACTCAGGCTGGGGTCTTTCTCAAAAGTTCTAGTTAAAACTTTGCACTTTTTTTTTTTTTTTTTGGGGGGGGGATCATTATGATGTTGAATAATTTTGCGCTTGGTCCCATGTTGTTACTTTTCCATTTTGTTGATGATTCATAAATCTGTAGAAATCTAATTTTGCCTAATGAAGGGCTCTGTGCACTGGAGGGTGCAGCAGACATCACTCTTTTAGTAGTTGACCAGGTGTAGTAGTCAATGTGCATCGAAATGCTGATGATATCTTGGCTGGCACGTCATCAGTATGATGCAAAAATAGTCCAATACTTGTGGTCGAGTAACACGCCATTTTGGGCGTGTGCTAGCGATGCTCCCGAAATAGAGCTTAATGGCAGCGTTAACGGACTGCGTTACTTTTAAAACGTAATGTGAACCCAGCCTTAGGCTTATGATTGTTTTGACATCTCAAAGTAGAGAGGGGCCCTTTGATTGCTGTTTAACTAATAGAATCATGATGATTTATGATAGATTACTAATTCTTTACAGTCAATCGTACCAACTATAAATGTAAATCATCTCCTGGTCCATGTTAATTATGTTCTAGGGTACTGAAAGAGTTAGCAGAAGAAATTACAGAACCACTAGTCAGAATCTTTGAAAAACAGAACAGGAGAATACCCCGAAGATTGGAAGAGGGCAAATGTTGTCCCTATCTTCAAACAAGGAAAGAAAATGGAGCCAAGAAATTACAGGCCAGTGAGCCTTCTATACCAGGAAATAAATTATTAAAAAGCCTGTATGTAAGTACTTGGATAAGAATACAGTAATTAACCAGAGCCAGAATGGGATTGTAGCAAACAAGTCATGCCAAACTAATCTAATCTAATTTCCTTCTATGATGGAATTACTGACTGGGTGGATCAGAGAAATGCGGTAGATGCAGTATATCTCGATTTCAGCAAAGCATTAGATAAAGTATCTCATACTATCCTTATTGAAAATAAGTCCAAGTATAGGACTGACAAGGCTACGATTAGGTGGATTTTTATCTGGCTCAGTGATCGTACTCAAAGAGTGGTAATAAATGGTTGCACATCCAATTATAAGAGTGTTTCAATTTGGGTACCACAAGGCTCTGTCCTGGCCCCAGTGTTGTTCAAAATTTTTATAAATGATCTAGATAAGGGAACTGACGGTAAACTGATCAAATTTGCAGACGATGCAAAGCTAGGAGGGATAGCTAACACAGACAGAGAAAGGATTCAGAAGGATCTAGATAAGCTTGAACAATGGGCAGTGACTAATTGTTATTATTATTATTATTATTATTATTATTATTATTCATTTTTATAGCACCATTTATTCCATGGCGCTTTACATGTGAAATACGGGGCAAATATAGACAAATACATTGAACATGAGCAAAAACAAGGCACACGGGTACATAAGGAGGGAGGACCCTGCCCGCGAGGGCTCACAGTCTGCAGGGGATGGGTGATGATACACTAGGAGAGGGTAGAGCTGGTTGTGCGGCGGTTCAGTAGGTTCAGGATCACTACAGGCTGTAGGCTTGTCGGAAGAGGTGAGTCTTCAGGTTCTTTTTGAAAGTTTCTATAATAGGCGAGAGTCTGATGTGCTGGGGTAGAGAGTTCCAGAGTGTGGGGGAAGCACGGTAGAAGTCTTGGATGCGGTTGTGGGAAGAAGAGATGAGAGGGGAGTAGAGAAGGAGGTCTTGAGAGGATCAGAGGTTGCGTGTTGGTAGGTACCGGGAGATCATGTCACAGATGTATGGAGGAGATAGGTTGTGGATGGCTTTGTAGGTCATTGTAGGTCACTAATAGAATAGAATTTAAAAGGGAGAAATGTGAAAAAGACATCTATAGAATGGGAGGAATAGAACTAAGCAACAGCACATGTGAAAAATACCTAGGAATACTAATAGATCACACTGTGCACATAAGTCAACAATATGATGCAGCAGCAAAAAAGGTAAACAGAGTTCTTGGATGTATGAAAAGAAGCATAGAGTCTAGATAACGTGAAGTAATTATCCCCCTCTACTCCTCCTTGGTCAGGCCTCATCTGTAATATTGTGTCCAATTCTGGGTAGATTTTAAAAAAGACATTGAAAAACTGGAGAAAGTTCAGAGAAGAACGACCAGTATGGTGAGCGGACTGCAAAGTATGTCATGCGAGGATCTATTAAAGGATCTGGGAATGTTTAGCTGCAAAAAAGAAGACTGAGAGGAGACCTAATAGCTGTCTACAAAAATCTGAAGGGCTGTCACAGTGTAGAGGGATCATTTTTATTCTCAATTGCACATGGAAACATGAGAATCAATGGGATGAAACTGAAAGGGAGGAGATACAGATTAGATGTTAGAAAATACTTTTTACAGTTAGGGTGATCAATGAGTGGAACAGGCGGCCACGAGAGGTGGTGAGTTCTTCTTCCTTGGAAGTCTTCAACCAGAGGCTGGACAGACATCTATCTGTCTGACTGTCTGAGATGGTTTAGTGAATCCTGCATTGATCAGGAACTTGGACATGATGACCCTGGAGGTTCCATCCAACACTATTATTCTATGATTCTATGACTCTATGACTACAGAAAGTGTAAGAGGGACCTTTCTTTACATGTAGACTATGATCCTAAACTTAGAACCATAGTTGAGATTAACACAGTGACCAACATCATGTACAAAGTAACCCAGTGCTCCCCAAATTCAGTCCTCAAGAGCCACAAACAGATCGTGTTTTCAGGATTTCCTTAGTACTGTACAGGTTATGTTATTATTGCCTGTGGAGGTGACGCAATTATCACCATGGCCAACAATAAGGAAATCCTGAAAACATGCCCTGTTGGCGGCTCTTGAGCACTGGAGTTGGAGAAAACTGCAGTAACTATTTACTCACAGGGTCGGACTGGCCTGACGGGGTGCCGGGGAAATCCCCGGTGTGCCCCTGGAGAAGAGCAGGAGGGAGGAGGAAGGGGAAAAAAAAAAAGAGGTCGCAGGCTTTTTAAATGCATGTGCGACGGCCGCTACGCACAAAACAGTGGAGAGCCGGACCAGGGAGCAGGACAGCAGGGGTCGCATGCCCAGCAACGTCACAGCTAGCAGACTCTGCCACAGCCGCTCCTGCTAAAAGTGACATCACTCCACGCACCCTGCACTGCTGCTTCCGGGTATAGAAATGCAGAGGTTCAATAAAGACTAAAGACAAGGCAAGGTAGGGTACTAACACCCCGAATGTGTGTGTATGGTTATACAGTATATGAATTGTATGTACAGTATATCCCTGTATGTATACATGGTATATGTGTGTATGTATATGCCTGTATATGTATGTGTATGTATGCATAGTATATGTGTTTATATGCCTGTATGTGTATGTATGCATGGTATATGTGTGTATATATGCTTGTATGTGTATGTGCAGCGCCCCAGAGTCCTGGTCGTTGCAGTACTGATGCTCCGCCACTATGGGGAGCTATGGTACGTCTGATGGCACTGAAGGAGTTCACCTGACCAGGTATCACAGACACCAATACACTTCACAGTCTGGCCTCCAGGGGGAGCTAAGGGTTCTATGTATTAGGCCACTTCTCACAATCTGGTAAAACTGGGGTTTAGATAGGAAGTTAGAGAGAAAGCTGACTGGGTTGGAACCAGGCAACATCCTGTGGCAGAGGGTGTTGCGGGGGAAGATTCGGGGGGGTCCCTGTCAGGGGTGGGATCCTGACAGAGGCCTAGCGAACAGAAAGAATGTTATGGGACTGCGCCTGCACTTCATTGCGGCGGTACCCCAAGAAAGGACAAGAAGCAAGGTTTATTGTGAAGAGTGAGAAACGAGATCAACGCAACAAGAAGATAACACCAGAAGGAGTCGTGCTGTAAGACCGAGGCAACATCCTACTGAGGCGCGTAGTCGGTGGCCGGAAACGCCGAGGAAGTATTGAGCTCCAAGCCTTACTTCAAACCTATGGCAGGAAAGTCACTTATAGGCGGGCTGTCTCACCTAAATCACCTAAGCAGACATAGGGGGCAACAGTTGGAGAGGGGCGACTCTAGGGTCCCGGAAGAACTCCAGGCCTACCTGTCATACGGGTGCATCCTAGCCATATCATCTGGGGTATGGAGAAGAACATCAGAATCAGTTGTGAGGGAACTTCAGAAACAGACACAACAGTTGTGAGGACTATCCCGTGGTGCTCAGCAGGAAGGACTACAGCACACAAGCGCTAGAAGGTAGGCACAGATTTCCACCTGCAAAGGGAACTCTGGAGGTGCCATCGGACCGGCCGGTCTCAGACAGTCCTGTTAACCGTACTCCAGATTGAGGATCCTGAAGCCTTCAGTAAAGAGGTAAAGAGACTGCAACCTGGTGTCCTCGTTATTCATCGCGACCTGCACCACACCACATCATTCTCAACTTTCACTGGACGCCCCTCAGCAGGGTCACGGACCGGGTCTAGCCACCGTGACACTCCCAGAACCGAGACAGAGAGGCCCGGTACCGGGTACCCCTCGGCCCTGCGGCAGTGGGGGCGCTCCAACTTGGCGTCACGAACAGGATCTACTTAAGCCTGAAGAATCAGGTCATGTGTGCCTTGGAACTGTGATTTATTGTGCTTGGACTGTGACTTATTGCAAAGACTGTGTATTGCCACTTGCCGCCAAAAATTCCCACCAAAACCCCCGCCATTGTGACACCATGTGGCGCGCAGGAAGAGTGGGGCATGTCGTCGTGGGAGTAGCTTGGAAGAATGGCGCGAAGGTTGAGCCAGCCCCTCACAGGTACTACAATGTTCGGGAGATATGCCCATCAACGAGGGAGGTCCGCCTTCTAGTCTGGGACGGTGGCGGGAAAAGGAACCGCCCTCCAGATGGGGGAAAGCTAGAAGCCCTGGACGACGCGAGACGGAGTCGGATTGGCAACATGGCGAGCGGAGGCCGCCCGGAAGAGGGGGAGAAGGCCCGCACCAGTCCCAGCCAATGGGAGCCGAGCAAGCTTTCACTAGGATGCGAGGACCAAGGAATCCTCGGGGCGGAAGTGGAAGAGCTATGCCGTCAACTCCGGAGTCTGTGTCGGCGTAAAGCCTCTGCCAGTGAAGGGCCACTGTTGTGAATTCCGTTCTTGGGCTCCCTCCTGTGGTTGTAAATGGCACTTTTGTGAATTCTGTCCTTGGGCTCTCTCCGGTGGTTTTAAGTGGAACTGCTGCGCCTTGGATTTAGCTTAGCAGCTGCTTCCACTGATCGTCTCTCCTGCTCTGCTATTTAGCCTGGCTCTGATCTTCAGCCAGTGCCAGCTGTCAATGTTTCTTGGTTGGATTCAGATCTCTCCTTGGATTTCCTTGATAGTCGGTCCAGTTCAGCAAAGATAAGTCCTTGCATGTTCATTTGTTGTCCTCTTGCTGTGGACTTAATCATTCAGCTCATTTTATGTTTGCTCTAGTCCAGCTTGTCAGTATTCAATATTCAGTTAAGCTGGAAGCTCTGGGAAGCAGATTTGCCCTCCACACCGTTAGTCAGGTGTGGAGATTTTTTGTAAACTCTGTGATGGATTTTTGTAGCTTTTAATATTGACCGCACAGTATCCTTTCCTATTCTGTCTATCTAGTTAGAAGTGGCCTCCTTTGCTAAATCCTGGTTTCATTCTGTGTATGTCATTTCCCTCTCCACTCACAGTCCATATTTGTGGGGGGCTGTCTGTCCTTTGGGAATTTTCTCTGAGGCAAGACAGCTTTCCTGTTTCCATCTTTAGGGGTAGTTAGTTCTCCGGCTGTGACGAGATGTCTAGGGAGTGACAGGAACATTCCACGGCTACTTCTAGTGTTGTGTTAGGTTCAGGAACTGCGGTCAGTAAAGATACCATCTCCTCAGAGCTCGTCCCATGTTGCTCCTTAACCACCAGGTCATGACAGTACAGCTGGCCAGCAATGTATTGAATGCATCTCAAAAGAGGGAAAAAAAAAGTTCTGAACCATTTTTTTTCTCTGCAGCCTGTTTTGTCTTATTTTTCCCCTTAATCTCTGGGTGGTTCAGGATTTTGGCACTGACATGGATGTTTAGGGTTTGTTCTCTCGTGTGGATCAACTTGCTGCAAGGGTACAGAGTATCCAAGATTATGTTGTTCAGACTCCAGTTTTGGAGCCTAGAATTCCTACTCCTGATTTGTTTTTTGGGGATAGATCTAAATTCTTGAACTTTAAAAATAACTGCAGATTGTTTTTTGCTTTGAGACCCCGTTCCTCTGGTGACCCCATTCAGCAGGTGAAAATTGTCATCTCTCTGCTGCGTGGAGACCCTCAGGATTGGGCATTCTCCCGTGAGTCAGGGGATCCGGCATTACTTAATGTAGACGCATTTTTTCAAGTGCTCGGATTACTGTATGATGAACCTAATTCTGTGGATCAGGCAGAAAAAACCTTGTTGACCCTGTGTAAGGGTCAGGAAGCGCAGAATTATACTGCCAGAAATTTAGAAAGTGGTCTGTGCTCACAAAATGGAATGAAGATGCTCTGGCTGCAATTTTCAGAAAGGGTCTTTCTGAAACCCTTAAAGATGTTATGGTGGGGTTCCCTACGCCTGTTGGTTTGAACGAATCTATGTCTCTAGCCATTCAGAGTGATCGGCGCCTGCGCGAGTGCAAGGTTGTGCACCATATGGCAGTGTCCTCTGAGCAGAGTCCTGAGCCTATGCAATGTGATAGGATTTGGACTAGAGCAGAACGGCAGGAATTCAGACGTCAGAATAGGCTGTGTTTTTACTGTGGTAATTCTGCTCATGCTATTTCTGATTGCCCTAAGTGTACTAAGAGGGTCGCTAGGTCTGTTACCATTAGTACTGTGCAGCCTAAATTTCTCTTGTCTGTTACCCTGATTTGCTCATTATCATCCTTTTCTGTCATGGCGTTTGTGGATTCAGGCGCTGCCCTGAACTTAATGGACTTGGAGTTCGCCAGGTGCTGTGGTTTTTCCTTACAGCCTTTGCAGAGCCCTATTCCCTTAAGGGGCATTGATGCAACACCATTGGCCAAGAATAAACCTCAGTACTGGACTCAGCTGACCATGTGCATGGCTGCAGCACATCAGGAAGATTGTCGTTTTCTGGTGTTGCATAATTTGCATGATGTGGTTGTACTGGGTTTTCCATGGTTACAGGTACATAATCCAGTGCTGGATTGGAAATCCATGTCTGTGACTAGTTGGGGTTGTCAAGGGGTACAAAGTGACGTTCCTTTGATGTCAATTTCCTCTCCCCCCTCTTCTGAAGTTCCTGAGTTTTTGTCGGATTTCCAGGATGTATTTGATGAGCCCAAGTCCAGTTCCCTTCCTCCTCATAGGGGCTGTGATTGTGCTTTTAACTTGATTCCTGGCTGTAAGTTCCCTAAGGGCCGACTTTTCAATCTGTATGTGCCAGAGCATGCCGCCATGCGGAGTTATGTTAAGGAGTCTTTGGAGAAGGGGCATATTTGGCCCTCTTCGACGCCATTGGGAGCAGGATTCTTCTTTGTTGCCAAGAAGGATGGCTCCTTGAGACCCTGTATTGATTATCGCCTTCTTAATAAGATCACGGTCAAATTCCAATACCCTTTACCTTTGCTTTCTGATTTGTTTGCTCGGATTAAGGGGGGCTAGTTGGTTTACTAAGATTGACCTTCGAGGGGCGTATAATCTTGTTCGTATTAAACAGGGTGACGAATGGAAAACTGCATTTAATACGCCCGAAGGCCATTTTGAATACCTTGTGATTAGAGTTGAGCGACTTTCATTTTTATAAGATCGAGTCGGGTTTTGTGAAACCCGATTTTGTCCAGAGTTGAGTCGAGTGCAGTCGGCCGATTATCGCTAAAAGTCGGGGATCGACCGAAACACGAAACCCAATGCAAGTCAATGGGGAAGCATAGTCGGCAGTGAGTGGAGGCCAGGAAAACACCTACAGTGCCCGTTTTAATGCCAAAAACATCCATTCTTGTTTCTGAAGCTTGTCAATCTTAATTAACTTTATAATAATAGTTGGGCATAGGGAATTGGGGGTCATTTGGCAAAAGTTGTGGGGGGAGTAGGGCTGGCTCAAGTTTTTCGTGGGCCCAGGAAATGCGGACTACGTCACGGCGGTGTTGCAGGGAAAGGTAAGTATTTCAACGTTGCAAGTGCTGTGATCCTGAGCAAGCAGGGGGGGCCCACTCATTCCCATTGGCACTGGCACAGGGCCCCTCAAAGTACGGCGGTGTGTTTGCATGGCGGGGGCGCCTCCCACCAGCAGCGACACTTTTGCGTACTCTGAGGGGCCCTGTGCCAGTGACGTCGCCAACGAGTATGCCCCCCCCACCTGATGAAGGAACCTGCACTTTCATCTGCACCTTCCTCTCTGTCCCTGTGTAAGGTGGTATAACATGCGGGAAGGGGAACCTTACTTTCAGCAGGCTCAGATTCTGGCTGTGTAGAGTATAAGGGGAATGTAGTGGTCTAGGTCAATGTACCAGCAGACTCATCTAGCAGTGGCTGGGCAATGGGCAGGATGAGGAGGAAACAGATATAGGGCCAAAGAATAAAGTAGGCTAAATGCAGTTCAAAATTGGTAACAGGACTAAACAGGCGGCATTGCTTTGTTCAGTGGAGTAGCAAACCCAAGAGCAGCAGACACTGTTTCAAGGGCCTAACCACACTAGTAGGCCAAATGCAGTTTAATATCTGATAGTATAGGGCGAAAGCCAGAATGTGGAAGCTCAGCTTTGTTCAGTTGAGGACAACACCAGGCAGGGGCAGACAGACACTTTTAGTAGGCTGGAACAGCCAATTTTTTTAAAAAACAGCAGTTAATAAGAGGCAGAAGGTAGAAGCTCAGCTTTATTCAGTTGAGGACAACACCAGGCAGGGGCAGACCCCTTTAGTAGGCCGGAACAGCCAATTGCATTTTTAAAAATGGTAATTTGGAACAGAAGGTTGAAGCACAGCTTTATTCAGTTGCAGCTTCTTGGCAATAATATAAAGAAGACGAGACAGGACAACACTCGTTGGATGCCATATCTGTGTTTTCACTGGAAAAAAAACTGTCAGTTAACTACTTGTAGGAGAAAGTTTTTGTAGCTGGAGGCCACTTTTTGTATTGTACCAGTTTTTTGTTGTATGTTTGGAACTGAAGGTTGAAGCTCAGCTTTATTCAGTTGAGGACAACACCAGGCAGGGGCAGACAGACACCTTTAGTAGGCCGGAACAGCCAATTGCATTTTTAAAAATGGTAATTTGGAACTGAAGGTTGTAGCTCAGCTTTATTCAGTTGAGGACAACACCAGGCAGGGGCAGACAGACACCTTTAGTAGGCCGGAACAGCCAATTGCATTTTTAAAAATGGTAATTTGGAACTGAAGGTTGAAGCTCAGCTTTATTCAGTTGAGGACAACACCAGGCAGGGGCAGACAGACCCCTTTAGTAGGCCGGAACAGCCAATTGCATTTTTAAAAATGGTAATTTGGAACTGAAGGTTGAAGCTCAGCTTTATTCAGTTGAGGACAACACCAGGCAGGGGCAGACAGACACCTTTAGTAGGCCGGAACAGCTAATTGCATTTTTAAAAATGGTAATTTGGAACTGAAGGTTGAAGCTCAGCTTTATTCAGTTGAGGACAACACCAGGCAGGGGCAGACAGACCCCTTTAGTAGGCCGGAACAGCCAATTGCATTTTTAAAAATGGTAATTTGGAACTGAAGGTTGAAGCTCAGCTTTATTCAGTTGAGGACAACACCAGGCAGGGGCAGACAGACACCTTTAGTAGGCCGGAACAGCCAATTGCATTTTTAAAAATGGTAATTTGGAACAGAAGGTTGAAGCACAGCTTTATTCAGTTGCAGCTTCTTGGCAATAATATAAAGAAGACGAGACAGGACAACACTCGTTGGATGCCATATCTGTGTTTTCACTGGAAAAAAAACTGTCAGTTAACTACTTGTAGGAGAAAGTTTTTGTAGCTGGAGGCCACTTTTTGTATTGTACCAGTTTTTTGTTGTATGTTTGGAACTGAAGGATGAAGCACAGCTTTATTCAGTTGAGGACAACACCAGGCAGGGGCAGACAGACACCTTTAGTAGGCTGGAACAGCCAATTGCATTTTTAAAAATGGTAATTTAGAACTGAAGGTTGAAGCTCAGCTTTATTCAGTTGAGGACAACACCAGGCAGGGGCAGACAGACACCTTTAGTAGGCCGGAACAGCCAATTGCATTTTTAAAAATGGTAATTTGGAACAGAAGGTTGAAGCACAGCTTTATTCAGTTGCAGCTTCTTGGCAATAATATAAAGAAGACGAGACAGGACAACACTCGTTGGATGCAATATCTGTGTTTTCACTGGAAAAAAAACTGTCAGTTAACAACTTGTAGGAGAAAGTTTTTGTAGCTGGAGGCCACTTTTTGTATTGTACCAGTTTTTTGTTGTATGTTTGGAACTGAAGGTTGAAGCTCAGCTTTATTCAGTTGAGGACAACACCAGGCAGGGGCAGACCCCTTTAGTAGGCCGGAACAGCCAATTGCATTTTTAAAAATGGTAATTTGGAACAGAAGGTTGAAGCACAGCTTTATTCAGTTGAGGACAACACCAGGCAGGGGCAGACAGACACCTTTAGTAGGCCGGAACAGCCAATTGCATTTTTAAAAATGGTAATTTAGAACTGAAGGTTGAAGCTCAGCTTTATTCAGTTGAGGACAACACCAGGCAGGGGCAGACCCCTTTAGTAGGCCGGAACAGCCAATTGCATTTTTAAAAATGGTAATTTGGAACAGAAGGTTGAAGCACAGCTTTATTCAGTTGAGGACAACACCAGGCAGGGGCAGACAGACACCTTTAGTAGGCCGGAACAGCCAATTGCATTTTTAAAAATGGTAATTTAGAACTGAAGGTTGAAGCTCAGCTTTATTCAGTTGAGGACAACACCAGGCAGGGGCAGACAGACACCTTTAGTAGGCCGGAACAGCCAATTGCATTTTTAAAAATGGTAATTTGGAACTGAAGGTTGAAGCTCAGCTTTATTCAGTTGAGGACACCAGGCAGGGGCAGACAGACCCTTTTAGTAGGCCGGAACAGCCAATTGCATTTTTAAAAATGGTAATTTGGAACTGAAGGTTGAAGCTCAGCTTTATTCAGTTGAGGACAACACCAGGCAGGGGCAGACAGACACCTTTAGAAGGCCGGAACAGCCAATTGCATTTTTAAAAATGGTAATTTGGAACTGAAGGTTGAAGCTCAGCTTTATTCAGTTGAGGACAACACCAGGCAGGGGCAGACAGACACCTTTAGTAGGCCGGAACAGCCAATTGCATTTTTAAAAATGGTAATTTGGAACTGAAGGTTGAAGCTCAGCTTTATTCAGTTGAGGACAACACCAGGCAGGGGCAGACAGACACCTTTAGTAGGCCGGAACAGCCAATTGCATTTTTAAAAATGGTAATTTGGAACTGAAGGTTGAAGCTCAGCTTTATTCAGTTGAGGACAACACCAGGCAGGGGCAGACAGACACCTTTAGTAGGCCGGAACAGCCAATTGCATTTTTAAAAATGGTAATTTGGAACTGAAGGTTGAAGCTCAGCTTTATTCAGTTGAGGACAACACCAGGCAGGGGCAGACAGATACCTTTAGTAGGCCGGAACAGCCAATTGCATTTTTAAAAATGGTAATTTGGAACTGAAGGTTGAAGCTCAGCTTTATTCAGTTGAGGACAACACCAGGCAGGGGCAGACAGACACCTTTAGTAGGCAGGAACAGCCAATTGCATTTTTAAAAATGGTAATTTGGAACTGAAGGTTGAAGCTCAGCTTTATTCAGTTGAGGACAACACCAGGCAGGGGCAGACAGACACCTTTAGTAGGCCGGAACAGCCAATTGCATTTTTAAAAATGGTAATTTGGAACTGAAGGTTGAAGCTCAGCTTTATTCAGTTGAGGACAACAGCAGGCAGGGGCAGACAGACACCTTTAGTAGGCCGGAACAGCCAATTGCATTTTTAAAAATGGTAAATTGGAACTGAAGGTTGAAGCTCAGCTTTATTCAGTTGAGGACAACACCAGGCAGGGGCAGACAGACACCTTTAGTAGGCCGGAACAGCCAATTGCATTTTTAAAAATGGTAATTTGGAACAGAAGGTTGAAGCACAGCTTTATTCAGTTGCAGCTTCTTGGCAATAATATAAAGAAGACGAGACAGGACAACACTCGTTGGATGCCATATCTGTGTTTTCACTGGAAAAAAAACTGTCAGTTAACTACTTGTAGGAGAAAGTTTTTGTAGCTGGAGGCCACTTTTTGTATTGTACCAGTTTTTTGTTGTATGTTTGGAACTGAAGGTTGAAGCACAGCTTTATTCAGTTGAGGACAACACCAGGCAGGGGCAGACAGACACCTTTAGTAGGCTGGAACAGCCAATTGCATTTTTAAAAATGGTAATTTGGAACTGAAGGTTGAAGCTCAGCTTTATTCAGTTGAGGAAAACACCAGGCAGGGGCAGACAGACACCTTTAGTAGGCCGGAACAGCCAATTGCATTTTTAAAAATGGTAATTTGGAACAGAAGGTTGAAGCACAGCTTTATTCAGTTGCAGCTTCTTGGCAATAATATAAAGAAGACGAGACAGGACAACACTCGTTGGATGCCATATCTGTGTTTTCACTGGAAAAAAACCTGTCAGTTAACTACTTGTAGGAGAAAGTTTTTGTAGCTGGAGGCCACTTTTTGTATTGTACCAGTTTTTTGTTGTATGTTTGGAACTGAAGGTTGAAGCTCAGCTTTATTCAGTTGAGGACAACACCAGGCAGGGGCAGACAGACCCCTTTAGTAGGCCGGAACAGCCAATTGCATTTTTAAAAATGGTAATTTGAAACAGAAGGTTGAAGCACAGCTTTATTCAGTTGAGGACAACACCAGGCAGGGGCAGACAGACACCTTTAGTAGGCCGGAACAGCCAATTGCATTTTTGAAAATGGTAATTTGGAACTGAAGGTTGAAGCTCAGCTTTATTCAGTTGAGGACAACACCAGGCAGGGGCAGACAGACACCTTTAGTAGGCCGGAACAGCCAATTGCATTTTTAAAAATGGTAATTTGGAACTGAAGGTTGAAGCTCAGCTTTATTCAGTTGAGGACAACACCAGGCAGGGGCAGACAGACCCCTTTAGTAGGCCGGAACAGCCAATTGCATTTTTAAAAATGGTAATTTGGAACTGAAGGTTGAAGCTCAGCTTTATTCAGTTGAGGACAACACCAGGCAGGGGCAGACAGACACCTTTAGTAGGCCGGAACAGCCAATTGCATTTTTAAAAATGGTAATTTGGAACTGAAGGTTGAAGCTCAGCTTTATTCAGTTGAGGACAACACCAGGCAGGGGCAGACAGACACCTTTAGTAGGCCGGAACAGCCAATTGCATTTTTAAAAATGGTAATTTGGAACTGAAGGTTGAAGCTCAGCTTTATTCAGTTGAGGACAACACCAGGCAGGGGCAGACAGACACCTTTAGTAGGCCGGAACAGCCAATTGCATTTTTAAAAATGGTAATTTGGAACTGAAGGTTGAAGCTCAGCTTTATTCAGTTGAGGACAACACCAGGCAGGGGCAGACAGACACCTTTAGTAGGCCGGAACAGCCAATTGCATTTTTAAAAATGGTAATTTGGAACTGAAGGTTGAAGCTCAGCTTTATTCAGTTGAGGACAACACCAGGCAGGGGCAGACAGACACCTTTAGTAGGCCGGAACAGCCAATTGCATTTTTAAAAATGGTAATTTGGAACTGAAGGTTGAAGCTCAGCTTTATTCAGTTGAGGACAACACCAGGCAGGGGCAGACAGACACCTTTAGTAGGCCGGAACAGCCAATTGCATTTTTAAAAATGGTAATTTGGAACTGAAGGTTGAAGCTCAGCTTTATTCAGTTGAGGACAACACCAGGCAGGGGCAGACAGACACCTTTAGTAGGCCGGAACAGCCAATTGCATTTTTAAAAATGGTAATTTGGAACTGAAGGTTGAAGCTCAGCTTTATTCAGTTGAGGACAACACCAGGCAGGGGCAGACAGACACCTTTAGTAGGCCGGAACAGCCAATTGCATTTTTAAAAATGGTAATTTGGAACTGAAGGTTGAAGCTCAGCTTTATTCAGTTGAGGACAACACCAGGCAGGGGCAGACAGACACCTTTAGTAGGCCGGAACAGCCAATTGCATTTTTAAAAATGGTAATTTGGAACTGAAGGTTGAAGCTCAGCTTTATTCAGTTGAGGACAACACCAGGCAGGGGCAGACAGACACCTTTAGTAGGCCGGAACAGCCAATTGCATTTTTAAAAATGGTAATTTGGAACTGAAGGTTGAAGCTCAGCTTTATTCAGTTGAGGACAACACCAGGCAGGGGCAGACAGACACCTTTAGTAGGCCGGAACAGCCAATTGCATTTTTAAAAATGGTAATTTGGAACTGAAGGTTGAAGCTCAGCTTTATTCAGTTGAGGACAACACCAGGCAGGGGCAGACAGACACCTTTAGTAGGCCGGAACAGCCAATTGCATTTTTAAAAATGGTAATTTGGAACTGAAGGTTGAAGCTCAGCTTTATTCAGTTGAGGACAACACCAGGCAGGGGCAGACAGACACCTTTAGTAGGCCGGAACAGCCAATTGCATTTTTAAAAATGGTAATTTGGAACTGAAGGTTGAAGCTCAGCTTTATTCAGTTGAGGACAACACCAGGCAGGGGCAGACAGACACCTTTAGTAGGCCGGAACAGCCAATTGCATTTTTAAAAATGGTAATTTGGAACAGAATGTTGAAGCACAGCTTTATTCAGTTGCAGCTTCTTGGCAATAATATAAAGAAGACGAGACAGGACGACACTCGTTGGATGCCATATCTGTGTTTTCACTGGAAAAAAAACTGTCAGTTAACTACTTGTAGGAGAAAGTTTTTGTAGCTGGAGGCCACTTTTTGTATTGTACCAGTTTTTTGTTGTATGTTTGGAACTGAAGGTTGAAGCTCAGCTTTATTCAGTTGAGGACAACACCAGGCAGGGGCAGACAGACATCTTTAGTAGGCCGGAACAGCCAATTGCATTTTTAAAAATGGTAATTTGGAACTGAAGGTTGAAGCTCAGCTTTATTCAGTTGAGGACAACACCAGGCAGGGGCAGACAGACACCTTTAGTAGGCCGGAACAGCCAATTGCATTTTTAAAAATGGTAATTTGGAACAGAATGTTGAAGCACAGCTTTATTCAGTTGCAGCTTCTTGGCAATAATATAAAGAAGACGAGACAGGACGACACTCGTTGGATGCCATATCTGTGTTTTCACTGGAAAAAAAACTGTCAGTTAACTACTTGTAGGAGAAAGTTTTTGTAGCTGGAGGCCACTTTTTGTATTGTACCAGTTTTTTGTTGTATGTTTGGAACTGAAGGTTGAAGCTCAGCTTTATTCAGTTGAGGACAACACCAGGCAGGGGCAGACAGACATCTTTAGTAGGCCGGAACAGCCAATTGCATTTTTAAAAATGGTAATTTGGAACTGAAGGTTGAAGCTCAGCTTTATTCAGTTGAGGACAACACCAGGCAGGGGCAGACACCTTTAGAAGGACGGAAAAGCCAATTTTTTTAAAAACAGCAGTTAATCAGAGCCAGAAGGTAGAAGCTCAGCTTTATTCAGTTGAGGCCAACTTGAATTAGGGACTGCAGACAGACTTTGCAGGCTGTCCCCTGTGTGGACCATGCATCCAATACATTAACCCATTGAGCCACAAAGGACACGTAACCTTCCGTGGCCAGGCCTACAGGTCCATGTGTCTGTTGTCAGGTATACCTTTGGACTGACAAATTGACAGAATGCAAGGACAATGCGGTCTTTAACATGCAGGTGGAGGGGTGGGATGGCTTTTCTCGCAAAAGAATTGTCAACTGGGTAGCTCATAGCGTGGTATATCGTAGTTCATCCTGGCTTTATTAATATTAAATTAAATTAAAAAATAGGCTCTATGCACTTTATAATTGGTTCCAGGGGTACACGGGCAGCAGTGGTCTGGTCAGTGGAGGCCTAGTGGAAGGAGGGAGCGCAGAAAGGCTTCGAAGGCCTAACATAATTAAATTGGGCTGGCTGTAGGCACTTTATTATTAGTTACAGGGGTACACGGGCAGCAGTGGTCTGGTCAGTGGAGGCCTAGTGGAAGGAGGGAGCGCAGAAAGGCTTCGAAGGCCTAACATAATTAAATTGGGCTGGCTGTAGGCACTTTATTATTAATAATAATAATAATAATAATAATTTTATTTATATAGCGCCAACATATTCCGCAGCGCTTTACAACTTATAGAGGGGACGTGTACAGACAATAGACATTACAGCATAACAGAAATCACAGTTCAAAACAGATACCAGGAGGAATGAGGGCCCTGCTGTTCGCAAGCTTACAATCTATGAGGAAAAGGGGAGACACAAGAGGTGGATGGTAACAATTGCTTTAGTTATTTGGACCAGCCATAGTGTAAGGCTCGGGTGTTCATGTAAAGCTGCATGAACCAGTTAACTGCCTAAGTATGTAACAGTACAGACACAGAGGCTATTAACTGCATAAAGTGTATGAGAACATGATGGAGGAACGTGATTATGTTGTTGTTTTTTATTAATGGGCCACACAGGGATAATTAGGTTAATGCGTTGAGGCGGTAGGCCAATCTGAACAAATGAGTTTTTAGTGCACGCTTAAAACTGTGGGGATTGGGGATTAATTGTATTAACCTAGGTAGTGCATTCCAAAGAATCGGCGCCGCACGTGTAAAGTCTTGGAGACGGGAGTGGGAGGTTCTGATTATTGAGGATGCTAACCTGAGGTCATTAGCAGAGCGGAGGGCACGGGTAGGTTGGTAGACTGAGACCAGAGAGGAGATGTAGGGTGGTGCTGAGCCATGGAGTGCTTTGTGGATGAGGGTAGTAGTTTTGTACTGGATTCTGGATTGGATGGGTAGCCAGTGTAATGACTGGCACAAGGTAGAGGCATCGGTGTAACGGTTGGCGAGGAATATGATCCTGGCAGCAGCATTCAGGACAGATTGGAGCGGGGAGAGTCTGGTAAAAGGTAGGCCAATTAGTAGAGAGTTACAATAGTCCAGACGAGAATGAATAAGTTACAGGGGTACACGGGCAGCAGTGGTCTGGTCAGTGGAGGCCTAGTGGAAGGAGGGACCGCAGACAGGCTTCAAAGGCCTAATATAATTAAATTGGGCTGGCTGTAGGCACTTTATTATTAGTTACAGGGGTACACGGGCAGCAGTGGTCTGGTCAGTGGAGGCCTAGTGGAAGGAGGGACCGCAGACAGGCTTCGAAGGCCTAATATAATTGAATTGGGCTGGCTGTAGGCACTTTATTATTAGTTACAGGGGTACACGGGCAGCAGTGGTCTGGTCAGTGGAGGCCTAGTGGAAGGAGGGACCGCAGACAGGCTTCGAAGGCCTAACATAATTAAATTGGGCTGGCTGTAGGCACTTTATTATTAGTTACAGGGGTACACGGGCAGCAGTGGTCTGGTCAGTGGAGGCCTAGTGGAAGGAGGGAGCGCAGAAAGGCTTCGAAGGCCTAACATAATTAAATTGGGCTGGCTGTAGGCACTTTATTATTAGTTACAGGGGTACACGGGCAGCAGTGGTCTGGTCAGTGGAGGCCTAGTGGAAGGAGGGACCGCAGACAGGCTTCGAAGGCCTAATATAATTAAAT
Organism: Ranitomeya variabilis; assembly: GCF_051348905.1. NCBI lineage: Eukaryota > Metazoa > Chordata > Amphibia > Anura > Dendrobatidae > Ranitomeya > Ranitomeya variabilis. The sequence goes on from NC_135235.1 coordinate 19,416,329, forward strand.
TGGGCTGGCTGTAGGCACTTTATTATTAGTTACAGGGGTACACGGGCAGCAGTGGTCTGGTCAGTGGAGGCCTAGTGGAAGGAGGGACCGCAGACAGGCTTCGAAGGCCTAACATAATTAAATTGGGCTGGCTGTAGGCACTTTATTATTAGTTACAGGGGTACACGGGCAGCAGTGGCCTGGTCAGTGGAGGCCTAGTGGAAGGAGGGACCGCAGACAGGCTTCGAAGGCCTAACATAATTAAATTGGGCTGGCTGTAGGCACTTTATTATTAGTTACAGGGGTACACGGGCAGCAGTGGTCTGGTCAGTGGAGGCCTAGTGGAAGGAGGGACCGCAGACAGGCTTCAAAGGCCTAACATAATTAAATTGGGCTGGCTGTAGGCACTTTATTATTAGTTACAGGGGTACACGGGCAGCAGTGGTCTGGTCAGTGGAGGCCTAGTGGAAGGAGGGACCGCAGACAGGCTTCGAAGGCCTAATATAATTAAATTGGGCTGGCTGTAGGCTCTTTATTATTAGTTACAGGGGTACACGGGCAGCAGTGGTCTGGTCAGTGGAGGCCTAGTGGAAGGAGGGACCGCAGACAGGCTTCGAAGGCCTAACATAATTAAATTGGGCTGGCTGTAGGCACTTTATTATTAGTTACAGGGGTACACGGGCAGCAGTGGTCTGGTCAGTGGAGGCCTAGTGGAAGGAGGGACCGCAGACAGGCTTCGAAGGCCTAATATAATTAAATTGGGCTGGCTGTAGGCACTTTATTATTAGTTACAGGGGTACACGGGCAGCAGTGGTCTGGTCAGTGGAGGCCTAGTGGAAGGAGGGACCGCAGACAGGCTTCGAAGGCCTAACATAATTAAATTGGGCTGGCTGTAGGCACTTTATTATTAGTTACAGGGGTACACGGGCAGCAGTGGTCTGGTCAATGGAGGCCTAGTGGAAGGAGGGACCGCAGACAGGCTTCGAAGGCCTAATATAATTAAATTGGGCTGGCTGTAGGCACTTTATTATTAGTTACAGGGGTACACGGGCAGCAGTGGTCTGGTCAGTGGAGGCCTAGTGGAAGGAGGGACCGCAGACAGGCTTCAAAGGCCTAACATAATTAAATTGGGCTGGCTGTAGGCACTTTATTATTAGTTACAGGGGTACACGGGCAGCAGTGGTCTGGTCAGTGGAGGCCTAGTGGAAGGAGGGACCGCAGACAGGCTTCGAAGGCCTAACATAATTAAATTGGGCTGGCTGTAGGCACTTTATTATTAGTTACAGGGGTACACGGGCAGCAGTGGTCTGGTCAGTGGAGGCCTAGTGGAAGGAGGGAGCGCAGAAAGGCTTCGAAGGCCTAACATAATTAAATTGGGCTGGCTGTAGGCACTTTATTATTAGCTACAGGGGTACACGGGCAGCAGTGGTCTGGTCAGTGGAGGCCTAGTGGAAGGAGGGAGCGCAGAAAGGCTTCGAAGGCCTAACATAATTAAATTGGGCTGGCTGTAGGCACTTTATTATTAGCTACAGGGGTACACGGGCAGCAGTGGTCTGGTCAGTGGAGGCCTAGTGGAAGGAGGGACCGCAGACAGGCTTCGAAGGCCTAATATAATTAAATTGGGCTGGCTGTAGGCACTTTATTATTAGTTACAGGGGTACACGGGCAGCAGTGGTCTGGTCAACGGAGGCCGATTGTAATGAGTGTCTGCCAGTTAGTAGTCCAAAACAACAACTAAATGTGAATGTCTCGCATTAAAACAAAACAAAAACACTAAAGGGTGCAATCATTAGGTTCAGGGGTGGGATCCTCTGCGTTGTTTCAGACCTACTGATTTTGCGCAAAGTATTTACTGTGGTAAATAGAGGACACTGCCCCTGACTATGTTAAGTACCATCATACATGTCAACACAATGGTATTGTCAGTGGCAGGTATGGAAGGATGTCAGCGCATAGACTTAACATTGGTGGAAGTGTGAGAGATAACTGTGGAAGTGGTAGAGCAATGTTTGACCTGGGGGTGGGTGAACTCTCTTGTGGCCGGCGTTACAGGCCCAAGGCCCCTCATGTTACAACAGTGTGTCTGACGTTGGGTGCGCACCACCACCGCCAGAGACACTTTATTGTACTATGAGGAACCCAGTAGCAATGCCGTCGACCAAAAGCGAGTACACCCACCTCTTCAGACAAACAGCAGTCTCACGGGTGCTTGCGCCAAGTCGCGATACCACGGCCCCGTGTGGGGAGTTTGGCCATTTAGAGAGGTGTAAACATGTCGTATGCTGGACAATCAGCTGCAGCAAATTAGACATTAGAAAAGTAATTCACAGTAGTCCACAGGCAAGAGCTTTTCATAGGAAAGCTAGGTGTCGGCCGGGCAAGGTGGGGCAAAAGATTTCGAAATCCAGTTGTGGTTCATTTTAATGAATGTTAGATCGTCAACATTTTGGGTAGCCAGACGAGTCCTTTTTTCGGTTAATATTGAACCTGCAGCACTGAATACTCTTTCTGATAGGACACTTGCTGCCGGGCAAGCAAGCTCCTGCAATGCATATTCTGCCAATTCTGGCCAGGTGTCTAATTTTGATGCCCAGAAATCAAATGGGAATGACGGTTGAGGGAGAACATCGATAAGGGATGAAAAATAGTTAGTAACCATACTGGACAAATGTTGTCTCCTGTCACTTTCAATTGATGCAGCAGTACCTGTCCTGTCTGCGGTCATAGCAAAATCACTCCACAACCTGGTCAGAAAACCCCTCTGTCCAACGCCACTTCTGATGTGTGCACCCCTAACACTCCTAGTCTGTTGCCCCCTTGAGCTCGTGTGAGAACGATCACGTGCGCTGTGTGCTGGGAATGCCTGAAGCAAACGGTCAACAAGAGTTGATTGTTTGGTTGCTAATATTAGTTCCAAGTTCTCATGTGGCATAATATTTTGCAATTTGCCTTTATAGCGTGGATCAAGGAGGCAGGCCAACCAGTAATCGTCATCGTTCATCATTTTCGTAATGCGTGTGTCCCTTTTTAGGATACGTAAGGCATAATCCGCCATGTGGGCCAAAGTTCCAGTTGTCAAATCTCCGGTTGTGATTGGGTGAGGGGCAGTTGCAGGCAAATCTACGTCACTTGTGTCCCTCAAAAAACCAGAACCCGGCCTTGACACGCAACCAATTTCCAGTGCCCCCGGGAAAGGTTCCGCATTAAAAATATACTCATCCCCATCATCCTCCTCGTCCTCCACCTCCTCTTCGCCCGCTACCTCGTCCTGTACACTGCCCTGACCAGACAATGGCTGACTGTCATCAAGGCTTTCCTCTTCCTCTGGTGCAGACGCCTGCTCCTTTATGTGCGTCAAACTTTGCATCAGCAGACGCATTAGGGGGATGCTCATGCTTATTACGGCGTTGTCTGCACTAACCAGCCGTGTGCATTCCTCAAAACACTGAAGGACTTGACACATGTCTTGTATCTTCGACCACTGCACACCTGACAACTCCATGTCTGCCATCCTACTGCCTGCCCGTGTATGTGTATCCTCCCACAAAAACATAACAGCCCGCCTCTGTTGGCACAGTCTCTGAAGCATGTGCAGTGTTGAGTTCCACCTTGTTGCAACGTCTATGATTAGGCGATGCTGGGGAAGGTTCAAAGACCGCTGATAGGTCTGCATACGGCTGGCGCGTACAGGCGAACGTCGGATATGTGAGCAAAGTCCACGCACTTTGAGGAGCAGGTCGGAGAACCCAGGATAAGTTTTCAATAAGCACTGCACCACCAGGTTTAAGGTGTGAGCCAGGCAAGGAATGTGTTTCAGTTGGGAAAGGGAGATGGCAGCCATGAAATTCCTTCCGTTATCACTAACTACCTTGCCTGCCTCAAGATCTACTGTGCCCAGCCACGACTGCGTTTCTTGTTGCAAGAACTCGGACAGAACTTCCGCGGTGTGTCTGTTGTCGCCCAAACACTTCATAGCCAATACAGCCTGCTGACGCTTGCCAGTAGCTGGCCCATAATGGGACAACTGGTGTGCAACAGTGTCATCTGCCGATGGAGTGGTTGGCCGACTGCGGTCTGTGGAAGAGCTGTAGCTTCTGCAGGAGGACGAGGAGGAGGAGTAGGAGGGGGTGCGAACGCCTACAGCCAACTGTTTCCTAGACCGTGGGCTAGGCACAACTGTCCCTAAATTGATGTCCCCTGTGGACCCTGCATCCACCACATTCACCCAGTGTGCCGTGATGGACACATAACGTCCCTGGCCATGCCTACTGGTCCATGCATGTGTAGTCAGGTGCACCTTTGTACTCACAGATTGCCTGAGTGCATGGACGATGCGCTGTTTAACATGCTGGTGCAGGGCTGGGATGGCTTTTCTGGAAAAAAAGTGTCGACTGGGTAGCTCGTATCGTGGTTCAGCGTACTCCATCAGGGCTTTGAAAGCTTCGCTTTCAACTAACCGGTAGGGCATCATCTCTAACGAGATTAGTCTAGCTATGTGGGCGTTAAAACCCTGTGTACGCGGATGCGAGGATAAGTACTTCCTTTTTCTAACCAGAGTCTCATGTAGTGTGAGCTGAACTGGAGAGATGGAGATCGTGGAACTTGCGGGTGTGCCGGTGGACATGGCAGACTGAGAGACGGTTGGAGACGGTATTGTTTCCGCCGGTGCCCTAGATGCAATATTTCCGCCTACAAAACTGGTGATTCCCTGACCCTGACTGCTTTTGGCTGGCAAAGAAACCTGCACAGATACTGCCGGTGGTGCGGAAAATGGTGGCCTTACAGTGACGGAAGGGATGTTGCGTTGATGACTAGCTTCATTGGCCGAGGGTGCTACAACCTTAAGGGACGTTTGGTAGTTAGTCCAGGCTTGAAAATGCATGGTGGTTAAGTGTCTATGCATGCAACTAGTATTGAGACTTTTCAGATTCTGACCTCTGCTTAAGCTAGTAGAACATTTTTGACAGATGACTTTGCGCTGATCAATTGGATGTTGTTTAAAAAAATGCCAGACTGCACTCTTCCTAGCATCGGATCCCTTTTCAGGGATTGCAGACTGAGCTTTAACCGGATGGCAACGCTGTGCTCCAACAGGTTTTGGCTTTGACACGCGTTTTGGGCCAGATAGGGGCCCGGCAGATGGAACCTGTTGCAATGTTGATGCCTGCTGCGGCCCCTCCTCCACCTCCGCTTCTGAACTACTGCTGCCTGCACCCTGTTCCCCCAATGGCTGCCAATCGGGGTCAACAACCGGGTCATCTATTACCTCCTCTTCGAGCTCGTGTGCAACTTCGTCTGTGTCACTGTGTCGGTCTGTGGTATAGCGTTCGTGGCGGGGCAACATAGTCTCATCAGGGTCTGATTGTGGATCTGTACCCTGAGAGGGCAATGTGGTGGTCTGAGTCAAAGGAGCAGCATAGTACTCTGGCTGTGGCTGTGCATCAGTGCACTCCATGTCAGAATCTACTTGTAATGGGCATGGCCTGTTAAGTGTTTCACTTTCTAAGCCAGGGACGGTATGTGTAAAGAGCTCCATGGAGTGACCCGTTGTGTCGCCTGCTGCATCCTTCTCTCTTGTTGTAGTTTTTGCTGAGGAGGACAAGGAAGCGACTTGTCCCTGACCGTGAACATCCACAAGCGACGCGCTGCTTTTACATTTACCAGTTTCAGAAGAGGAGGCAAAAGAGCTAGAGGCTGAGTCTGCAATGTAAGCCAAAACTTGCTGTTGCTGCTCCGGCTTTAAAAGCGTTTTTCCTACTCCCAAAAAAGAGAGCGTTCGAGGCCTTGTGTAGCCAGACGACGAAACTGGCTCCACAGCTCCAGACTTAGGTGGAATATTTTTATCCCCACGACCACCTGATGCTCCACTACCACTACCATCATTACCAGCTGACAATGAACGCCCACGGCCACGACCTCTTGCACCAGACTTCCTCATTGTTTTAAAAAATTAACCAAAGTAACTTTATTTGTTGCTGTCAAACAACTTACACGGTGAGCTATAACTTCAGTATGATTTCAATATCCCTTTACAGGTTGGTGAGACCACAAGGAAAATCAGGCCCAATGTTACAAACTCTGTTTTCTGTGGCACAAAATCACAGAGATGACACACACGCAGGACTGTCACTCAAGCACTAATGTCAATATTATTCTCCCACCTAATTTTTTTTTTTTTTTTTCTCAGGGAGACTTTAGAAACCAAATAAGATAAAATGTTTTTTTCAGGGACAATTTAGAAACCAAATACTAATAAAAAAAAAAAAAAAAAAAATAGCCTTTCTATGGCCCACAATTAGAGAGAGAGAGGTGGCACACCCAGGAGTCAAGACTGGCACACAAGCTGAAAGGGCAATATTACTCTCCCACTGTTTTTTTATGTTTTTTTTTTTTTTTCACGGAGACTTTAGAAACCCAATAATATTAAAAAAAACAAAAAAATAAATAGGCTTTCTATGGCCCACAATTAGAGAGAGAGAGGTGGCACACCCAGGAGTCAAGACTGTCACACAAGCTGAAAGGGCAATATTACTCTCCCACTGTTTTTTTATGTATTTTTTTTTTTCACGGAGACTTTAGAAACCGAATAATATTAAAAAAAACAAAAAAATAAATAGGCTTTGTATGGCCCACTGAATGAGAGATGGCACACACAGGAGTGGCACACAAGCCCTGACTGAGGCCAATATTTTTCTCCCACTGATTGATGTAGTGTTTTTGTGTTGAGGTAGATTTTAGAACACAAATCTAGGAAAAAAATAAATAGGCTTTCTATGGCCCACAATTAGAGAGAGAGAGGTGGCACACCCAGGAGTCAAGACTGGCACACAAGCTGAAAGGGCAATATTACTCTCCCACTGTTTTTTTATGTATTTTTTTTTTCAGGGAGACTTTAGAAACCAAATAATATTAAAAAAAGCAAAAAAATAAATAGGCTTTCTATGGCCCACAATTAGAGAGAGAGAGGTGGCACACCCAGGAGTCAAGACTGGCACACAAGCTGAAAGGGCAATATTACTCTCCCACTGTTTTTTTATGTATTTTTTTTTTTCAGGGAGACTTTAGAAACCCAATAATATTAAAAAAAGCAAAAAAATAAATAGGCTTTCTATGGCCCACAATTAGAGAGAGAGAGGTGGCACACCCAGGAGTCAAGACTGGCACACAAGCTGAAAGGGCAATATTACTCTCCCACTGTTTTTTTATGTATTTTTTTTTTTCAGGGAGACTTTAGAAACCCAATAATATTAAAAAAAACAAAAAAATAAATAGGCTTTGTATGGCCCACTGAATGAGAGATGGCACACACAGGAGTGGCACACAAGCCCTGACTGAGGCCAATATTTTTCTCCCACTGATTGATGTAGTGTTTTTGTGTTGAGGTAGATTTTAGAACACAAATCTAGGAAAAAAATAAATAGGCTTTCTATGGCCCACAATTAGAGAGAGAGAGGTGGCACACCCAGGAGTCAAGACTGGCACACAAGCTGAAAGGGCAATATTACTCTCCCACTGTTTTTTTATGTATTTTTTTTTTCAGGGAGACTTTAGAAACCAAATAATATTAAAAAAAGCAAAAAAATAAATAGGCTTTCTATGGCCCACAATTAGAGAGAGAGAGGTGGCACACCCAGGAGTCAAGACTGGCACACAAGCTGAAAGGGCAATATTACTCTCCCACTGTTTTTTTATGTATTTTTTTTTTTTTCACGGAGACTTTAGAAACCCAATAATATTAAAAAAAACAAAAAAATAAATAGGCTTTCTATGGCCCACAATTAGAGAGAGAGAGGTGGCACACCCAGGAGTCAAGACTGGCACACAAGCTGAAAGGGCAATATTACTCTCCCACTGTTTTTTTATGTATTTTTTTTTTTCAGGGAGACTTTAGAAACCCAATAATATTAAAAAAAGCAAAAAAATAAATAGGCTTTCTATGGCCCACAATTAGAGAGAGAGAGGTGGCACACCCAGGAGTCAAGACTGGCACACAAGCTGAAAGGGCAATATTACTCTCCCACTGTTTTTTTATGTATTTTTTTTTTTTCAGGGAGACTTTAGAAACCCAATAATATTAAAAAAACAAAAAAATAAATAGGCTTTGTATGGCCCACTGAATGAGAGATGGCACACACAGGAGTGGCACACAAGCCCTGACTGAGGCCAATATTTTTCTCCCACTGATTGATGTAGTGTTTTTGTGTTGAGGTAGATTTTAGAACACAAATCTAGGAAAAAAATAAATAGGCTTTCTATGGCCCACAATTAGAGAGAGAGAGGTGGCACACCCAGGAGTCAAGACTGGCACACAAGCTGAAAGGGCAATATTACTCTCCCACTGTTTTTTTATGTATTTTTTTTTTTTCAGGGAGACTTTAGAAACCCAATAATATTAAAAAAAACAAAAAAATAAATAGGCTTTGTATGGCCCACTGAATGAGAGATGGCACACACAGGAGTGGCACACAAGCCCTGACTGAGGCCAATATTTTTCTCCCACTGATTGATGTAGTGTTTTTGTGTTGAGGTAGATTTTAGAACACAAATCTAGGAAAAAAATAAATAGGCTTTCTATGGCCCACAATTAGAGAGAGAGAGGTGGCACACCCAGGAGTCAAGACTGGCACACAAGCTGAAAGGGCAATATTACTCTCCCACTGTTTTTTTATGTATTTTTTTCTTTTTCAGGGAGACTTTAGAAACCAAATAATATTAAAAAAAGCAAAAAAATAAATAGGCTTTCTATGGCCCACAATTAGAGAGAGAGAGGTGGCACACCCAGGAGTCAAGACTGGCACACAAGCTGAAAGGGCAATATTACTCTCCCACTGTTTTTTTATGTATTTTTTTTTTTTCAGGGAGACTTTAGAAACCCAATAATATTAAAAAAAACAAAAAAATAAATAGGCTTTGTATGGCCCACTGAATGAGAGATGGCACACACAGGAGTGGCACACAAGCCCTGACTGAGGCCAATATTTTTCTCCCACTGATTGATGTAGTGTTTTTGTGTTGAGGTAGATTTTAGAACACAAATCTAGGAAAAAAATAAATAGGCTTTCTATGGCCCACAATTAGAGAGAGAGAGGTGGCACACCCAGGAGTCAAGACTGGCACACAAGCTGAAAGGGCAATATTACTCTCCCACTGTTTTTTTATGTATTTTTTTCTTTTTCAGGGAGACTTTAGAAACCAAATAATATTTAAAAAAGCAAAAAAATAAATAGGCTTTCTATGGCCCACAATTAGAGAGAGAGAGGTGGCACACCCAGGAGTCAAGACTGGCACACAAGCTGAAAGGGCAATATTACTCTCCCACTGTTTTTTTATGTATTTTTTTTTTTCAGGGAGACTTTAGAAACCCAATAATATTAGAAAAAGCAAAAAAATAAATAGGCTTTCTATGGCCCACAATTAGAGAGAGAGAGGTGGCACACCCAGGAGTCAAGACTGGCACACAAGCTGAAAGGGCAATATTACTCTCCCACTGTTTTTTTATGTTTTTTTTTTTTTTTCAGGGAGACTTTAGAAACCCAATAATATTAAAAAAAACAAAAAAATAAATAGGCTTTGTATGGCCCACTGAATGAGAGATGGCACACACAGGAGTGGCACACAAGCCCTGACTGAGGCCAATATTTTTCTCCCACTGATTGATGTAGTGTTTTTGTGTTGAGGTAGATTTTAGAACACAAATCTAGGAAAAAAATAAATAGGCTTCCTATGGCCCACAATTAGAGAGAGAGAGGTGGCACACCCAGGAGTCAAGACTGGCACACAAGCTGAAAGGGCAATATTACTCTCCCACTGTTTTTTTATGTTTTTTTTTTTTTTCAGGGAGACTTTAGAAACCCAATAATATTAAAAAAAGCAAAAAAATAAATAGGCTTTCTATGGCCCACAATTAGAGAGAGAGAGGTGGCACACCCAGGAGTCAAGACTGGCACACAAGCTGAAAGGGCAATATTACTCTCCCACTGTTTTTTTATGTTTTTTTTTTTTTTTCAGGGAGACTTTAGAAACCCAATAATATAAAAAAAAACAAAAAAATAAATAGGCTTTGTATGGCCCACTGAATGAGAGATGGCACACACAGGAGTGGCACACAAGCCCTGACTGAGGCCAATATTTTTCTCCCACTGATTGATGTAGTGTTTTTGTGTTGAGGTAGATTTTAGAACACAAATCAAGGAAAAAAATAAATAGGCTTTCTATGGCCCACTCAGTGAGAGATGGCACACACAGGGATGGCACTGTAGCAGAAATGCCAATCTTAATCTTCCACAAAAAAAAAAAAAAAAAAAAAAAAAAACAGGGACTGTCCTACAATTACTATCTCCCTGCAGTAATGTAAGCCAGGTATGGCAGGCAGCAATAGGAGTGGACTGATGCACAAATTAAATAAAAAGTGTGGACAAACAAAAAAGATAGCTGTGCAGAAAGGAAGGAACAAGAGGATATGTGCTTTGAAAAAAGCAGTTGGTTTCCACAGTGGCGTACACACAGCAATACAGCTATCACGGAGCCTTCTAGGGCAGCCCAATGAGCTACAGCGCTGAGGGAAAAAAAAAAAAAATAGCTTCCACTGTCCCTGCACACCGAAGGTGGTGTTGGACAGTGGAAATCGCTACAGCACAAGCGGTTTGGTGGTTAGTGGACCCTGCCTAACGCTATCCCTGCTTCTGACGAAGCGGCAGCAACCTCTCCCTAAGCTCAGATCAGCAGCAGTAAGATGGCGGTCGGCGGGAACGCCCCTTTATAGCCCCTGTGACGCCGCAGACAGCAAGCCAATCACTGCAATGCCCTTCTCTAAGATGGTGGGGACCAGGACCTATGTCATCACGCTGCCCATTGGCTGAGAAATGGCGCTTTTCGCGTCATTGAAACGCGACTTTGGCGCGAAAGTCGCGTACCGCATGGCCGACAAGCACAGGGGTCGGATCGGGTTTCATGAGACGCTGACTTAGCCAAAAGTCGGCGACTTTTGAAAATGAACGACCCGTTTCGCTCAACCCTACTTGTGATGCCTTTCAGGCTCTCTAATGCCCCATCTGTGTTTCAGTCCTTAATGCATGATATCTTCCGGAATTATCTTGATAAATTCATGATTGTATATTTGGATGATATTTTGATTTTTTCCGACGATTGGGAGTCTCATGTGAAACAGGTCAGGATGGTATTTCAGATCCTTCGTGCTAACACTTTATTTGTGAAGGGGTCTACATGCCTATTTGGAGTTCAGAAGGTTTCTTTTTTGGGTTTTATTTTTTCTCCCTCGGCTATAGAAATGGATCCTGTTAAGGTCCAAGCCATTCATGATTGGATTCAACCCACTTCTGTGAAGAGCCTTCAGAAATTTTTGGGCTTTGCTAATTTTTATCGCCGTTTCATTGCCAACTTTTCCAGTGTTGTTAAGCCCCTGACTGATTTGACGAAGAAAGGCGCTGATGTGATGAATTGGTCCTCTGCGGCTGTTGAGGCCTTTCAGGAGCTTAAATGTCGATTTACTTCTGCCCCTGTGTTGCGTCAGCCGGATGTTTCTCTTCCTTTTCAGGTTGAGGTTGACGCTTCTGAGATTGGGGCAGGGGCCGTTTTGTCTCAGAGAAGTTCTGATGGTTCTTTGATGAATCTGTGTGCCTTCTTCTCCAGAAAGTTTTCGCCTGCGGAGCGTAATTATGATGTCTGCAATCGGGAGATGTTGGCTATGAAGTGGGCATTTGAGGAGTGGCGACATTGGCTTGAGGGAGCCAAGCACCGCATTGTGGTTTTGACCGACCATAAGAATCTGATTTACCTCGAGTCTGCCAAGCGGTTGAATCCTAGACAGGCTCGATGGTCCTTGTTTTTCTCCCGTTTTGATTTTGTGGTCTCGTATCTTCCGGGATCTAAGAATGTTAAGGCTGATGCCCTCTCTAGGAGTTTTTTGCCCGATTCTCCGGAAGTCCTTGAGCCGGTTGGTATTCTCAAGGAGGGGGTGATTTTTTCTGCCATCTCCCCTGATTTACGGCGGGTGCTTCAGGAATTTCAGGCTGATAAGCCTGACCGCTGTCCAGTGGGGAAACTGTTTGTTCCTGATAGATGGACTAGTAAGGTAATTTCTGAGGTTCATTGTTCGGTGTTGGCTGGTCATCCTGGGATTTTTGGTACCAGAGATTTGGTTGCTAGGTCCTTTTGGTGGCCTTCCTTGTCGCGGGATGTGCGTTCTTTTGTGCAGTCCTGTGGGACTTGTGCCCGAGCCAAGCCTTGCTGTTCCCGCGCTAGTGGGTTGCTTTTGCCTTTACCGGTCCCTGAGAGGCCCTGGACGCATATTTCCATGGATTTTATTTCGGATCTTCCTGTTTCCCAGAAGATGTCTGTTATCTGGGTGGTTTGTGACCGGTTTTCTAAGATTGTCCATTTGGTACCTTTGCCTAAATTGCCTTCCTCCTCTAATTTGGTTCCATTGTTTTTTCAGCATGTGGTTCGTTTGCATGGCATTCCGGAGAATATTATGTCTGACAGAGGTTCTCAGTTTGTTTCTAGGTTTTGGCGGTCCTTTTGTGCTAGGATGGGCATTGATTTGTCTTTTTCTTCGGCGTTTCATCCTCAGACAAATGGCCAAACTGAGCGAACCAAACAGACCTTGGAAACCTATTTGAGATGCTTTGTGTCTGCTGATCAGGATGATTGGGTGGCCTTCTTGCCGTTGGCCGAGTTTGCCCTTAATAATCAGGCTAGTTCGGCTACTTTGGTTTCGCCTTTTTTTTGTAATTTTGGTTTTCATCCTCGTTTTTCTTCAGGGCAGGTTGAGCCTTCTGATTGTCCTGGTGTGGATTCTGTGGTGGACAGGTTACAGCAGATTTGGACTCATGTGGTGGACAATTTGACGTTGTCTTAGGAAAAGGCTCAACGTTTTGCTAACCGCTGTCGGTGTGTTGGTCCCGGCTTCGTGTTGGGGATTTAGTTTGGTTATCTTCTCGTCATGTTCCTATGAAGGTTTCTTCCCCTAAGTTCAAGCCTTGCTTTATTGGTCCCTATAAGATTTCTGAGATTATCAATCCGGTATCTTTTCGTTTGGTCCTTCCTGCCTCTTTTGCCATCCATAATGTTTTCCATAGATCTTTGTTGCAGAGATATGTGAGCCCGTTGTTCCCTCTGTTGATCCTCCTGCCCCGGTGTTGGTTGAGGGGGAGTTGGAATATGTGGTGGAGAAGATTTTGGATTCTCATTTCTCGAGGCGGAGGCTTCAGTATCTTGTCAAGTGGAAGGGTTATAGCCAGGAGGATAATTCTTGGGTTGTTGCCTCCGATGTCCATGCCGCCGATTTGGTTCGTGCCTTTCACTTGGTTCGTCCTGATCGGCCTGGGGGCTCTGGTGAGGGTTCGGTGACCCCTCTTCAAGGGGGGGGGGTACTGTTGTGAATTCCGTTCTTGGGCTCCCTCTTGTGGTTGTAAATGGCACTTTTGTGAATTCTGCCCTTGGGCTCCCTCCGGTGGTTTTAAGTGGAACTGCTGCGCCTTGGATTTAGCTTAGCAGCTGCTTCCACTGATCGTCTCTCCTACTCTGCTATTTAGCCTGGCACTGATCTTCAGCCAGTGCCAGCTGTCAATGTTTCTTGGTTGGATTCAGATCTCTCCTTGGATTTCCTTGATAGTCGGTCCAGTTCAGCAAAGATAAGTCCTTGCATGTTCATTTGTTGTCCTCTTGCTGTGGACTTAATCATTCAGCTCATTTTATGTTTGCTCTAGTCCAGCTTGTCAGTATTCAATATTCAGTTAAGCTGGAAGCTCTGGGAAGCAGATTTGCCCTCCACACCGTTAGTCAGGTGTGGAGATTTTTTGTAAACTCTGTGATGGATTTTTGTAGCTTTTAATATTGACCGCACAGTATCCTTTCCTATTCTGTCTATCTAGTTAGAAGTGGCCTCCTTTGCTAAATCCTGGTTTCATTCTGTGTATGTCATTTCCCTCTCCACTCACAGTCCATATTTGTGGGGGGCTGTCTGTCCTTTGGGAATTTTCTCTGAGGCAAGATAGCTTTCCTGTTTCCATCTTTAGGGGTAGTTAGTTCTCCGGCTGTGACGAGATGTCTAGGGAGTGACAGGAACATTCCACGGCTACTTCTAGTGTTGTGTTAGGTTCAGGAACTGCGGTCAGTAAAGATACCATCTCCTCAGAGCTCGTCCCATGTTGCTCCTTAACCACCAGGTCATAACAGGCCACATCTTTCCCAAGGGCTGATACCGCAATCTGTGGAGAAGGATGCTGATGCCGGAGACACCGCGGAGGCGGATGGCGCCATGAACCTGGCCCGGTCGGCCGAGGAACTCCTGCTTGTTGACATAGACTCCCCTCCACCACGACCACCCGGACGGGTGTGTAGCCACCTTGAATGTGAGAGGCCATGGGAGACCGCAGATGTCCCCTTGCGGCCCATTGCACAGCCCGTGAACCTCCAGGGTGAGTGGATGACCTTTAAGTGGACCCGCGCTACCACCAACTTTATCGGGTTCCCTGGAGAGGCTCAGCCGGAGGGGGAAAGCATCGAGGTCATCCGCCAGCGGGAGTATCGCCAACAGCTACGCCGACAAGAGGAGGAGTGGGCCCGTAAGAAGGAACTCCGCCGACGGGCCAAACGGGAAAAAGAACTCCAGGCCAAGATGCGGGTTAGACAGACGGCTGAGGAGGACTGTTGCCCACAGTACCATGGAGTCATCAGCACCTTCCAGATGCAGGGAGGTTGGGGCTTCATCAAAGAGCCCGGTCTCGCTTTGGAGGTATTCGTGAACCGGCGGGATGTGGAGGCGCACCTCATCGAGAGACACCCAGGCCGGGATCTTTACCCAGGGGACCGCGTTCGGTACACCTGCCACTGGGGAGACAAAGGATGGTATGCTTTGCACATGCACAAATACAAGCTAGAAGTGACTGTGCCACCATCCGGTGATTCTCCGGGACCGGCGGTCATTGCTCCGATCTCCCTGTGTGCCAAATGCCTGCGGACCATCACCCCGAGGAGAACTGTCAGTGCACAGACCCCTATCCAGGGTGCAGAGGCACTCTATGTGGAAGTAGGTGGTGGGCAGCACCCACGGAAACCACCCCCAGACTTAAAGGGATAAACCTCGATGCCACAAAAATGTAAATAGTTAATCGTTTACTTTTCTGCTGTTATTCTGCTGCTACAACCCAACTAGAGTTAACTCTTAAAGGGATCCCTTAGTTTACCCGGGATCCCTATTTTGCCCTTTTTGTTTTGTTTCCTGTTTATCACTGTTGAAAAGAACTGCTGGATCATGAACACTGCATGATTACAAACTTATTGTAAATAGCTTGCACCTTCTTAAAGGTGCTCCCTACTGGTTTTACAAGGAAAAGGGCTCTTTGCGAAGAAACTGTTCCTGGAAACAGTATAGGAGTCCCTGCCTTACACGAACTCACAGCTTGAGAAGTTGAACTACCTCCAACAGACTTGGTTCTCTCTTAAAGGGAACGTTCACCAATAGCACTTAAAGTATAATGTTGCCTTAAAAGAAGTAATGATAATATATGTAAAAGTTATATGTAGTCAGTTAGTTGATTGTAGGAAATGTTTAATAATGTGTTAGAGAATGAGGACAGGAAGTGAACCCGTACGGAGTTAATTGGTGAGTCCTCCTAGGAGCCATACAGAGATGGCTCAGTGATCTTGTGCTGAGAGAAGGTTGATAAGTCCTATACTGTGTATAGAAAGAGAAAGGCAGTAGGCCCAGACGAGGAATGGGGCAGTCCTGCAAAAGAGCGAGAGGCAGTAGGCCTGGGGCAGATAGACAGGCGGTCCTGCGAATGTAAAGTTGGAAAATGAAGAAAAGTTGATTAACATTGTAGTGTTTTATGAGTAAGTAGTGTTGAGCGATACCGTCCGATACTTGAAAGTATCGGTATCGGATAGTATCGGCCGATACCCGAAAAGTATCGGATATCGCCGATACCGATACCCGATACCAATACAAGTCAATGGGACACCAAGTATCCGAAGGTATCCTGATGGTTCCCAGGGTCTGAAGGAGAGGAAACTCTCCTTCAGGCCCTGGGATCTATATTAATGTGTAAAATAAAGAATTAAAATAAAAAATATTGATATACTCACCTCTCCGGAGGCCCCTGCACCTTACCGCTGTTAACCGGCAGCCTTCTTTGCTTAAAATGAGCTCGTTTAGGGCCTTCCATGACGTCACGGCTTCTGATTGGTCGCGTGCCGCTCATGTGACCGCCACGCGACCAATCACAAGCCGCGACGTCATTCTCAGGTCCTAAATTCCTAATTCTAGCCGTGACGTCATGGAAGGCCCTAAACGCGCTCATTTTAAGCAAAGAAGGCTGCCGGTTAACAGCGGTAAGGTGCAGGGGCCTCCGGAGAGGTGAGTATATCAATATTTTTTATTTTAATTCTTTATTTTACACATTAATATGGATCCGATACCGATACCACAAAAGTATCGGAACTCGGTATCGGAATTCCGATACCGCAAGTATCGGCCGATACCCGATACTTGCGGTATCGGAATGCTCAACACTATGAGTAAGCCTTTAGTGGATTCAGCTTATACGTCCTTAGAGGCAAAGTTAAATTATTGTTCAGTGATTGCACTAAGTAGAATACCCGGCTGGGTAATAGAAGTTATTTATAGTCGTTATTTAACATATTTAACCATGTTTGTAACGTTTAAGAGTCCTCACCTCCCATAAAGGGAAGCACTGTTCTTATTACTTATTACTTGTTATTGCATTTCAAAAATTGTGTGTCTTTTTGCTGACATGTATTGTTGTTTTCTTCCCAGTCCAGGAGTACTGATTTAACCGGGGGGGAGTGCAGCGCCCCAGCGTCCTGGTCATTGCAGTACTGATGCTCCGCCGCTAAGGGGGGTATTGGTACGTCTGATGGCACTGAAGGAGTTCACCTGACCAGGTATCACAGACACCAATACACTTCACAGTCTGGCCTCCAGGGGGAGCTAAGTGTGCTATGTATTAGGCCACTCCTCACAATCTGGTAAAACTGGGGTTTAGATAGGAAGTTAGAGAGAAAGCTGACTGGGTTGGAACCCTTCAACATCCTGTGGCAGAGGGTTTTGCGGGGGAAGATTCAGGGGGGGGGGTGTTATGGTTTCCAATGGCAAGGAAACATCAGAAGCATAGAATAAACGGACAAGCTCTCGGGTGATGGAAACTAGAGCTGACCGCGATGCTAAACCTACACACCACACTAGAAGTAGCCAGGGGGCATTCCTGCATTGTCTCTAGATGCCGCGCGCCAGCCGGAGAACTAACTACCCCTGGTAGAAGAAAACACAGTCCTGGCTTGCCTCCAGAGAATGTCCCCACAGGAGATAGTAGCCCCCCACATATAATAACGGTGAGAGCAGATGAAAAGACACACGTAGTATGAAAGCAGATTTAGCACAGAGAGGCCCGCTAACTAAATAGCAGAAAGATACAACAGAGGACTTCGCGGTCAGCTGCAAAACCCTTCAAAACACCATCCTGAAATTACCTTAACTCATGTGACAACTCATGACACCGGAGTGGTAATTTCAGCCCAACAAGAGCTTCCAGCTGCAGAGATTCACATAAGTGCAAACTGGACAAAACATACAAAAATAGACTTAAGGACTAAAGTGTCCAACTTAGCTGAGCAGAAAACTGGGAGCAGGAACATGCAACAGAATCACTCTGGATACATTGATGGCCAGCATTAGAATGACTGAGGAGCAAGGTTAAATAGGATACTCCCACATCCTGATAGGAACAGGTGAACTGAGAAGGCAAAGCTTGCAGGACACCAGTACCACAAGAGACCACCGGGGGAGCCCACGAACCGAATCACAACAGGGGGGGTCCCTGTCAGGGGTGGGATCCTGACAGAGGCCTAGCGAACAGAAAGAATGTTACGGGACCGTGCCTGCACTTCATTGCGGCGGTACCCCAAGAAAGGACAAGAAGCGAAGTTTATTGTGAAGAGTGAGAAACGAGATCAACGCAACAAGGAGATAACACCAGTAGGAGTCATGCTGTAAGACCGAGGCAACATCCTACTGAGGCGCGTAGTCGGTGGCCGGAAACGCCGAGGAAGTATTGAGCTCCAAGCCTTACTTCAAACCTACGGCAGAACAGTCAGTTATAGGCGGGCTGTCTCACCTAAATCACCTAAGCAGACATAGGGGGCAACAGTTGGAGAGGGGCGACTCTAGGGTCCCGGAAGAGCTCCGAGCCTACCCATCATACGGGTGCATCCTAGCCATATCATCTGGGGGACGGAGAAGAACATCAGAATCAGTTGTGAGGGAACTTCAGAAACAGACACAACAGTTGTGAGGACTATCCCGTAAGCACAGCAGGGAAGGACCACAACACACAAGCGCTAGAAGGTAGGCACAGATTTCCACCTGCAAAGGGAACTCTGGAGGTGCCATCGGACCGGCCGGTCTCAGACAGCCCAGTTAACCGTACTCCGGATTGAGGATCCTGAAGCCTTCAGTAAAGAGGTAAAGAGACTGCAACCCTGTGTCCTCATTATTCATCGTGACCTGCACCCCACCACATCATTCTCAACTTTCACTGGACGCCCCTCAGCAGGGTCACGGACCGGGTCTAGCCACCGTGACACTCCCAGAACCGAGACAGAGAGGCCCGGTACCGGGTACCCGTCGGCCCTGCGGCAGTGGGGGCGCTCCATATGTATGCATGGTATACAGTGGGGAAAAAAAGTATTTAGTCAGTCAGCAACAGTGCAAGTTCCACCACTTAAAAAGATGAGAGGCGTCTGTAATTTACATCATAGGTAGACCTCAACTATGGGAGACAAACTGAGAAAAAAAAATCCAGAAAATCACATTGTCTGTTTTTTTAACATTTAATTTGCATATTATGGTGGAAAATAAGCATTTGGTCAGAAACAAACAATCAAGATTTCTGGCTCTCACAGACCTGTAACTTCTTCTTTAAGAGTCTCCTCTTTCCTCCACTCATTACCTGTAGTAATGGCACCTGTTTAAACTTGTTATCAGTATAAAAAGACACCTGTGCACACCCTCAAACAGTCTGACTCCAAACTCCACTATGGTGAAGACCAAAGAGCTGTCAAAGGACACCAGAAACAAAATTGTAGCCCTGCACCAGGCTGGGAAGACTGAATCTGCAATAGCCAACCAGCTTGGAGTGAAGAAATCAACAGTGGAAGCAATAATTAGAAAATGGAAGACATACAAGACCACTGATAATCTCCCTGGATCTGGGGCTCCACGCAAAATCCCACCCCGTGGGGTCAGAATGATCACAAGAACGGTGAGCAAAAATCCCAGAACCACGCGGGGGGACCTAGTGAATGAACTGCAGAGAGCTGGGACCAATGTAACAAGGCCTACCATAAGTAACACACTACGCCACCATGGACTCAGATCCTGCAGTGCCAGACGTGTCCCACTGCTTAAGCCAGTACATGTCCGGGCCCGTCTGAAGTTTGCTAGAGAGCATTTGGATGATCCAGAGGAGTTTTGGGAGAATGTCCTATGGTCTGATGAAACCAAACTGGAACTGTTTGGTAGAAACACAACTTGTCGTGTTTGGAGGAAAAAGAATACTGAGTTGCATCCATCAAACACCATACCTACTGTAAAGCATGGTGGTGGAAACATCATGCTTTGGGGCTGTTTCTCTGCAAAGGGGCCAGGATGACTGATCCGGGTACATGAAAGAATGAATGGGGCCATGTATCGTGAGATTTTGAGTGCAAACCTCCTTCCATCAGCAAGGGCATTGAAGATGAAACGTGGCTGGGTCTTTTAACATGACAATGATCCAAAGCACACCGCCAGGGCAACGAAGGAGTGGCTTCGTAAGAAGCATTTCAAGGTCCTGGACTGGCCTAGCCAGTCTCCAGATCTCAACCCTATAGAAAACCTTTGGAGGGAGTTGAAAGTCCGTGTTGCCAAGCGAAAAGCCAAAAACATCACTGCTCTAGAGGAGATCTGCATGGAGGAATGGGCCAACATACCAACAACAGTGTGTGGCAACCTTGTGAAGACTTACAGAAAACGTTTGACCTCTGTCATTGCCAACAAAGATAGATTACAAAGTATTGAGATGAAATTTTGTTTCTGACCGAATACTTATTTTCCACCATAATATGCAAATAAAATGATAAAAAAAACAGACAATGTGATTTTCTGGATTTTTTTTTCTCAGTTTGTCTCCCATAGTTGAGGTCTACCTATGATGTAAATTACAGACGCCTCTCATCTTTTTAAGTGGTGGAACTTGCACTATTGCTGACTGACTAAATACTTTTTTGCCCCACTGTATGTGTGTATATATGCTTGTATGTGTATGTAGCAAATAGATAAATGGCTTCACTCAATTGTACTAAAGCAAATGAATGTGTGATACATGAAATGTGAATAGAATAAATACAGGCTTTACCATGACATTAGCCAGAGGTAAGTGTTCAGACTATGCAATTAGGTCAGGGACCCATCCAATTCATGAGATTACCTTGACATTGGTGGATGGGCTCACATTTTTTGGCCAAATTTTGTGCTGAGCATCTCATGTGTTTTTTTATAGATTTCCCAAGCCATTATTCTATTCACATTTCATGTATCACACATTCACTTGCTTTAGTACAATTGAGTGCAGCCATTTGTCTATTTGCTATGTACCATATATACTCGAGTATAAGCCGACCCCCCTAATTTTGCCACAAAAAACTGGGAAAACTTAATGACTCGAGTATAAGCCTAGGGTGGGAAATGCAGCAGCTCAATTTCAAAAATGAAAATAGATACCAATAAAAGAAAAATTAATTGAGACATCAGTAGGTTAAGTGTTTTTGAATATCCATATTGAATCAGGAGTCCCATATAATGCTCCATACAAAATATGCCCCATATAATGCTGCATAAAGGTTAATGATGGCCCCATAAGATGCTCCATGGAAACATTTGCCCCATATACTGCTGCATAAATTGAGTAATCTTTAGAGTGCAAAGTAGAGATGAGTGAATGAACCTAAAATCTTTTTGCACACATTCATTTGATTCTATTGTATCCAGTGCAATTGGACCGAATCAAAATAAAAAATGCAGTTATAATGCACTAAGGTCTCTCCAAACATCAAATCAAAGCAAACAGAGGGTAAAAAATAATAAACATTATACTCACCCACTCTTGGCCCATCCTCACTAGAAATAGGCATGGACCTGAACACGGACTTCTCCGTTTGTGATCGGCACCCAGAACACTGGCGTGACAGCATGAGAAACACCGGCGGCTCTGTTCGCCGGTAAGATTATTACTGATGGTCAGAGTGCTGTGGCTACCATGCTGTCAGATGCCAGCTTAGCCAGCAGCTGTTACCAGAGGTAAAAAGTCTACCTCCGGTCACGGTAGTCGATTGATGAGAGTACTACTAATAACAGTGGCTGATGGGAGTATTCATCAGTCGGCGCCTGCACTATGAATAAATACATTTTAAAAATGACTTGGGTTCCCTTCTAACCAGCCATGCTAAAAGTGACAGTTGCAGGCTGCAACCCTCAGCTGTTAGTTTTTGCATGGCTGGTTATCAAGAATAGAAGAGTCGCCCCGTGGGTTTTTTAAATTATATAAATAAATATTTTTGAAAAAAATGTCGTGGGGTCCCCCCCCCAATTTTTGACAACCAGCCAAGCTAAAGCAGATGGCTGGGGGCTGGTATTTTCAGGCTGGGAAGGGGGCCATGAATATTGCCCCCCTATCCTGAAAGTGAACTCACGTGAGCTTAGTGACATCAACACATCAGAGCTGTGGTACAATGCTTGGGGGTTACATATCAGTGTTTGGTATAAGCCAAAGCCAGGAGTGGGCGAAAAATACAGAAGTGGTGACGTGTTTCTATTATACTTTTCCTCTGATTGTTCCACTTCTGGTTTTGGCTACAAATACTGATGTAAAATACTGATGAAATACTGACCGTGTGAACGTGGCCTAAATGGGAGAGTCTAATAATCTTATTTTCCCTTTTTTGAGCACCTAGCTATCAGCTCTACCCATAGTCGTTACAACGACCCCACAGCCACGCTGATTTTTAAAGATACAGTGTTGATAGCAATGATCCAAACTCTTTTGCAACATTCACACCCCGAAAAAACTCGACAGAGTCAAAGCGTTGTTGAGTCGCCATAAAGCATTGGAAAATTGCATTACCGGCTTTGAATTGTGTGAAGTCCTAATTAGTCAAGTGAAAATAAATATATTTCTTAACCCTTGTCTACTAGCATCTCCGCTCGCAATAGAATTGAGCACATTATCAGCTGATTTATGACCCCTGCGGCTCTGAAAATGGAAGATAAGAGTTATAATAAACTCTCCTTTTAGAAGGAGTTCACTGATGGATTCTCAGTTAACTCATCGTGTAGCCAGCAGTTGACAGCGCAGCGCTGAGACCGTAGAAGCAAATTCTTTAATGAAAATCAACAGCAAAAATGATTTTTCGCCATAAATGCTTTCATTTAAGTAGAAAAAAATGCAACAAAATGTGAGATAATCTGGTACTTTGAAATATACTGACCAGGTAAGGAAGGACATATCTGTATACTGTACGTCTGCTCCTGAGCCTCCTTGTTGGTATAGAAGCCACCGTCTCAGACCGCCATAGACAAGACGTTCGTTACTGAATGCGGAGGTTTCATTAATTGCATTACTGCCCTGAGCCGCCAGCAGTTATTAGTAGGACGTCATCTCTGAACATCCCGCAGATTTCAAGGCTCCTACTTGCATATCAGATAATGATCTGATCGGCCCGAACTCAACCCTCGTGCGCGTCTCTTCATACCAGCAAATAATCAATGGCAATAAAACTCGACTGAAGATTCCATTCCCCCGGAATATTATTATAGATGTATCTTTAACAGTTACTTTTTGCAAAAAAATTTTAAAAAAATCAATAACAAATTTACATTTTTATTTTTTAAACATTTTGATTTTAAACAATAGGCAATAAATGTTTTAATTAGGTTCCCGATGACGGTGCTGGACGCGTCGTCGTCGCTGGGTTTCGGGGATTTGGAGGAAATGTTTAGATTGTGTATAGCTGTAATAAGTCATGAGCTGACGCCGGTGACAGCTAATCTCGCCCCGCACCGCCGCCGCCGCCGGTGACTACTATTCATTAGGTTTCCATATTATAATAAAATCTGGGAGATTGTTAGAAGCGGTGATTTATGCAGAGCGGGGTCAGAAATGAATGTATTCAGCCCCCAATATATCACATGCATCCTCATACCTCATTATATCTAATTCATAGATGCAGAAGTCACATATGGCTTTACCCAGTGATAATGAACTCGCGGGGGCCGGGATCACCCCATGTGATTGGGGGCCGTGCGACTACATATAAAGCAGCACATGGATAATGATGCGTCTTTCAGCATTGGCTCCCACAATATGAACAATTTCTCACACTTTAGGGAACCATTCTGGAGACTTCTCAAAATTTAAGGTAACGGTAAACATGAAAAAAAGCTCAGAAATCTAAAGAAATTAAGTAATTTCTTCCTTCATTGGAATCCGTCACCAAGTTTTTGCCATGTGATCTGAGGGCAGCATGGTGTAGGAGCTGAGATTCTGATTCCAGTGATGTATCACTTACTGGGCTGCTTGCTCTTGTTTTGATGACATTTCTGTTTTATCTGCTGCAAATCTAGCAGTGCTCTGAATGCTGAGCCCTGTATAACCCCGCCTGTTATGGTTACCCCAATGACCATGGGAAAAAAATACAAAACGGACTAGCTCTCGGGTGATGGAAACTAAGGTCGACCGTGACCTAAACCTGACCCAACACTTACAGTAGCCGGGGGATGTACCTACGATGCCCTAGACACCACGCGCCAGCCGGAGATCTAACTACCCCTATAAGAGGAATATACAGGCCTGCCTTACCTCCAGTGAGGAACCCCAAAAGATGATAGTAGACCCCCACAGATATTGACGGTGAGTTCAGAGGAAATGACATACGTAGGATGAACAGCAGATTTAGCACAGTGAGGTCCGCTTACTAGATAGCAGAAGGACAGGAAAGTGTTACTTCACGGTCGACCTAAAAATCACTATTCAAAAACACCATCCAGAAATTACTTTAAACTCCAGTGACAACTCATGCCACTGGAGTAGTAATTTTCTGTCCACAAGAGGTTCCAGCACTGAAGAGTCACATTGCAGATAGCTGGACAAAAATAGCAAAACAAGAAACAAAATTCAACTTAGCTGAACTGGAACTTGAGGCAGGTGAATGCAACAGAATGCTACTAGCACATTGTTGGCCGGCATGTGACTAACAGCCAAGCAGCCTTAAATAGGAAACTCCCCAAGAGGGTGGCGACAGGTAATCAGAGATGGAGGAAGGCACATAAGAGACACTACCATAACAGACCACCGGGGGAGCCCACAAACCGAATTCACAACAGTACCCCCCCCTTAAGGAGGGGGCACCGAACCCTCACCAGAACCACCAGGGCGACCTGGATGAGCACTATGAAATGCACGAACCAAATCGGGAGCATGAACATCGGATGCTGTCACCCAAGAATTATCCTCCTGGCCATAACCTTTCCACTTAACCAGATACTGAAGTTTCCGTCTGGAAACACGGGAGTCCAAGATCTTTTCCACCACATACTCCAATTCACCCTCAACCAACACAGGAGCAGGTGGATCAGCAGAAGGAACAACCGGTACCTCATACCTCCGCAATAATGACCGATGGAAAACATTATGGATATTAAAAGATGCTGGGAGGTCCAAACGAAAGGACACAGGATTAAGAACCTCCAGAATCCTATAAGGGCCGATAAACCGAGGCTTAAACTTAGGAGACGAGACCTTCATAGGAACAAATCGAGAAGACAGCCACACCAGGTCCCCAACACAAAGACGAGGACCAATACGCCGATGACGATTAGTGAACTGTTGAGTCTTCTCCTGGGACAACTTCAGATTGTCCACAACCTGTCCCCAAATCTGATGCATCCTATCAACCACAGCATCCACTCCAGGACAATCCGAAGACTCCAATTGACCGGACGAAAACCGAGGGTGAAACCCTGAATTACAAAAAAATGGAGAAACCAAAGTGGCAGAACTAGCCCGATTGTTAAGGGCAAACTCTGCCAATGGCAAAAAGTCAAGCCAATCATCCTGATCAGCGGACACAAAACACCTCAAGTAAGTCTCCAAGGTCTGATTAGTACGCTCAGTCTGGCCATTAGTCTGAGGATGGAATGCAGACGAAAAAGACAAATCGATACCCATCCTGGCACAGAACGTCCGCCAAAATCTAGACACAAACTGAGTACCCCTGTCAGACACTATATTCTCAGGAATACCATGCAAACGCACCACATTCTGAAAAAATAGAGGAACCAACTCAGAGGAGGAGGGCAATTTGGGTAAAGGTACCAAATGAACCATCTTGGAAAAACGGTCACAAATCACCCAGATGACAGACATCCTACGAGAAACCGGAAGGTCAGAAATAAAGTCCATAGAGATGTGCGTCCAAGGCCTCTTAGGAATAGGCAAGGGCAACAACAACCCACTGGCCCTAGAACAGCAGGGCTTGGCCCGAGCACAAACATCACAAGACTGCACAAACATGCGCACATCTCGAGACAAAGAAGGCCACCAGAAGGACCTAGACACCAAATCCCTGGTGCCAAAAATTCCAGGATGACCTGTCAACGCGGAAGAATGAACCTCCGAGATAACTCTACTGGTCCAATCATCAGGGACAAACAGTCTACCAGGCGGACAGCGATCAGGCCTATCCACCTGAAACTCCTGCAAAGAACGCCGCAGGTCTGGGGAGACAGCTGACAATATCACCCCATCCTTCAGGATGCCGGTAGGTTCGGAATCACCAGGCGAGTCAGGCTCAAAACTCCTAGAGAGGGCATCCGCCTTCACATTCTTGGACCCAGGCAGATATGACACCACAAAGTTAAATCGGGAGAAAAACAACGACCAGCGCGCCTGTCTAGGATTCAGACGCCTGGCCGACTCAAGATAAATTAGATTCTTGTGGTCAGTGAGGACCACCACCTGGTGTCTAGCACCCTCAAGCCAATGACGCCACTCCTCAAACGCCCACTTCATGGCCAGAAGTTCCCGATTTCCCACATCATAATTTCGCTCAGCGGGCGAAAATTTTCGGGAGAAAAACGCACATGGTCTCATTACTGAGCAGTCAGGATCTTTCTGCGACAAAACTGCACCTGCTCCGATCTCCGAAGCATCCACCTCAACCTGGAACGGAAGTAACACATCAGGTTGGCGCAACACAGGAGCGGAAGAAAAGCGGCGCTTAAGCTCTTGAAAGGCCTCCATAGCCACAGAGGACCAATTAGCAACATCAGCACCCTTTTTGGTCAAATCAGTCAAAGGTTTAGCAATGGCAGAAAAACCCGCTATAAATCGGCGATAGAAATTAGCAAAACCCAAGAACTTTTGCAGACTCTTCAAAGAAGTAGGTTGCATCCAATCACAAATAGCCTGGACCTTGACAGGGTCCATCTCCATAGATGAAGGGGAAAAAATATATCCCAAAAAGGAAATTCTCTGAACTCCAAAACTACACTTTGAGCCCTTTACAAAAAGAGAATTAGCTCGCAAAACCTGAAAAACTCTCCTGACCTGTTGAACGTGAGATTCCCAGTCCTCCGAAAAAACAAGAATATCATCCAAATACACAATCATAAACTTATCCAGATATTCACGGAAAATATCGTGCATAAAGGACTGAAACACGGAAGGGGCATTTGCGAGACCGAAAGGCATTACCAAATACTCAAAATGGCCTTCAGGCGTATTAAATGCGGTCTTCCACTCATCCCCCTGCTTAATCCGCACCAAATTATACGCACCACGTAGATCGATCTTAGTGAACCACTTAGCCCCCTTTATACGAGCAAACAGATCAGTCAGTAAAGGTAACGGGTACTGGTATTTAACTGTAATCTTATTCAGAAGTCGATAGTCGATACAAGGTCTCAATGAACCATCCTTTTTACCTACAAAGAAAAATCCTGCCCCTAGTGGAGACAACGAGGGGCGAATATGACCCTTTTCCAAGGATTCTCTGATATACTCCCGCATAGCAGTATGTTCAGGTACAGACAAATTAAACAAGCGACCCTTAGGAAACTTACTACCGGGGATCAATTCAATAGCGCAGTCACACTCTCTGTGGGGAGGGAGAGAATCAACTTTAGGCTCTTGAAAGACATCATAAAAATCTGACAGAAATGCTGGGATCTCAGAGGGAGTAGATGAAGAAATAGGAACCAAAGGTGCATCCCCATGAATACCCCGACATCCCCAGCTCAACACAGACATAGATTTCCAGTCCAAGACGGGATTATGAATCTGTAACCATGGTAATCCAAGCACTAAGACATCATGTAGGTTATATAATACAAGGAAACGAATAATCTCCTGATGGTCTGGGGTAAGACGCATAGTCACTTGTGTCCAATATTGTGGTTTATTGCTAGCCAAAGGTGTAGAATCAATACCCTTCAGGGGAATAGAAACTTCCAACGGCTCCAAATCAAACCCACAACGCTTGGCAAAGGACCAATCCATGAGACTCAGAGCGGCGCCAGAATCCACATAAGCATTCACAGTCACAGATGATAAGGTACAAATCAATGTCACGGACAAAAGAAATTTTGACTGCAAGGTACCTGTAGAAAAAGATTTATCAACCTTTTTATCAACCTTATTTATACGTTTAGAGCATGCTGATATAACATGAGCTGGATCTCCACAGTAGAAGCACAATCCATTTTTGCGCCTGTAATTTTGACGTTCGCCTCTAGACAAAACACGATCGCATTGCATATGCTCTAATGCCTTTTCAGAGGTCACCGCCAAATGGTGCACAGGTCTTTGCTCAGAAGACACCGCCATATGGTGCACAGGTTTTTGCTCAGAAGATACCGCCATATGGTGCACAGATTCTTCCTCAGAAGACCCCGCCATATGGTGCACAGATTTGCGCTCCCGCAAACGCCGATCAATCTGGATAGCCAATTTCATGGCATCATTCAGACCTGTAGGCACAGGGAACCCCACCATGACATCCTTCACGGCATCAGAGAGACCTTCTCTGAAATTAGCTGCTAAAGCGCACTCATTCCATTTAGTAAGCACCGACCATTTACGGAATTTCTGGCAGTATATCTCAGCTTCATCTTGCCCTTGGGAAAGAGCTATCAAGGCTTTCTCAGCCAAAATCTCCAAATTAGGTTCTTCATAAAGCAACCCCAAAGCCTGAAAAAACGCATCTACATTTAACAACGCAGGATCCCCTGGCGATAATGCAAATGCCCAACTTTGTGGGTCGCCGCGCAGTAGAGAGATAACAATTTTAACTTGTTGAGTCTGATCACCAGCAGAGTGAGATCTCAGAGACAAAAACAATTTGCAATTTTCTCTGAAACTCAAAAACCGGGATCTGTCTCCGGTAAAGTATTCAGGCAGAGGAATCTTAGGTTCAGACATTGGAGCACGTATAACAAAATCTTGTAGGTTCTGTACTTTTGTCGCAAGGTTATTCAAACCCGCAACTAAACTCTGTGGATCCATGTTTCAAATGGGTGTAACCCAAGCATTCAGAGGTTAAGAGGAGAGGAGAAAAAAAAAAGGCTGAAGACTGCAGTTTAAGCAAGGAATACAAATGATCAAACTAAGGTGCACTTTCAAACACAGAAAAAAAAAAAAAACCTTTTCTTCTCCTTCCTACTTTAGTGCATATTTTAACACATAGATTTTTTACAGGCCGGCCAAACTGTTATGGTTACCCCAATGACCATGGGAAAAAAATACAAAACGGACTAGCTCTCGGGTGATGGAAACTAAGGTCGACCGTGACCTGAACCTGACCCAACACTTACAGTAGCCGGGGGATGTACCTACGATGCCCTAGACACCACGCGCCAGCCGGAGATCTAACTACCCCTATAAGAGGAACATACAGGCCTGCCTTACCTCCAGTGAGGAACCCCAAAAGATGATAGTAGGCCCCCACAGATATTGACGGTGAGTTCAGAGGAAATGACATACGTAGGATGAACAGCAGATTTAGCACAGTGAGGTCCGCTTACTAGATAGCAGAAGGACAGGAAAGAGTTACTTCACGGTCGACCTAAAAATCACTATTCAAAAACACCATCCAGAAATTACTTTAAACTCCAGTGACAACTCATGCCACTGGAGTAGTAATTTTCTGTCCACAAGAGCTTCCAGCACTGAAGAGTCACATTGCAGATAGCTGGACAAAAATAGCAAAACAAGAAACAAAATTCAACTTAGCTGAACTGGAAGTTGAGGCAGGTGAATGCAACAGAATGCTACTAGCACATTGTTGGCCGGCATATGACTAACAGCCAAGCAGCCTTAAATAGGAAACTCCCCTAGAGGGTGGCGACAGGTAATCAGAGATGGAGGAAGGCACATAAGAGATACTACCATAACAGACCACCGGGGGAGCCCACAAACCGAATTCACAACACCCGCCCACACCACTGATTGGCTGCTTTCTGTGTCAACCAGTGGTGGGGGCGGAGTTACACAGAGCAGGAGGACTAGAAGGCACGAGACAACTAGTCCTCCAATGACAACATCCTGCTTATAAAACTGATTTTATTGAAAATATGCCAAGCAGCTGAGTAACTGACACATCACCAGAAGCAAAAATCTGCTGACGGATTTTCCTTAAAAGCTTCCCAACATCCACTGTACACGTACGTCGCAGGTCAAAAGCGGCTGTATGGAGCAGGCTCCGGAAGTGAGCCTGCACCATACTGGCAGATGATGGCTGTGTATTACAGCCAAGACCTGCTGCTAACAATCACGGGTGGAGCGGTGCTCCGACCTCGATTGTTAACCTGATAAATGCCAATTTATGAGATGTCAATCTCTGACAGCGGCATTCAACACACGCAGGTGTGCAAGCACATCATTCTCCGCACCCATCTGTGCGCCCGTGACGTGATCATGAGTCGTGGATGGGTAATCATGAGAGTAGGGGGTCAGCTGATGACCCCCATGTTTGTTATTATGGGGGTCCCATTAAACACCTGCCTGTTGCAGAGCTTCAAAGGAGACCATGATTTTTGCTACATGCAGCCATTCTGTGGCATCACTGTACACAGCACAAGCAATCAGATGATCGCATCTTCAAGTCCCCTAAGAGAACCAACAATAAAAAGTAAAAAAAAAAAGAAAAAATGTAAAAAAAAATAAAAAAAATAAAAAAAGCGAAAAGTTAAAATCACCCCCCATTTTCCCCCATTAAAAATAAAGTCATAAAAAAAACAACACGTGTTTTATCACCGCCTCCAGAAAAGTCCGGTCTGTCAATATATAAAAACAATGAACCCAATTGGTAAACACTGTAAACGGAAAAAAAACTCTGCAATTCCACAAAAAAGGCTGCAACAAGCGATTAAAAAGTCACATCTATCCTAAAATGATATTAATACAAAAATTGTCTCACTCTACAGAAAATAATCCACACAGCTAAATCGGATGAAAAATAGAAGTGTTACAGGTCTTGGAAATTGGCGACACAACCTAAAAAAAATGTTTTTGCCAACTTTCGATTTTATTTTCAGTACTAAATTAATAAAAGCCTTGGACAAGTTTGGTATTCCCGTAATCATATTGATAAGGAGAATTATACTCCATGGTCATTTTTAGCACAAAATGTGCACCGTAAAAACAATTCCCAAAAAACAATGTCAGAAATGCGTTTTTTTTCACAATTTCACTGCACTTGGTATTTTTTCCCATTTTCCAGTACACTGACTATACGGTATAATGATTGATGTCGTTCAAAAGTACAACTTTTCCTGCAAATCATAAACCCTCATTTGTTTAAGTGGACAGAAAAACAAAGGAATAATGGCTTTGGGAAGGAGGGGAGGAGAAAATGGAAACACAAAAATGGAAATTGGCCCCGTCTTGAATTTTTTAGGTTTTGTTTTTTCCTCCTCTTTTTCCCATTACTCTTTGATTTTTACATTTACATGGCCAGATGAAGGCTTATTCTTTGGCAAGATGAGTTGCAATTTTTAATGCCAAAACTCATTTAACTGCAACATGTCCTGAAACATACAAGAAAAAAAATTCAAAAAAAATGCTGAAAAAAAATTGCAGTCCACTTTTTAATTTATTTACTCTTTTAAAAATACTTTATATGTAGTTGGAGCGGCCCCCAAACGCAGGGCAGCGGGGTACCCGGTACCGGGTCTCTCTCTCGGTTCTGGGGATGTCACGGTGGCCTGACCTGGTCCGTGGCCCTGCTAAGGGGCGCCCAATTAAAGATGTAGATGACGGTGTAGGTCGCAGTAAATAACGAGGACACAGGGTTGCAGTCTCTTTACCTTTTTACTGAAGGCTTCGGCATCCGCAATCCAGAGCACTGCTAACAGGGTTGGCTGAGACCGGCCGGTCCGAAGGCACATCCAGAGTTCCCTTTAAAGGTGGAAATCAGTGGCCTTCCTACCAGAGCCTGTGTGTTGTAGTACTTCCCTGCTGAGCACCACGGGATAATCCTCGCAACTGTCGTGTATGTTTCTGTTCTTTCTCTCTCTCCATCCCCCAGATGATATGGATAGGACGCACCCGTATGACGGGGTAGGCCTGGAGCTATTTTATAGGGACCCTAGAGACGCCCCTCTCCCACATTTGTCTCCGTTGTCTTCGTTAGGTGTAAAGGTGAGACAGCCAACCTAGAGTTAACTGCCCTGCCGTAGTTCAAAGTAATGCGTAGAGCCTATTACTTCCTCGGCGTTCCGGCCGCCGGCTACGCTCCTCAGAAGGATGTTGCTGATCTTGAAGCATGACTCCTTCTGGTTCTATCTCCTTTGTGCTGTGATCCCGTTTCTCACTTCTCCACAATATGCTTCGCTTCGTGTCCTTTCTTAGGAGTCTGCCGCTATAAGGCACAGGCACGGCTCCGTAACGATCTGTCTGTGCTAGGCCGCTGTCAGGTTCCCACCCCTGACAGGTCCTCTCTCGAACTCTCCCCAGCTACTTTCTTCCTGACTTCCTATCCAACCCCCAGTTTTACCCAAGTGTGAGGAGTGGCCTAGTAGATAGGACCTTTTGCTCCCCCTGGCGGCCGGAGTGTGAAGTGTAATGTGTGTCTGTGATACCTGCAAGGTGAACTCTTTTAGTGCAATCAGACGTACCATCACTCCCCGTGGTGGAAGAGCGACATTACTGCAACAACCAGACTTTGGGGCGCTGCACTCCCCCCCATTAAATCCAGTACTCGCGGACTGGGGAAAGAAGAACAACAATACATGTTAACAAAAGACATACAAAATTTTGAAATGCTATGAACAAGTAAATGCTATGAACAAGTAAATATAACAGTGCTTCCCTTTATGGGAGGTGAGGACACTTGAACGTTGCGAAAGTTTGGTCATGCACAGTTCATGACTCCCAGTTCAGTGGGTGCAACCTTGAAACAGCAGGGACCCCGGGTAAACAAAGGGGTCCCTGTGAAAGTTTTGGAGCAATTCACTGTCCATTACTCCATTGTCCATTTTTAAACCTGTAACAAAGATATTTACACAAACATTTTCAACCAAATAGCAACTATCGTTAATATCTCCAAGTTTTGTAGCGAAGTGGAGTTTGGTTCTTGGTGCTACGTGTAGACCTCCGCAGTGCAGGGGTTGTTATTGGCCTAACAGGGCCCGCTGCGCTTGCTATCGCTGGTGTAGTGCACTGTCTTCTAGCTACACTTCTAGTGAGTCTGGGTAGCACTGGCACACTGGAGCTCTCAGGACTGCTGCTACTAATAGTGGGCATGGCAGATTCACAGATAGCAGAGGGAGGACTTGCCGGTTAAACGGTTGGCATGGCATCCTCTGGTGGGGTCTGCTGTGATTGCGGGTCCGGATGATCTGGCACCACATTTAGTTCTGGTGGTTTCAGTTGACAAAATGTTAAGACAGGTACCACGATGGCTTGATTTATTTGAGTCCAGGACTGGGGAAAATCGCCAAGAACAGTGTGCATCATCTTCTCCTCTTCTACAGGTGGAGAGATTCTTGGATCTGTTTCCTTTTCTCTCAACTTATCAGGGCATATTTTAAGGTGATCTCTGGATATTGCCGTTGAGGTTTCTCCTCCATCTTTGCTGATGAGACAGACCTTCGTATTGTCAAAATCGGATGGCAGGATGGTATACGGTTCCGCTTCCCATTGGTCGTCAAGCTTGTATAATCTCCTCTTTCGTTTGAGTACTTGCTAACCGGGTGACAAGGGAATCGCAGGAGCATGCTGGTTGTAGTCCCTTTCTTGTTTTTGTCTGGCTTGGGCTAGACTTCTTTCCACGCACTCCTGTATTTGGCGGTACCTTTGCTGCCTTTCCGTATCCCAATCGGCATCTGGCGAGGTATCTTCGGGGGTTAGGACCCCCATGTCTAGATCAACAGGTAACTTGCTAGATCTTCCTCGCATCAGGTACACTGGGGTGCAGTTGGTGGAATTCACTGGGATGTGGTTGTGCATGTCTACCAAGTCAGGCAACTTTGTTGGCCACAAGTTCCGTTTCTCCACAGGCAAGGTCTTCAGTAAGTCGATTACCACTTGGTTCATCTTCTCACACATCCCGTTAGTTTGTGGATGGTACGGCGTGGTTCTGATCTTTTTGCACCCATACAGATTGCAGAAGTCCTGGAACACCTCTGCTTCAAATGCTGGCCCCTGGTCAGTCAGTACCTTCTCCAGGTACCCATGTGGTCTACAGAAGTACTGCTGGAAGGTTTTGGTGGCTGTCCTGGCCATTAGATCTTTGATGAGCACAACTACCAGGAATCTAGAGTAGTGATCCACGATGGTAAGAGCGTAGACATAGCCTGACCGGCTAGGGGTTAGCTTCACATGATCTAGCGCGACCAGTTCGAGCGGCCGTTTGGTGATGATAGGCTGCAAGGGAGCCCGTTGGCTGTCACGGTCCCTCCTGCATAGGCTACATGGGCCACACTCTCGACACCACTTCTCGATGGCTTTCTTCATGCCAATCCAGTAGAACCTCCCACGGAGTAGCCTCTCCAACTTCCTCCATCCGAAGTGTCCTGCCCCATCATGGTACGCTCCCAGAACCATTGGCGCATCTTGCCTTGGGACCACTATCTGCCATACCAATTCATGGGTGCGGGGGTCGATGCTTCTCCGGCACAGCTTACCGTCGTGAATAAACAGTTTGCTCCTCCCCTTCCACAGCTGTTGTGTCTCTTGTAGGCCGGGATGCAAACCTTCCTGCGTCAGGAGCTCTTTCACCCGACGGACCGCGGCGTCACCATCCTGGGTTTCTGCCCATCCATGGTGGGGCAGTGGATTCAGCGTGGCGTCCTGCTTGTTCTTGCACCTGCTCTTCACATGATGGGAACACTGGGTGGCCTTGGGGTGGGGAAAGCAGGCAGCTCTACCTCTTCAAGTGCCTCCGGATCTTCCCCCGTTTCTGGCAAGTTGGGCATCTGGGACAATGCATCGGCATTCACATTCTTGTGCCCTGCCCGGTACTTGATGTTGAAGTCGTAATTGGACAGCCGGGCCATCCACCGCTGTTCCAAGGCACCGAGTTTTGCTGTGTCCAAATGCGTTAGTGGATTATTATCCGTGAAGACGGTGAATTTCGCTGAGGCCAGGTAGTGCTTGAACCTCTCCGTCACTGCCCAAACAATGGTGAGGAACTCCAGCTTAAAGGAACTATAGTTGTCAGGGTTCCTTTCAGTGGGACGAAGCTTCCTGCTGGTGTAAGCAATTACCCTCTCCTTGCCTTTCTGGACCTGGGACAACACGGCTCCCAACCCCACGTTGCTGGCGTCCGTGTACAGCACAAATGGTTGTTCATACTCAGGGTAGGCCAGTACCTCTTCTCCCGTTAACGCCGACTTTAAACAAGAGAAGGAACCCTCTAGTCCATCGTTCCAGTCAAATGGAGTATTCCTACACTTGGTCTTCTTGGACTGGCCCACCAACAGGTCTTGCAAGGGCGTGGCTTTCTTGGTGAAGTCCTTGATAAATCTCCTGTAGTAGCCTACCAACCCGAGGAACTGCCGGACTTCATGGAGGTTGCTGGGCTTCGGCCAGTCTTTGATCACGGTAACCTTGTCGGGGTCTGGGGCCACTCCTTCAGCACTCACCACATGGCCCAGGTACTGCACTTTGGGTTTTAACAGATGGCATTTGGACGGTTTCACCTTTAAGCCAAAGTTGGACAGGGCTTCAAACACCTCAGCCAGGTGCTTCAGGTGGTCTTCATAGGTCTTGGAGAAGACAATGACATCGTCCAGATATAGCAGCACGGTTTCAAAGTTCTTGTGTCCCAGACAGCACTCCATCATCCTCTGGAACGTTCCCGGGGTGTTGCACAGCCCGAAGGGCATGTAGTTGAACTCGCAGAGACCCATCGGCGTCGTGAAGGCCGTCTTTTCCTTGTCCGCCTCTGCCACGGGAACTTGCCAGTACCCACTGGTGAGATCCAAGGTAGAAAAGTAGTTAGCAGACTTTAAAGCAGCCAAGGACTCCTCTATCCTGGGCAGTGGATATGCATCCTTATGTGTAATGCGATTGAGCTGCCTATAATCAACACACATCCTCATGGTGCCATCTTTCTTCCTAACGAGGACTAACAGAGCTGCCCAGGGGCTACAACTGTCTCTCACTACCCCAGCCTCCTTCATCTCTCGCAACATGTCCTTGGCACACTGATAATGAGCTGGGGGCACAGGACGGTATCTCTCTTTTATGGGTGGATGATCTCCTGTGGGGATATGATGTCGAATCCCTTTTACCTGCCCAAAATCTAGGGGGTGCTTGCTGAATACCCGCTCATACTCATGAACCTCCCTGTAGGCCCCCTGTTTCTGGTGTGATGGGGTAGAATCAGTGCCCACGTGCAATTCCCGACACCAATCTTTCAGTTGCCCTGCAGAACCGTTGTTCTCCGCCGGATTGGAGGGGACCAAGGGCCCGGGTGCCTATATCACACTATTATTAACAGTAAATAGTTTGGCAAGTGTGGCATATTTGGTTAGGTGGACTTCTTCCTCCCCACAGTTGAGAACACGTACTGGCACCCTCCCCTTGCGGACGTCAACCACCCCTCGGGCTGTCAGGAGGGTAGGCCTATTGTCTGAATATACGGGTTCTACCAGGGCCTGATAGTCTTTACCCCTGAGGCCTATGGCTGCTCGACACCATATTAACATCTCACTCCTGGGGGGTATCACGATGGGGTTTGAATCACTCACTGTGACCCGGCCAATTTCACCACCAGTCAGCTCCACCTGCTGTCTCTGCATCAGAGCCCTGATTTCTTTCTGCAGGGCACTTTGTTCACTGAAACCAGCTGTTTCTGCTACCTGCTGTAACAGGACAATAACTTCTGCAAGACAATTTTCTATGACATTAGTACCAATGGTCATCATGGGATTACATTCACGTCAGTCAATATCAACAATTACAATTCCTTGGGCCTCCAATTCTACCCGCCCCACTTTAATGGTGACCTCTTTGTACCCCACTTGTGCAATGGCTGACCATTACTGGCTATTATGATGAAATCATCATCGGGGCCACGAGTAATGTCGGTGTCCTCCCAATAATGTTTATAAAGGATGTAAGGCATAGTCGTCACATGAGAACTGGTGTCCAGCAAAGCGTTCAGGGGGATACCGTCGATCACGATGGGAAGAACTGGTCACCTTCCAATGTATTTGGCTCTCCAATTTTGCGGGCTTGATCGTCCTACTCCTGGGGGTTGGCCCTCTGCCCCAGGGGTTGCTCGTTTAAATGACAGTACCTTGCAAGGTGGCCCACCTGGTGGCAGCAGCGGCAGATAGGTCGTCCGTCCAGATGAAAGCAATCGTCGTCCCTGCCTCTGGTCGGCGGAATCCTCCTCTGTCGCTGCCAGGGGACATCCTCCGGTCTGGAAGCCAGCTGGATCTTCTCCTTGGGGGCCTCCTGTAGGGACTGTACGGTCCGGGCTAGGGCAGCAACGCTCTTGGTCAGCTCCTGCATCTGGAGGCATAGTCCTGCAGGGGAATCATCCTCCAGGATCTGGGCATCAGCCTCGGTGGCAATTGGGGCATCTGGCGCCACCTCCTGGTGGTACGTGAGAGCTTGACGCCTGGGAAATACTGCACGGCTTGCCTGTCGCTCCTGTAGCGCCTGGATGGCTTTATCTTTGAATTGCGCGAAAGTCAGGTCTGGATTCTGCATGGCCAGGAAGTGCAGTTGGGCCCTTTGGTGACTGCACAGGAGCCCCTCGATGAACCGCTCTTTCAGGAGTTTATCCTCATCTTGCATGCTGTTTGGGTCATTCTGTTTGATGGCCCGCAGTGCCTCCTGGAGATTAAGGGCATAGTGCCGTAAACTATCCTGCGGCCTCTGCTTGCACCCATAGAACGTCAATTTAATTTCTGTAGCGGTGCGGGTGTCAAAGGTGGTTTTAAGCTTTGCAAAGACCTGCTGTGCAGTTCTCTTATCCGCGGCGGGCCAGGACTTCACTTCCCTCAGAGCCGCTCCAAAGAGTTGGCCTGTTATCATATGAACTTTCTGAGGCTCTGTCAGGGGATAAAAATCAAGCAGGCTGCAGATCCCTTCTTTAAAGTCAGTTAATGTATGTGATTCTCCAGAGTATCGCGGAAGCCAGGCTGCTCCAGGTAGGTACGGCATGGAGAAGGGCATTATGGCTGCTGTAGCTGCGGCAGCATCCGGGCTGGCTGCTGGGGGCGGCAAGCTCTGCGGAACCCGGCGGTGGTACAAGGCCTGTGGCTGCACCTACTGTGGGGCCCGGAGGTGCCCCCGAGTCTGCGGCTGCAACCGTCGCCTCCGCTCCTCCTGGATCAGACATGGCCGCTCCTCCCCTCTGCTAACCTGGTGGAAGTATGGGTTCCTCTTCCGGAATCGGCACCTCACCTCGTGTTCTTGTTATGCGCTCTTTTCGGCCGGCTCCGCCCACGAAGCTATGGCTCCTCCCCTCGTGCCCCACACGGCGCGACAATGGCAAATTTTGGCGGCAAATAGCAATACACAGTCTTTGCAATAAATCACGATTCAGCACAATCCAGTCACAGTTCTAAGGCACACATAACCTGATTCTTCAGGCTTAAGTAGATCCTGTTCGTGACGCCAAGTTGGAGCGGCCCCCAAACACAGGGCAGCGGGGTACTCGGTACCGGGTCTCTCTCTCGGTTCTGGGGATGTCACGGTGGCCTGACCCAGTCCGTGGCCCTGCTAAGGGGCGCCCAATTAAAGATGTAGATGACGGTGTAGGTCGCAGTAAATAACGAGGACACAGGGTTGCAGTCTCTTACCTCTTTACTGAAGGCTTCGGGATCCTCTATCCAGAGCACTGCTAACAGGGCTGGCTGAGACTTGCCGGTCCGAAGGCACATCCAGAGTTCCCTTTGCAGGTGGAAATCAGTAGCCTTCCTACTAGCGCCTGTGTGTTGTAGTACCTCCCTGCTGAGCACCACGGGATAATCCTCACAACTGTCGTGTATGTTTCTGTTCTTTCTCTCTCTCCGTCCCCCAGATGATATGGATAGGACGCACCCGTATGACGGGTAGGCCTGGAGCTATTTTATAAGGACCCTAGAGACGCCCCTCTCCCACAATTGCCTCTGTTGTCTTCGTTAGGTGTAAAGGTGAGACAGCCAACCTAAAGTTAACTGCCCGGCCGTAGTTCAAAGTAATGCGTAGAGTCTATTACTTCCTCGGTGTTCCGGCCGCCGGCTACGCGCCTCAGAAGGATGTTGCTGATCTTGAGGCACGACTCCTTCTGGTTCTATCTTCTTTGTGCTGTGATCCCGTTTCTCACTTCTCCACAATATGCTTCGCTTCGTGTCCTTTCTTAGGAGTCTGCCGCTATAAGGCAAAGGCACGGTTCCGTAACGATCTGTCTGTGCTAGGCCGCTGTCAGGTTCCCACCCCTGACAGGTCCTCTCTCGAACTCTCCCCAGCTACTTTCGAGTGGCCTCGTAGATAGGACCTTTTGCTCCCCCTGGTGGCCGGAGTGTGAAGTGTAATGTGTGTCTGTGATACCTGCAAGGTGAACTCTTTTAGTGCAATCAGACGTACCATCACTCCCCCTGGTGGAAGAGCGACGTTACTGCAACGACCAGACTCTGGGGCGCTGCATATTTATTAATCCCTAAGAACGATAAATATATGATTGGTGGGAGTCAGTGATTCTGAGATGGGGGTCCCAAGTCCCTTTTGTGAGCAATAGTGTGAATGCATGACCACCATTTCATTGGACTCCGGTGGGAGTGACGGTCACGCGTCCATCATTCTCTCCCATAAAAGAAGCGAACGGAACGGTGATGGGACATGCACAAAGGAGATTTGGGACCTAAATTTTGGGGATTGTTGTTGGTCCTATTTATTGGATCCCCAGCGCTTATACATCACCTGTCCTAGTGTGATGTAAAAAATGTATTTAGTGACCAAACCCCTCTAGTATTTTGGACCCATACTTTGTAAAAAAACAAATTCTAGAAGTCTGTGCTTAGCTGTACCCAATCGATTACCCATCACAAAGGCAGGGATTAGAGAAAACTTGGCCTTTTAACCCTTGATGTAGCATGGGATACACCTGAGTAGTGATGTCCATCTACAGGCCTATGAGTCAGTATTGTGAGGGCTTGGTTGGGTACCTCCACACCAGGTCTGTCCAGCTCACAATCGGGTAACAGCTTACAAACTCAACATGGTATCTGGCAACACCAAATATTCCTGTCTCACGCCTCTGATGGCCTGGTATAGACCCTGTTTTACTATTTATAGAGTTTGGCTCTTGGATAATGGAGCAGTGGACCACCACCGCCAGCACAGCCCTGAATGACGGACGCTTCCCTTCCTTGTTTAGACCAGGACCAGTCTGTCTCATTGGCCAGCGTCATCCACAGGCTTCACACTGGACACACAGTGCGTTCAATACTTGGATCTCCTTGTTACATGTAGATCTGAGCAGCCTATGAGAAGAGGCACCACCCCCGAGGATCACAACTTTCTCCTATAAGTGCCATGTTCTTCTCCTCATTATGGTGGTGTTATGCAAATTATGATATGTAAGGGGGGCATTTTATGGTTTCTTTTAGTATTCCACTCCTGTGTATATGTTAATGCAAACATCAAGGGTAATTGTCCGCTAAATCCGACCATGTAGTTTAGTCCTTTAGAGTCGGCTTCCTGCACCAGTTATTAATGGGATACAAGCATTCGACAACCTCTTTTTCTTTCTTGATGTAGCCAACAACAAAAAAAGTCCAGAAAATTACATCTTACTCAGGACTGGAACAACGGCCGTGTCCTCACACAACTCTTAATATATCGTTAAAAAAAAATGAAAATGAAAACACAATTTACTTTCTGTTTCTCCCGCAGTTCCTGCATAAATTGAAGAGCGTAATTTGCTGGAATAAGATTTGTGATTTCCTTTTCTAGTTAGCGAGCCCTGATGTTTATCCCATATAGTAACTCTGCCGGATTCTTGGTGTCTCGGCGGTTTCCATGAGTTACCGATGGTTTCATTAAGGCTTAAATACTGCAGTAACCGCTGGACGTGATCGGGACTGGATGTACGCGGAGAAGGGAGTGGCGGAGGAAACGGCTTCCAAATCTAAGTCCAGTATAATCTTAGATAAAACCCCAAGATTTCTGGGAATGGAAACCATCGTCCCCAAATCTGAGTATCGGAGAATAAGAATGCAAGTTACAGAGCTAAAAGGGACAATGCAGGCAATTAGACTATTCTTACAAATCGAGAAACAGTTTGATCAAATTGTATGAGCCCATCTACCAACGACGAGGCGACCCCTGCAGACGAGAGTCGATATGGCTGTAATGTAGCTCAAGATTCAAGCCTCCAATGTTCACATATACCGCAATGAGTCCATAGAGCAGTATTTGTCTGGGTGTACGCTGTACCTCTCCGATTGTTTTATTCTATTGGGAGGCTGTTGGCAGTTTTGCTGTTTGTTTGTTTTTTTTGCACGTAGAGGTAATTATTGCCTCCAGAGTTGACTTCCATCTGTCCAAGATTGCTTCTAAAGGTGTTTTCCGGGCTCTAGAAAAATTTCTTATAAAGTGCAAACTAACAAATCTTAACAGTGTAAGATATGCACACTGTCAGGATTCCATTGCTTCGCCAGCTTGTCCACGAGTGAGTTGCATACTCGGTGTCGAGTGATGATGACTAGCTTCTCATTTGCTGCTTCTATTGAGAGAAGCAATAAAAGGTGCTAGACGGCAGATAACCGCAAGTATGCAAGCTTCGTGTGGTCAAGCGGAATCCTGACAGTGTGCATATTGCAGAAATTTTCCATGGAAAACTCCTTTAATTAGAGCTAGATCCTTTATTTAGAGCAGTATCCTACCTGTCCTTTATGCCAAGACCCCAGAAAAGGTAAATCTGTTGCTATCTACAAGGGTCATCTTGTTCTTTGCAGATGGGCTCATATTATTTGGTCAAACTGTGCACAAAGTTCCAGTGTAGTCTATATACAGTGGGGCAAAAAAGTATTTAGTCAGTCAGCAATAGTGCAAGTTCCACCACTTAAAAAGATGAGAGGCGTCTGTAATTTACATCATAGGTAGACCTCAACTATGGGAGACAACCTGAGAAAAAAAAATCCAGAAAATCACATTGTCTGTTTTTTTATCATTTTATTTGCATTTTATGGTGGAAAATAAGTATTTGGTCAGAAACAAAATTTCATCTCAATACTTTGTAATATATCCTTTGTTGGCAATGACAGAGGTCAAACGTTTTCTGTAAGTCTTCACAAGGTTGCCACACACTGTTGTTGGTATTTTGGCCCATTCCTCCATGCAGATCTCCTCTAGAGCAGTGATGTTTTTGGCTTTTCGCTTGGCAACACGGACTTTCAACTCCCTCCAAAGGTTTTCTATAGGGTTGAGATCTGGAGACTGGCTAGGCCACTCCAGGACCTTGAAATGCTTCTCACGAAGCCACTCCTTCGTTGCCCTGGCAGTGTGCTTTGGATCATTGTCATGTTGAAAGACCCAGCCACGTTTCAACTTCAATGCCCTTGCTGATGGAAGGAGGTTTGCACTCAAAATCTCACGATACATGGCCCCATTCATTCTTTCATGTACCCGGATCAGTCGTCCTGGCCCCTTTGCAGAGAAACAGCCCCAAAGCATGATGTTTCCACCACCATGCTTTACAGTAGGTACGGTGTTTGATGGATGCAACTCAGTATTCTTTTTCCTCCAAACACGACAAGTTGTGTTTCTACCAAACAGTTCCAGTTTGGTTTCATCAGACCATAGGACATTCTCCCAAAACTCCTCTGGATCATCCAAATGCTCTCTAGCAAACTTCAGACGGGCCCGGACATGTACTGGCTTAAGCAGTGGGACACGTCTGGCACTGCAGGATCTGAGTCCATGGTGGCGTAGTGTGTTACTTATGGTAGGCCTTGCTACATTGGTCCCAGCTCTCTGCAGTTCATTCACTAGGTCCCCCCGCGTGGTTCTGGGATTTTTGCTCACCGTTCTTGTGATCATTCTGACCCCACGGGGTGGGATTTTGCGTGGAGCCCCAGATCGAGGGAGATTATCAGTGGTTTTGTATGTCTTCCATTTTCTAATTATTGCTCCTACTGTTGATTTCTTCACTCTAAGCTGGTTGGCTATTGCAGATTCAGTCTTCCCAGCCTGGTGCAGGGCTACAATTTTGTTTCTGGTGTCCTTTGACAGCTCTTTGGTCTTCACCATAGTGGAGTTTGGAGTCAGACTGTTTGAGGGTGTGCACAGGTGTCTTTTTATACTGATACCAAGTTTAAACAGGTGCCATTACTACAGGTAATGAGTGGAGGAAAGAGGAGACTCTTAAAGAAGAAGTTACAGGTCTGGGAGAGCCAGAAATCTTCATTGTTTGTTTCTGACCAAATACTTATTTTCCACCATAAAATGCAAATAAAATGATAAAAAAACAGACAATGTGATTTTCTGGATTTTTTTTTCTCAGTTTGTCTCCCATAGTTGAGGTCTACCTATGATGTAAATTACAGACGCCTCTCATCTTTTTAAGTGGTGGAACTTGCACTATTGCTGAATGACTAAATACTTTTTTGCCCCACTGTAGTTATATCCATATATTCAATGGTCCCATATACCGGTCCGAGGGCGGATGCATAGTCTTGTCCGTATGCTATGTACTGTATATAATGGGTGTCATACAGGTTCCTTCTGGCAGTGTGGCTATAGTCAGTGCAGAGGTAGCAGTCGTGGTACCCGAATCGTAGCACCTGAAGAAGACACCAGTGTTATAGGTGGCACATAGGACACTAGGTCGGGGTCATATTTTGACTTTTGGCCCCGGGGGCTTCAGACTGTCTATCATCCTCGGTGTAGATCCTGAATGATGAGCTGTTGTTGTCGTCTTTGATGATCTGATCGCTCCATATTTCTGACTGATCCGTGGACAGGATTGTGTCATCTCGTATGATCCGTAAGTTACAACATCCCATCTGATTTTTATCTCCTTGAAGTTTTTGCGCCTCGTGTAGTTTGTCATCCCTGACAAGCCCGGCGCCGAATATTACTCATCTGCTGAATTTTACGCTCGGGATAATCATCTCCGAGCTCGTATATTTTTTCAAGAAATTGACTCCTTATTTATTTTTGCATGTGTTTTGTGGCCTAAATGAATCAGGGGGAGGAACAGAACTTTCCAGAAATCTTTGGTGTCTATAAATCTTTCTTTCTCTATGTAAATCCCTGTTAAATTCATCTGCAATTTATTTCACCCCTCAAACTTTGTCCTTTGCTGAAATAATCTTTTTATGCGAGCCGCGAAAAGGCATGCTGCTCAAATTTAAAGGCACGGCTGTAAATAATATTCCGTTGCAGAGTCAACGACGGAAATCAAAATATGGAAACTTCAGCAAATTTTTTATTTGTTTTACAGATTTATTTTATTAGCTTGTTTTTTAAGGAGCCTGCAAATGCCTAGAGTATAGGGAGATAGCAGTGACCATTTTATTTATGGCGGTGTGGAATTGTATGGCTTTGGCGTATAGGGGTAGTTCAGATAGCCTAATGCGCCATCCCCTTCTACAGACTGAATGGAGCCTGGAGTGGCAGTGCACAAATGGGGCACCCATGACATCTATTCCCATAATCACTGTGGGTCCTACAACCAGCAAGTTTTCATCTATAATATGGAAAAACAATAGCTTGTCTTTTTGAAAAAAAAC
Source organism: Ranitomeya variabilis (assembly GCF_051348905.1). Classification (NCBI taxonomy): domain Eukaryota; kingdom Metazoa; phylum Chordata; class Amphibia; order Anura; family Dendrobatidae; genus Ranitomeya; species Ranitomeya variabilis. Next base: position 19,460,619 of record NC_135235.1, read on the forward strand.
CTTTTAATGATAAAACTGGGTGGAGTTGGAAGGGGCTTACATTGATTTTTAAAGCTTCTCCTCCACATTTCTACATTAAACACAATTTATTATAAAAAATAGTTCCTAAGCAAGTCCGACATATTCCAGCGCTTCCCACGACTTTCCCTGAGTTTGTCATCCAAAGCCTTTGGAGACTCTTCTCAGGCTCCATAGACTTTAGCAGAAGCCACTCCAAAGCTTCACATTTTGCTCCATGAGACCCAGCAACTGTGAAGAGCAGCAACGTTACTGATATCACAGCTCAGAGTCACTGAGTTTCATGGAACGCAGCATAAACCGGCGACTGTGAAGAGAAGTAACGTTACTGTAATGATGGGTGAACCCGTGGTGGGCCAGCAGGTTCAACCGAACATCTAAAAAAAGTTTGGTTCGGATACCCAAACCCGGACCCAATTCTGATGAATGAAGGGCCGTTGTCTGTAATCTGCATGATAGCGCAGCAAACACAGGCTCCGATCGGCAGCAAGATTATTACCGCCAGTCAAAGAGCTGCAGTTCCCACTCTGTCATATGCCATCAGCTGTGACCGGCAGTAAAACTTTACTGCCGGTCACTGGTGTTGAATGATGAGAGAATACTACTTCCATCAGCCTACGCCTGCTGTAACTAATAACAGTGAGAGCAGGTGCCACTGATGGGAGTATTCATCAGTCACCAGTGCTATAAATAAATATATATTTTTTAAAATGACATGGGGTTTCTTCTATTTTTGATAACCAGCACAGGCAAAACTGACAGCTATGGGCTTCAACCCTCAACTGTCAGCATTATCATGGCTGGTTATCAAGTATAGATAGGTTTCCACACCGTTTTTTTAAACCAGCCAAGCTAAATCAGGGAGCTTGGACTAGAATTCTCAAGCTGGTGAGAAGGCACTGCAGAAAAAGTTGCATCTATTTGATGCCCCAGTTCTGGGGCTTTGCCCAGCTCTTGCCACTTGCCCTGGTGCGGTGGTAAGTGGGATAATATTTATGGAATTGATGTAAGTTGTTTTATGGCTGCTGACATCAAGCCTACAGGTTAGTAATGGAGAGGCATGTATAAAACACCTACCCATTTCTAACCCCATAGATCATATGATATTATACGATGGGTTCAGTGCAGGGGTTAATCAACTCTCTCCTGGAAGCTTTTCTGTATTAAGGCTCAGCTTTTCACTGATACACTCCCATCTCCTATATAATCTGGGCCCTGGCAAGCACTCATTGTCAGAGTAGGCTTTTGCTGCATGGCTGGAGGTTGTTGTTGTTTGTTATTTGAGAAGGTAATTGGTGAACCTATTGACTGTTGCTAGGTTTTGGGTGTGTGATAACTCCCTTTCTTCTCCTACCTTGGTTTATCCCCATGCTCCACTCCCTGATGCATTCCTCTGTTTGTGTGAGTATATTTGTATGTTTGGCATTTTTCATTATCCCTGTTCGTATTACCTTGTTAGTCTGGTTGGTGTATTATGTATTACATTACTACTCCCCTCTTCCATGGGTGGAGGAATGATAAATACTGAGGGCAGATTCAGGAGTTAAGGCAAGGTACGTGGCCCCACCATCTTCACCATCAGAAGTAATCTGGGGAACAGGCTGAGCTAGGGCACTCCTAGCATTAGGGACAAGGAAGGAGCCCCTAGTCCCAGAACACCCGACAACAGTTGTGACAGTATGTCTGCTATATGTGGTTTACAACCTGTATGATGCCATGATGTGTTCAGGCTGAAAACCAGGGGAGAATGAGATGCTTCAAGTGCAGCGTCAGTGTCTAGTGGTGACATCATCAAGGTTATCACAGGTCGCTGAGGCTGCGTTCACACTGGCTCTTCACTATGAGCCGTGACAATGAACTGCGGTGACCTCAATGAGATCACTGCAAACACCTGGAGAGGCGGCAAGTGGGGTAATATTTGTGGGGTTGATGTCACCTTTATATTGCCAGGTGACATCAAGCCCAGGAGTTAGTAATGGAGAGTCACTTATAAGATGCCCTCATTACTAACCCATACTAAGTTTGTAAATAAACACACACAGCCAGAATAAAATCCTTTATTTGAAATAAAAATCAACACTCTATTTTATACATTTATTTAAAAATAATAAGCAAAGTTATACTCACCTTACACCTAATCCATTGTAGCCCTTGTCACCTGTAAAAAACAGAAAGTAATAAACAACCATAAAACTCACCTTATGCCCATTCCATTGAAGCACTTGTCCCTCGTAAAGATAATACCATATATACTCGAGTGTAAGCTGAGAATTTCAGCCCATTTTTTTAGGCTGAAATTGCCCCTCTCTATACTCGAGTCATTCCCAGGGGTCGGCAGGGGAGGGGGAGCGGCAGCTGTGTAATCATACTCACCTGCTCCTGGAGTGGTCCCTGCACATTCCTGGTTCTCCGGGCACTGACAGCTTGTTCCTGTGTTGAGCGGTCACGTAGTACCGCTCATTACAGTAATGAATATGGATGCGACTCCACTCCCATAGGGGTGGAGCCGCATATTCATTACTGTAATGAGCAGTACCGGTGACTGCTCAACGCTGGAAGAAGCTGCCGGCGCCGGAGAACCAGGGAGGTGCAGGGACCACGCCAGGAGCAGGTGAGTATGACGGGGGCAGTGCGCGATATTCACCTCTCCTCGTTCCACCGCCAGGGTCCGTCTTCCGCGTCCTCTGTCTGTGACGTTCAGGTCAGAGGGCGCAATGACGTGTAAGTGTGTGCGCCGCCCTCTGCCTGAATAGTCACTGCAGAGGACGCTGAGGAGCAGCGGGCAGCAACAAGAGGTGAGTATGTCATTTTTTTTTATTGCAGCAGCAGCAGCAGATATATTGTACAGTTAATAATATCAGCATAAACTGCATTTTATGGGGCCATAATCTACTTTTATGCAGCATTATATTGGGCAAAGTTTCTATGGAGCATCTTATGGGGCAATAATCAACATTTGTGCAGCATTATATGGGGCAAATACCTCTATGGAGCATCTTATGGGGCCATTATTAACCTTTATGCAGCATTATATGGGGCAAATATCTCTATGGAGCATCTTATGGGGCCATTATTTACCTTTATGCAGCATTATATGGGGCATATTTTAATATGGGGCATCTTATGGGGCCCATCATAAACTTTATGGAGCATTATACGGGGCGTATTTTGTATGGAGCATCTTATGGGGCCCATCATGAACTGTATGGAGCATTATATGGGGCTCCTGATTCAATATGGATATTCAAAAACACTTAACCTACTGATGTCTCAATTAATTTTACTTTTATTGGTGCCTATTTTTATTTTTGAAATTTACCAGTAGCTGCTGCATTTTCCACCCTAGGCTTATACTTGAGTCATTAAGTTTTCCCAGTTTTTTGTATCAAAATTAGGAGTCTCGGCTTATACTCGGGTCGGCTTATACTCGAGTATATACAGTAATAATTATAAACAATCATATCTCTCACTTGTCGACGTGAAAATAATGACATTGGTAACAGGGAACTCTTGGCAATCAAGAGGTCCTTTGAAGAGTGGCGTCATTTTTTGGAGGGGGCAGTTCATCTGGTTATGGTAATCACGGATCATAAGAATCTGGTAAATCTAGAGTCTGCGAAACGTCTAACGCCTTGACAGTCAAGATGGGTATTATTGTTCACCAGGTTTAACTTTTTGTTACATAAAGGTCGGGGAGCAAGAACATTAAGGCGAAGGCCTTATTTAGTTGTTTTCCTGGTTTCTATACTACAAAAAGGGGTGGTTATTGCGTCTATATGCTCTGATTTTGAGAAAGAGGTTGTCGAAGGCTCAGGGACATGCCCCTGCTTCTTGTCCATTGGGTAAACTGTTTGTACCTGTGAATCTCCGTCTGAGAGTTCTTAGTGAACATCATGACTTGGTCTTGCACAGACATCTCAGTAATAAAGCCACCAAAGATCTTCTTACTCAGTGTTTTTGGTGGTCAGGGGTACATCACAATGTTCAGGAGTATGTAGCCACCTACAGTGTCTGTGCTCGTTCTAATTAGAGACGAGAAAATATTTCAATGTTCGATTCGGATTACTTTTGCTGAATTTGCAATATTCGCCGATTAATGCGTTGAATATTCGCAGAACATTACTGAACAACATTCAAGTCAATGGGAAGCAAAAACAAAAGCATGCACAACACCTTAGAATGGCCCCAAATGCTGCCAAAGCACATCAAATGAGGGTCTGACACCAGGAAAGTGGCCTCAATTCACCCACAGTACAAACTGCAGCATGGAACTGCAGCAATCAGTCAGGCATGAGGTATCGGGGTCTGGGACAGCATCTACAGCCTACATCTAAGACGAGGTGGGTGAGGGATCAGTGTAGGGCCCCTTTGTTGGGAGCCCTGACACCACAAGCAACACCTCTACCTGCTTTCTTGCTCATCCACACATAGGTGGCATAAATATCAGTTTTCTAGACTACCATTGTCAGAAAAATCTAAGGATAGTAACATAGGTAGTTGAGTACAAGAAAGTGGAGGCCTGAAGGTCTCGGAGGCCTACTGCTACAGGCAACACGCATGAAGGAGACCCAACCAGGAGTGTTCATATTTCCAAAAGTTACTGGCAGACACCAACAAAGTGGCATCAATTTCACCACAGTAGAAATAGTAGAATAGGGACCTACAAGTCTTCCACTACACCCAATCCAGCAGATGTAGACCAACCAGGAGTGTTCACGTTTTAAAAAATGAGTGCCTGACACCACCAAAGTGGAATAACTTTCACAAATTCTGGGAATGAGACGTCTTCCACTACAGCCAACCCAGCAGATGCACACCAACCATGACTGTTCACATTTCCACAAATTTGCTTTAACATCAGCAGCAGCCACAGAAGCAACACTAAAGATATCACAGAGTGCAGTTACGTAACATTAATGCATCACACTAAAATATGCAATATCACATAGTCTGTACAATCTGTGATTGGAGTGCAAAAGTCCTTGGAGATTCAAGACTTGTGCATCTTAATGAAAGCTAGGTGTCTACACTTTCAGGGGACAGCTGGCTGCACTTATCCGCCAGCACACCACCAGCAGCGCTGAAGACACGTTCTGAGAGACTGCTGGCTGCCGGTTACGATAAACCCTCCAAGGCGGGTGAGGCGAGATCAGGCCACTCATCCATTTTGGAAGACCAAAATATGAAAGGGTCCAAACCCTCCCTCATGGTATTGATAGATACTCCTGCACCATCCTCTCCATTCGTTCACCACATGTAAGACTTGGACTCTGTTGTGCTAGTGCATGAATTGATATATAAATAATAGGTAGATAATAGATAGATAAATAAATAATAGATAAATAAATAATAGATAAATAAATAATAGATAATAGATAGATAACAGATAAATAAATAGATAGATAATAGATAGATCGATAATAGATATATAAATAATAGATAGATAATAGATAAATAATAGAAATATAGATAGATAGATAATAGATAATAGATAGATAGATAATAGATAGATCAATAATAGATAATATATAGATAGATAGATAACAGATAGTAGATGATAGATAAATATATAGATAGATAATAGATAAATAATAGATAGATAGATAGATAGATAGATAGATAGATAGATAGATAGATAATATATAGATAGATAATAGATAGATAGATAGATAGATAGATAGATAGATAGATAGATAATAGATACATAATAGATAATAGATAGATAATAGATAGATAGATAGATAAATATATAGATAGATAGATAGATAGATAGATAGATAGATAGATAGTAGATAGATAATAGATAGATAATAGATAGATAGATAGATAGATAGATAGATAGATAGATTAGTAGATAGATAATAGATAGATAGTAGATAGATAGATAGATAGATAGATAGATAGATAGATAGATAGATAGATTAGTAGATAGATAATAGATAGATAGATAGTAGATAGATAATAGATAGATAGATAGATAGATAGATAGATAGATAGATAGATAGATAGATTGATAGATAGATAGATAGATAGATAGATAGATAGATAGATAGATAGATAGATAGATAGATAGATAGATAATGGATGGATAAATAATGGATATAGAGCCCAGGCTGCCACATGTATGAAAGTTTCCATAGAAATAAACCTGCGGAGAAGGAGAAGTGACAAGGTGAATGGCGGAGCTTTGCTGAGGATGAGCCCAGCGGTAAGACTCAGAAAAGGCCGTCTCAAACTGAGCGACATGTAATCCATATTGCACCGCAGCTTGAGCTTCTCCTGTTAATCTAACCTTCCTGAGCCGGGGTCTGTTCCCCTCGCCGGGCAGACGCAGGGGTCAGATCCTTAAACATCTGCACAGCCAGAAGGAAGAGCTGCGGAATATAATGGCAACTGATCAGCCGCTCACAGATGACGAGCTTTGCTGTAAAATTGTGTCCTGGAGTACGAGCCGCACAAATGTTACTCATCCTCCATGTGACGGATGGAACAGGCAATCTACAGTTTAACCTTTCCACAGGGAGAGGATTTATTCTTTCCTTTTGGTTTTGGTAACACATAGAATACACAACATACGAGTCCACAGGATGATATATAAGGCAGAAGGGAGCCATAGAAATCTACAGATAAAAAGGAGATAAAGACTACGGAGATTGTGCTTAATTCAAGATTAGAGATCAGCAAAATAATCCGAGGGAATATTGATTCTACAGAATTCACCTGTCCGGCCGCTACAGGTAATGGCCCTGTCCTCTGCTGGCTCACTACCTCGTGCTCCGGGTTTGATGACTCAAGGACGACGTTACCCCCTGACCGCATTGTGCCCCCTGTACAGATGGTGGAGCAGGATAATGCTGTGTGCTGGTATCAGGAGGCGGCCTCGGACCCTCAGCTCCAGTGATGGGAAACCTTCATCTTCAGCACCAGACATTATGGACAACTGTAGCTTTTGCTTTGTGGGAACAGTTTGGGGAAGACCCTTATCTGCCCCCCATGACTGTGCCCAATAGACAAAGTCTTTTATTAATGTCTATGGATGTAGATGGGGAAACAGAAACCCCCAGAATGCATTGAGATTTTGAGAACAATAAAACATAAACAAATATCAATGTAAATCAAAACTAATAGCCCATGGAGGTCTGGATTTGGAATGATGCTCAAAATCAAAGTGGAAAATCAAATTACAGGCTGACCCAACTTCAGTGGAAATGCCTCAAGACAAGGAAATGATGCTCAGTAGGGAGTGTGGCCTCCATGTGTCTGTATGACCTCTGTACAAAGTGTGGGCATGCTCCTGATGAGTCGGCGGATGTTCTCCTGAGGGACAGTCTGTGGTGCAATGTAGCTTTGGTGGATGGAACAAGACATGATGCCCCAGATGAGCTTGACTGGATTCAGGTCTGGGGAACGGTGGGCCAGTCCATAGCTTCAATGCCTTCATCATGCAGGAACTGCTGACACACTCCAGCCACATGAGGCTTAGCATTATTATGCAACAGAAGGAACCCAGGGCCAACCGCACCAGCATATGGTCTCACGAGGGGTCTGAGGGTCTCATCCACGGTACCTAATGGCAGTCAGGCTACCTCTGGCGAGCACATGGAGGGCTGTGCGGCCCTCCAAAGAAATGCCACCCCACACCATTACTGTCCAACTGCCAAACCGGTCATGCTGAAGGATGTTGCAGGCAGCAGATCGCTCTCCACGGCGTCTCCAGACGATGTCACATCTATCACATGTGTATGAACCTGCTTTCATCCATGAAGAGCACAGGGCACCAATGTCAAATCTGTCAATCTTGGTGCTCTCTGTCAAATGCCAATCACACTGTACGGTGTTGGCCTGTAAGCATAACCCTCAATTGTGGACGTCAGGCCATCATGCCACCCTCACAGAGTCTATTTTTGACAGTTTGAGCAGACACATGGATGTTAGTGGTCTGCTGGAAGTAATTTTGCAGGGCTCTGGCACTGCTCTTCCTGTTCCTCCTTGCAGAAAGGAAGAGGTAGGGGTCCTGCTGCTGGGTTGTTGCCCTTCTACGGCTCCCTCCACATCTCTCAGTGTACTGGCCTATCTCTTGGTATCTGCTCCATGGTCTGAAGACTATGCTGACTGACACAGCTACCCTTCTTGCTACAGCTCACATTGATGTGCCATCATTGATGAGCTGCACTACCTGAGCAACTTCTGTGGGTTGTAGACCTAGCCTCATGCTAGTATGCCTCTAAAGGTGAAAGCAATGACAAAATTCAAAACTGACCTAAACAGCCAAAGAGGATGAGGACAGAGAAATGGTCTGTGGTCACTCCTTTATTGGGGTTGTCTTGCTAATTACCGATCATTTCTGCCTGACTGTTCCATTTGCACAAAAGCAGGAAAAATTGTTTCACAATTGGTGTTCTTTCATAGCAGGACAGGATGATTTCACAGAAGTGATTGACTTGGAGTTACATTGTGTTGTTAAGTCTTCACCTTGTTTTTATGAGCAGTGTATATAGTTGATATCAGATGATCAATGGATAGATAGATAATAAAGGTAAAGTAACACTTTGAGGAGCAAATAACTGCTAGAAACAATGGGCCAAAGCCATAATTTTATGTCCAGCCTCGGACTATCAACACATATCACAGTCAAGTAAGAAGGTAAGTCCAAAACATGTAACATTAGGGCACAAACAAAATGGAAAGAGAAAATCTGGAAGAAATGTAGCAAGAATGACAATGCATGAGATAAAAGCTGCAGACCTCCGACATGTACCACTTGTCACCTCCAGTAACACGGGATTTGGACGTATTCGCTGACATATTGGCCGATGAACATTTCTGCTACACGTAGCAGGGCTGGAGCACTGCTATGTGTAGAACAAGTAATTGGAGTATCGCGGCTTCAAGTCTTCTAAGGAGATTATTGAAGCAAGTAAAAAGTTGAATTTTTTAAAAAATATTTAAAAAGTAAGAAAATATATAAAAGTTCAAATCACCCCCATTTTGCCCCATTCAAAATAAAACAATAAAAATTAAATAAAAATACACATATTTTTGATATTGCCATTTAGAAACTCTTGATTTACCAAAAAAATAAAATGAATTAATCTGATCGGTAAATGGCATAATATAAAAAATGCCCAAATTAATTTTTTTGGGTCACCGCAACATTGCAATAAAATGCAATAACGGGCGATCAAAAGATCATATCAACACCAAAATGGGATCAATAAAAACATCAGCTCAAAAAAATAAGCCACCACCCATCCTCAGATCCCAAAAAATGGGGACGCTACGGGTCCTGGAAAATGGAGCTACTTTTTTTTATTGGGTTGCCTCATATAGACACAGATAGCATAAACAGTAGAACATCCCAAAAATGTGCATTATTTTTTTTGCCAAACTAAAATTTCAATGATGTGATATTATTTGTCTATAGGTTCTATGCAGACACAGATCCAGCAGGGGATGGAAGCAGCTGTGAGCTCAGAATCTGCAGCATCAGGTACTTACAGTGGGGCAAAAAAGTATTTAGTCAGTCAGCAATAGTGCAAGTTCCACCACTTAAAAAGATGACAGGCGTCTGTAATTTACATCATAGGTAGACCTCAACTATGGGAGACAAACTGAGAAAAAACCCCCCAGAAAATCACATTGTCTGTTTTTTTATCATTTTATTTGCATTTTATGGTGGAAAATAAGTATTTGGGCAGAAACAAACAATCAAGATTTCTGGCTCTCACAGACCTGTAACTTCTTCTTTAAGAGTCTCCTCTTTCCTCCACTCATTACCTGTATTAATGGCTAGTGTTGAGCATTCCGATACCGCAAGTATCGGGTATCGGCCGATACTTAGCGGTATCGGAATTCCGATTCCGAGATCCGATACTTGCCGCATATCGGATACCGGAATCGGAAGTTCCCAGGATTCAAACTGCACAAATTTGCACAAATTCAGCCAATAAGAATGATTCCAAGTGTGGGCACATCCTGTTCAGCATGGAGGGCATGAAACTACTGGCATGGCTGTGATTGGCTGCTGAAATGATGTCATGCTGCAGTTTAAAAGTCGCTGGCGCCATTTTGCGCTCACTCTGCTGTGAATTCAGTTAGTGACAGGACGCTGTTTGCTGACTGAGGGCCAGTTTAGAGATAGCGATTTGCTTCATAGTTCTTTTCCAAGGCTAATTTAGCAACCGCTGTGTTCACCTACTAATCACCTTGCTTTTGCCTTGCAGCGCTGTTTTCACAGCGATCTGCAAGGTCTGTGTGTGTGTGTGTGTGTGTGTGTGAGTGCAGCCCACTCTCTAGTCTGAGTGCAGCCATAGGCCATCCATAGCTGGTTGTATTCAGTTCAGGGAGGGTGGTTCATTGCCTCATACTGTTCTATTTTTTTTTTTTTCAAGTAGTGCAGGCTGCTGCTCATTTTTTCTAATAATTCCTATTAGTGACTTTCCACCCGTATCCAGCTAACTTGTGGAAAAACACTACATAGGATAAAGTAGAGGAGGTTTTTTGGGCCTTGCAGCGCCGTTTACGGCTGTCTGCACGGTCTCCGTGTGACTGCAGCTCTCTCTGTTGTCAGTTCAGCCCCAAAAAAATAAATAAATAATAAAGTTCACCAAACACACCAGTGACACCACTTTACATTTGTGTAGGCCACATTAGCTCATATTAAAGTCTAGTCCACACTTTAGAAAATTAGTGTTTCCTATACCTGTTAGGACTCGGAGCTGTTCAGGAATAAGCACACAAAGCCATTAGTACTTTTCTGCTTATCTTTATCAGTCAACCAAGAGGAAGAAGGCAGGGAGTAAGGCACGTGGGCGTGGGCGCGGAGCAGGGAGAGGACGTGGGGATTCTGTGCCTGCTGCGGGCACCGGTGACTCCTCAGCACCCAGTTTCACCAGGGAACAGTCCTTCATGCGCAGCTTTGTCGCAGAGCACCGTACACCGCTGCTGCGTGAAGAACAAATTGAAGCCGTTGTCGGATGGATGGCAGCTAACGCATTGACTTCAATTAGTGCCACATCCTCTCAGACACAGAGCACTGGAGAGCAGCCATCTGTCTCTTCACCACCTGCCAAATTGGCCAGGCAGACAGAGAGCCCAGGACAGGAGCCGTCTCTGTTGTGAATTGGATTTTTTGGCTCCCTCTTGTGGTCACTAGCAATATGACTCTGGGAGTTTCTTTCTTCAGCTTGGTATCCACCTGACTCGTTAGTCCAGGGGTGTTGCTATATAAGCTCCCTGGACTTTCAGTCCTGTGCCTGGCATCGTTGTTATCAGATCTTTGGAGTACAGAAGGTTCCTTTTTTGGGTTTTATTTTTTCCCCTTCTGCGGTGGAGATGGACCCAGTCAAGGTTCGAGCTATTCATGATTGGACTCAACCTACGTCAGTAAAGAGTCTTCAGAAGTTCTTGGGTTTTGCTAACTTCTACCGTCGTTTTATCGCTAATTTTTCTAGCGTTGTTAAACCTTTGACGGATATGACCAAGAAAGGTTCTGATGTTGCTAACTGGCTCCGGCAGCCGTGGAAGCTTTCCAAGAGCTGAAGCGTCGGTTTACTTCGGCGCCGGTTTTGTGCCAGCCTGATGTCTCACTTCCCTTTCAGGTTGAAGTGGATGCTTCTGAGATCGGGGCAGGGGCCGTTTTGTCGCAAAGAGGTCCTGGTTGCTCTGTAATGAGACCATGTGCTTTCTTTTCTAGGAAGTTTTCGCCCGCTGAGCGGAATTATGATGTTGGCAATCGGGAGTTGTTGGCCATGAAGTGGGCATTTGAGGAGTGGCGTCATTGGCTCGAGGGTGCTAAACATCGTGTGGTGGTCTTGACTGATCACAAAAATCTGATGTATCTCGAGTCTGCTAAATGCCTGAATCCTAGACAGGCCCGTTGGTCATTGTTTTTCTCCCGTTTTGACTTTGTGGTCTCGTACTTACCAGGTTCAAAGAATGTGAAGGCTGATGCTCTTTCAAGGAGCTTTGTGCCTGACTCTCCCGGAGTCTCAGAACCAGTTGGTATTCTTAAAGAGGGAGTAATCTTGTCAGCCATTTCTCCGGATTTGCGACGTGTGTTGCAGAGATTTCAGGCTGGTAGACCTGACTCTTGTCCACCTGACAGACTGTTTGTTCCTGATAAATGGACCAGCAGAGTCATTTCCGAGGTTCATTCCTCGGTGTTGGCAGGGCATCCGGGAATTTTTGGCACCAGAGATTTGGTGGCTAGGTCCTTTTGGTGGCCTTCCCTGTCACGGGATGTGCGGACATTTGTGCAGTCCTGTGTGACTTGTGCTCGAGCTAAGCCTTGCTGTTCTCGTGCCAGCGGGTTGCTCTTGCCCTTGCCTGTCCCGAAGAGGCCTTGGACGCACATTTCCATGGATTTCATTTCAGATCTTCCGGTGTCTCAGGGCATGTCTGTCATCTGGTGGTATGTGATCGCTTTTCCAAAATGGTCCATTTGGTGTCTTTGCCTAAGCTGCCTTCCTCTTCCGATCTGGTTCCTTTATTCTTTCAGAATGTGGTTCGTTTACACGGCATTCCTGAGAACATCGTGTCTGACAGAGGATCCCAGTTTGTTTCCAGGTTCTGGCGATCCTTTTGTGCTAAGATGGGTATTGATTTGTCGTTTTCATCTGCCTTTCATCCTCAGACTAATGGCCAAACGGAGCGAACAAATCAGACTCTGGAGGCTTATTTGAGGTGTTTTGTTTCTGCAGATCAGGATGATTGGGTGACCTTCTTGCCTTTGGCTGAGTTTGCTCTCAATAATCGGGCTAGTTCCGCTACTTTGGTTTCGCCATTTTTCTGCAACTCTGGTTTTCATCCTCGTTTTTCCTCGGGACATGTTGAGCCTTCTGACTGTCCTGGGGTAGATTCTGTGGTGGATAGGTTGCACCAGATTTGGAATCACGTAGTGGACAACTTAAAGTTGTCACAGGAGAAGGCTCAGCATTTTGCCAACCGCCGCCGCGGTGTGGGTCCCCGACTTCGTGTTGGGGATTTGGTGTGGCTGTCTTCGCGGTTTGTCCCTATGAAGGTCTCATCTCCTAAATTTAAGCCTCGCTTCATCGGCCCTTATAAGATTTTGGAAATCCTTAATCCACTGTCCTTTCGCTTGGATCTTCCGGTGTCGTTTGCCATTCACAACGTGTTCCATAGGTCTTTGTTGCGGCGCTACGTTGTGCCTGTGGTTCCTTCTGTTGAGCCTCCTGCTCCGGTGTTGGTTGAGGGCGAGTTGGAGTATGTGGTGGAGAAGATCTTGGATTCTCGTCTCTCCAGACGGAGGCTTCAGTACCTGGTCAAGTGGAAGGGCTATGGTCAGGAGGATAATTCCTGGGTGGTCGCCTCTGATGTTCATGCGGCCGAGTTGGTTCGTGCCTTTCACGCCGCTCATCCTGATCATCCTGGTGGTCTTGGTGAGGGTTCGGTGACCCCTCCTTAAGGGGGGGGTACTGTTGTGAATTGGATTTTTTGGCTCCCTCTTGTGGTCACTAGCAATATGACTCTGGGAGTTTCTTTCTTCAGCTTGGTATCCACCTGACTCGTTAGTCCAGGGGTGTTGCTATATAAGCTCCCTGGACTTTCAGTCCTGTGCCTGGCATCGTTGTTATCAGATCTTTTCTGTTTGCTCCAGTCTGCTGGTCCTGGTTCTTGCAAAATAAGCTAAGTCCTGCTTCCTTATTTTTTGGTTATTTGCATTGCTTACTTTATTTGTCCAGCTTGTACTAAATGTGATTCCTGATATAGCTGGAAGCTCTAGGGGGCGGATATTCTCCCCCCCGTGCCGTTAGACGGTTCGGGGGTTCTTGAATATCCCGCATGGAAATTTTGATAGGGTTTTTTTGCTGACCGTATAAGTAATCTTCCTATATTCTGCTATTAGTCAGTGGGCCTCTCTTTGCTAAAACCTAGTTCATTCTTACGTTTGTCTTTTCTCCTTACCTCACCGTTATTATTTGTGGGGGGCTTGTATCCAACCTTTGGGGTCTTTTCTATGGAGGCAAGAGAGGTCTGTCTTTTCCCTACTAGGGTTAGTTAGTTCTCCGGCTGGCGCGAGACGTCTAGGATCAACGCAGGAACGTTCCCCGGCTGCTGTTATTTGTGGTGCTAGGATTAGGTATACGGTCAGCCCAGTTACCACTTCCCTAGGAGCTGGTTTTGTGTTTGCAGACTTGGTAATCACCTCTGAGACCCTCTGCCACTGGGGTCATAACACGTCTCTACTTCTGTTCTCTGAATCTCTTGGCTTGGAAACAGGGGGCCAGCCAAGCAGCATTGGAGAAATGGAAGAAGAGGCAGGGTGCAGTGATGCCCAACCGCTTTTTCTCTCTTCCTCTGAAGAGGCGGGTGGGCCAGTGCCTCCGGTCACATCGCAGGACGCATCCGCTGATGACACTCAGGTGCCACTTTCTGGTGCGTGCTCTGCTGCTGAGACTACCCAGGAGGAGCAGTTGGTGGCAGAGGGTAGTGTAGATGATGAGGTCCTTGACCCATCTTGGCGTGAGGGACAGGAAGGTGGTGGGAGCAGCTCTGAGGAAGAGATTCCCCAAACGGGCCAAAGAGGCAGAGGGAGGGGGAAGACTGCGGATCCTGCAGCCTCCGCTTTGGTACCCGTTCAGAGCATGTCTCTTCCAAAAGCCAAAAAGGGTGCTCCCAAGACTTGCAGTGCCTGGTCCTTTTTTGACACAGTTGCAGATGACATTTGCTATGTCAAATGCAAGGTGTGTCATCACAAAGTCAAAAGAGGTCGAAATGTCAGCAACCTCAATACCTCCAACATGTGGAAACATGTGCGCACCAGGCACGCGGCGGAGTTAGAAAAACACACTGAAGAGCTAGGCCAACCAACAGCGGCAGCTACCACCTCTTCAGCTCGTGTTGCCTCTTCCTCCAGCTCACACACAGCTGGTTCGGTTTCCTCCCAGAATCGCCGTGGAAGAACCTCTGGCCCTGTTGTCCAGAGACCCACTGTAATTCCACCCGCAGCACCACGTTCCCAGTCATCCACACACTCCCAGCCCAGTCTACAGCCATCGGTAGTACAGGCATGGGAGAAAAGGCGGCCTTTCTCGTCAAACCACCCACGAGCACAGGCTCTGACTGCAGGCATTGCCAAACTTCTGTCAATGGAAATGCTGTCATTCAGGCTGGTGGAGACTGACAGCTTCCGTGACTTGATGTCATTGGCAGTCCCACAGTACAATGTGCCCAGCCGCTTTTACTTCAGCAGGCAAGCCGTCCCTGCCCTGCACAAGCATGTGGAGGGACACATAAAACACGCGCTACTGAACGCCGTCAGTAGCAAGGTCCACCTCACCACCGATGCATGGACCAGTCAACATGGACAGGGGCGATACCTTTCCCTCACTGCCCATTGGGTTAATGTTGTTGAACCGGGTACAGATCGTGCGAGTGGCGCAGGACTTGTCCTGCCCACTCCAAGGATTGCAGGAATCCATTCTGTACGCATTGACTCCTCCTCTTACACCAGTTCCTCAGAAACATCGCTGCAGGAGCCGTCACAGTCCACCTCCATATGGACCCGTGATGAACGTTTACCTGTTACGACCGACCAGGGCCGGACTGGCCATAGGGCAGTTCTGGCAAATGCCAGAAGGGCCGATGGCAGTAGTGGGCCGCTTGAGTGTGCCGCTGTCGGCACTCTTCCCCCCGCTGTTGCGGCACACTCCCGGCCCCGCATTCAACTATACCGGCGTCATAGATGCCGGTACAGTTGAATGCAATGATGGAGGAGAGTGCGTCTGCTGACGCCCCCTCTCCCATCATTCCCCGCTCTGCCTGTCGCTGACACTGCGGGTGCGCGATGACGTCATATCATCGCGCACCTGCAGTGTGACTGGGCGCCGGGCAGACTGCAGCTGCTGAGACCGGAGCCAGAGGAGAGCAGCGCGGGGCACGAGGAGAGAGGTGAGTAGAGTGTTTGTTTGTTTTTTAACAAAGAGTGATGAGTGGATTGTGGAGCTATTGGGGGGGGGGACTGCCTGCCTGCCTGCATTCCATTCTATGGGGGCTGCCTGCCTGCATTCCATTCTATGGGGGCTGCCTGCCTGCATTCCATTCTATGGGGGCTGCCTGCCTGCATTCCATTCTATGGGGTCTGCCTGCCTGCATTCCATTCTATGGGGGCTGCCTGCCTGCATTCCATTCTATGGGGGCTGCCTGCCTGCATTCCATTCTATGGGGGCTGCCTGCCTGCAGTACATTCTATGGGGGCTGCCTGCCTGCATTCCATTCTATGGGGGCTGCCTGCCTGCATTCCATTCTATGGGGGCTGCCTGCCTGCAGTACATTCTATGGGGGCTGCCTGCCTGCATTCCATTCTATGGGGGCTGCCTGCCTGCAGTACATTCTATGGGGGCTGCCTGCCTGCATTCCATTCTATGGGGGCTGCCTGCCTGCATTCCATTCTATGGGGGCTGCCTGCCTGCATTCCATTCTATGGGGTCTGCCTGCCTGCATTCCATTCTATGGGGGCTGCCTGCCTGCATTCCATTCTATGGGGGCTGCCTGCCTGCATTCCATTCTATGGGGGCTGCCTGCCTGCAGTACATTCTATGGGGGCTGCCTGCCTGCATTCCATTCTATGGGGGCTGCCTGCCTGCAGTACATTCTATGGGGGCTGCCTGCCTGCATTCCATTCTATGGGGGCTGCCTGCCTGCATTCCATTCTATGGGGGCTGCCTGCCTGCAGTACATTCTATGGGGGCTGCCTGCCTGCATTCCATTCTATGGGGGCTGCCTGCCTGCATTCCATTCTATGGGGGCTGCCTGCCTGCATTCCATTCTATGGGGGCTGCCTGCCTGCATTCCATTCTATGGGGGCTGCCTGCCTGCATTCCATTCTATGGGGGCTGCCTGCCTGCAGTACATTCTATGGGGGCTGCCTGCCTGCAGTACATTCTATGGGGGCTGCCTGCCTGCAGTACATTCTATGGGGGCTGCCTGCCTGCATTCCATTCTATGGGGGCTGCCTGCCTGCAGTACATTCTATGGGGGCTGCCTGCCTGCAGTACATTCTATGGGGGCTGCCTGCCTGCATTACATTCTATGGGGGCTGCCTGCCTGCATTCCATTCTATGGGGGCTGCCTGCCTGCAGTACATTCTATGGGGGCTGCCTGCCTGCAGTACATTCTATGGGGGCTGCCTGCAGTACATTCTATGGGGGCTGCCTGCCTGCAGTACATTCTATGGGGGCTGCCTGCCTGCAGTACATTCTATGGGGGCTGCCTGCCTGCAGTACATTCTGTGGGGGCTGCCTGCATTACATTCTATGGGGGCTGTGCTGCATTATTGTCATGAATCCCAATGGCTAGGGATAGCACAGGACAAGCAAAGTACAAATATATTACGGACGAGCTCTAGGGTGATGGAACCTGGGCTCACCGCTGCCCTACGCCTGACAAACGCAACTAGAGATAGCCAGGGAGCGTGCCTACGTTGGTTCTAGACGCCACGCACCAGCCTAAGAGCTAACTAGCACTGCAGAGAAAATAAAGACCTCACTTGCCTCCAGAGGAATGAACCCCAAAAGATATAGTTGCCCCCCACATGTATTGACGGTGAAATGAGAGGAAGGCACACACATAGAGATGATATATATAGTTTTAGCAAATTGAGGCCCGCTGTAAACTAGAAAGCAGAACGATACAAAAGGGGACTGAGCGGTCAGCAAAAAACCCTAATCAAAAAAACCATCCTGAGATTACAAGAACCCATGTGCCAACTCATGGCACATGGGGAGAACCTCAGTCCACTAGAGCTACCAGCTAGCATAGAGACATAATAAGCAAGCTGGACAAAAAACCAAACAACTGAAAATCAGCACTTAGCTTATCCTGAAAGATCTGGGAGCAGGTAGGCAGGAACCAAACAGAGCACATCTGAATACATTGATAGCCGGCAAGGGAATGACAGAAAGGCCAGGTAAAATAGGAAACACCCAGCCACTGATGGACAGGTTGAAACCAAAGGCCGCAACCCACCAAAGTCACCCAGTACCAGCAGTAACCACCAGAGGGAGCCCACAAACAGAATCCACAACACATTATATTGTATGGTGGCTGCCTGCATTACATTCTATGGGGCCTGTGCTGCATTATATTCTATGGGGCTGGCTGCATTCCATTCCATGGGCATGTGCTGCATTATATTCTATGGGGCTGGCTGCATTCCATTCCATGGGCCTGTGCTGCATTATATTCTATGGGGCTGGCTGCATTCCATGGGCCTGTGCTGCATTACATTCTATGGGGCTGGCTGCATTCCATTCTATGGGCCTGTGCTGCATTATATTCTATGGGGCTGGCTGCATTCCATTCTATGGGAGCTGTGCTGCATTATATTCTATGGGGTTGTGCTGCATTATATTCTATGGGGCTGTGCTGCATTGCATTCTATGGGGGCTGTGCTGCATTAAATTCTATGGGGCTGGCTGCATTACATTCTATGGGGGCTGTGCTGTATTACATTCTATGGGGGCTGTGCTGCATTACATTCTATGGGGGCTGTGCTGTATTACATTCTATGGGGGCTGTGCTGTATTACATTCTATGGGGGCTGTGCTGTATTATAGTCTATGGGGGCTGTGCTGCATTACATTCTATGGGGGCTGTGCTGCATTAAATTCTATGGGGCTGGCTGCATTACATTCTATGGGGGCTGTGCTGTATTACATTCTATGGGGGCTGTGCTGCATTACATTCTATGGGGGCTGTGCTGTATTACATTCTATGGGACTGGGCTGCATTGCATTCTATGGGTGCTGTGCTGTATTACATTCTATGGGGCTGTGCTGTATTATAGTCTATGGGGGCTGAGCTGTATTACATTCTATGGGGCTGTGCTGTATTACATTCTATGGGGGTTGTGCTGTATTACATTCTATAGGGACTGTGCTGCATTACATTCTATGGGGACTGTGCTGCATTACATTCTATGGGGGCTGTGCTGCATTACATTCTATGGGGGGCTGTGCTGCATTACATTCTATGGGGGCTGTGCTGCATTACATTCTATGGGGGCTGTGCAGCATTACATTCTATGGGGGCTGGGCTGCATTACATTCTATGGGGACTGTGCTGTATTACATTCTATGGGGGCTGTGCTGTATTATAGTCTATGGGGGCTGTGCTGCATTACATTCTATGGGGGCTGAGCTGTATTATAGTCTATGGGGGCTGAGCTGTAATGTTGGATACAGCTGTAATTATATGTTATATAGTTGTGTTACACTCCCCTCACTTCTTGTAGCCTACAAGTGTACAAAGATATTATACAGTCACCATGCGACAAGTGGGCCTGTGTGACTTCAAATGCCAGGGCTGAATTTTAGTCCCAGTCCGGCCCTGCGACCGACATGAGCACAGCCGTGGCCAAACGTCAACAGGCCGTCTTGAAATTAATTTATTTGGGGAATCGAAGCCACACAGCGCAGGAGCTCTGGAATGCCATCAAGCAGGAGAGCGATGTGTGGTTTGTGCCAGCGAATCTCCAGCCAGGCATGGTAGTGTGTGATAATGGCCGAAATCTGGTGGCAGCTCTGGGCCTCGGCAACCTCACTCACATCCCATGTCTGGCACATGTGCTCAATTTGGTTGTGCAGAGTTTTTTGAGGGACTATCCGGATCTTGATGCACTGCTGCACAAGGTCCGCCTAGAGTGTGCTCACTTGCGGCGTTCCAGCACGGCAAAATCGCGCATTGCGGCTCTGCAGCGCCGACACCGCCTGCCGGAACATCGCATCATATGTGACCTACCTACCAGGTGGAATTCCACGTTACATATGTTGGAGCGGTTGTGTGAGCAGCAGCAAGCTGTAATGGAGTACCAGCTGCATCAGGCGCAAAGAAGTCGCACTCCGCGCCGTTCAGACTTCACAACTAGGGTTGAGCGAAACGGGTCGACCATTTTCAGAAGTCGCCGACTTTTGGCAAAGTCGGGTTTCATGAAACCCGACCCGACCCCTGTGTGGGGTCGGCCATGAGGTCGGCGATCTTCTGAATCTGGTATCGGAATTCCGATACCGAGTTCCGATATGTTTGCGATATCGGAACTCGGTATCGGAATCCACATTTAAGTGTAAAATAAAGAATTAAAATAAAAAATATTGATATACTCACCTCTCCGACGCAGCCTGGACATCGCCGCTGGTAACCGGCATCTTCCGTTCCTAAGAATGGCGCTTGAAAGACCTTTTGATAACGTCACGGCTTGTGATTGGTCGCGGCGGCCCACGTGACCGCTCAGCGACCAATCACAAGCCGTGAAAGAGGTGAAAGAGCCAACTTGTGCAGCAGTAATGCTGCACAAGGAAAAGGTAGCTATTTTTGTTTAGCTCCTTGCACACGCAGAACTTAACACTTATAAAATGTGTCCACTGATACCGTAAAACCGTCCCGGAGGTGGGACTTTCCTTTGAAATGTGACGCAGCACAGCCGTCATTCTTACCCCCCCCGGCGCGGTGCGCCAGCTCCTCAGCGTTGTTTGATTCTGTCTCGATGCCTGCGCTGTTATGTTATCCCTTGGCGAGGCACACTTAGCACTGCCCCTCTTCTGACATCATTTGGTGTCAGGCTGACTGCGCCTGTGCGGCCGCGCTGGCCGAGATCCCGCCTCGCAGTGTCTCCTGATTTAATCCCACTGGGGGCCTGAGATCCATGGACATGCGCAGTGCATATCTGAACCTCCGCCTCTCACTCATCTCCCTATGCCTTCTTCAGACTGTGCGCCGTCAGCTGATCCCTAATAGCATGCCACGGCCGTGACGCCGCACACTCTGAAGAAGCCGTAGGGAGGGGAGTGAGAGGTGAGGATATGCACTGCGCATGGCCATGGATCCCAGGCCCGCGGTGGGATTACATTAGATGACACTGCGAGGCGGGCTCTCGGCCAGCGCGGCCGCACAGGCGCAGCCAGCCTGACACCAAATGATGTCAGAAGAGGGGCAGCGCTAAGTGTGCCTGGCCAAGGGATAACATAACAGCGCAGGCTCCGGGACGGAATCAAACAACGCTGAGGAGCCGGCGCACGGCGCCAAGGGGGTAGGAAAGACAGCTGTGCTGCGTCATATTACGAAAGAAAGTCCCACCTCCGGGACGGTCTCACGGTATCAGGGGACACATTTTATAAGTGTTTAGTTCTGTGTTTGCAAGGAGCATAATGAAAAGAGCCACCTTTTCCTTTTGCATCCTTTGTGCTGCACAAGCTGGTTCTTTCAGCTACAAACGCCTTGGGGGGAGTGTTATGGTTCTCAATGGCAAGAGAACATAGCCCAGCAAACATAAGAACTAGCTCTTGGAAGGATGGAAACTAAACTGACCATGAACTAAACCTGCCGCACAACTAACAGTAGCCGGGTAGCGTAGCCTGCGTTTTATCCCTAGACGCCCAGCGCCGGCCGGAGGACTAACTAATCCTGGCAGAGGAAAATATAGTCCTGGCTCACCTCTAGAGAAATTTCCCCGAAAGGCAGACAGAGGCCCCCACAAATATTGGCGGTGATTTTAGATGAAATGACAAACGTAGTATGAAAATAGGTTTAGCAAAATTGAGGTCCGCTTACTAGATAGCAGGAAGACAGAAAGGGCACTTTCATGGTCAGCTGAAAACCCTATCAAAACACCATCCTGAAATTACTTTAAGACTCTAGTATTAACTCATAACATCAGAGTGGCAATTTCAGATCACAAGAGCTTTCCAGACACAGAAACGAAACTACAGCTGTGAACTGGAACAAAATGCAAAAACAAACAAGGACAAAAGTCCAACTTAGCTGGGAGTTGTCTAGCAGCAGGAACATGCACAGAAAGGCTTCTGATTACAATGTTGACCGGCATGGAAGTGACAGAGGATCAAGGCTAAATAGCGACTCCCACATCCTGATGGAAACAGGTGAACAGAGAGGATGATGCACACCAGTTCAATTCCACCAGTGGCCACCGGGGGAGCCCAAAATCCAATTTCACAACAGGGGAGTTAAAGGTTCCCTTTCGACTTTCTCCAATCAGGCTTCGGCCTACACTGTGTTCCTCTGCTCCTCCTGCTGTCCCTGGGCTCCAACACCGCTAGTTGTTGTCTGGAAGTGCTGTCCGCACAGTCAACAGTCGCTCCTCTGTTATTGGGGTTCAGTAACGTCAGCTGTTCCCCAGCTGTGTGTGTGGCAATCCCTCTTATCTCCTCCACCTCCTCCTCCTGCTGTCCCTGGCCTCCAACACCGCTAGTTGTTGTCTGGAAGTGCTGTCAGCACAGTCAACAGTCGCTCCTCTGTTATTGGGGTTCAGTAACGTCAGCTGTTCCCCAGCTGTGTGAGTGGCAATCCCTCCTATCTCCTCCACCTCCTCCTCCTGCTGTCCCTGGGCTCCAACACCGCTAGTTGTTGTCTGGAAGTGCTGTCCGCACAGTCAACAGTCGCTCCTCTGTTATTGGGGTTCAGTAACGTCAGCTGTTCCCCAGCTGTGTGAGTGGCAATCCCTCCTATCTCCTCCACCTCCTCCTCCTGCTGTCCCTGGGCTCCAACACCGCTAGCTGTTGTCTGGAAGTGCTGTCCGCACAGTCAACAGTCGCTCCTCTGTTATTGGGGTTCAGTAACGTCAGCTGTTCCCCAGCTGTGTGTGTGGCAATCCCTCCTATCTCCTCCACCTCCTCCTGCTGTCCCTGGGCTCCAACACCGCTAGTTGTTGTCTGGAAGTGCTGTCCGCACAGAGCCAAACACCTCGCCAATGTGTTAGTGGGGTTCAGTAATGCCTGCTGCTCCCCTGCTGTGTATACGGCAACGTGTCATACGACCGCCACACAGGCACAACAACTTAAATTGAAGGGAACCTGTAAGGCGTTTGTTACTGAAGGAGCCACCTTCTGCAGCAGTAATGATGATGCAAAAGGAAAAAGTGCCTCTTTTCGTGGTGCTCCTTGCACATGCTGAACCTAACACTTTTGAAATGTGTCCCCTCACACCATTAAACTGTCCGGTCGGTGGAACTTTCCTTTGTCATGTGACGCAGCACAGCCGTCTTTCTTACCCCCTTGGCGCTGTGCGCCGCCTCCTGAGCATTGTTTGAATCTGTCCCGGATCCTGCGCTGTTATGTTAGCCCTTGGCCATACACAGATTTTGCGCTGCCCGTCTTCTGACATCATTTGGTGTTAGGCTGGCTGCGCCTGTGCGGCCGCGCTGGCCGAGATCCCGCCTCGCAGTGTCTTCTGATTTAATCCCACTGCGGGCCTGTGATCCATGGACATGCGCAGTGCATATCTGAACCTCCGCCTCTCACTCATCTCCCTACGCCTTCTTCAGACTGTGCAACGTCAGCTGATCCATAATAGCATGCCACGGCCGTGACGCCGCACAGTCTGAAGAAGCCGTAGGGAGGGGAGTGAGAGGCGAGGATATGCACTGCTCATGCCCATGGATCACAGGTCCGCAGAGTGATTACATTAGATGACTGTTGTGAATTTGCTTTTTGCTCCCTCTAGTGGTTACTAGTTTTTTGACTCTGGTTTTTCTGTCATTCCTTTTATCCGCACCTGGGTCGTTAGTTAGGGGTGTTGCTATATAAGCTCCCTGGACCTTCAGTTCTATGCCTGGCAACGTAGTTATCAGAGCTAGTCTGCTGTGCTCTTGTCTACTGATCCTGGTTCCAGTTATATCAGCTAAGTCTGCCTTTTGCTTTTTGCTATTTGTTTTGGTTTTGTATTTTTGTCCAGCTTGTTCCTAATCTATATCCTGACCTTTGCTGGAAGCTCTAGGGGGGCTGGTGTTCTCCCCCCGAACCGTTAGACGGTTCGGGGGTTCTTGAATTTCCAGTGTGGATTTTGATAGGGTTTTTGTTGACCATATAAGTTACCTTTCTTTATTCTGCTATTAGTAAGCGGGCCTCTCTGTGCTAAACCTGGTTCATTTCTGTGTTTGTCATTTCCTCTTACCTCACCGTCATTATTTGTGGGGGGCTTCTATCCAGCTTTGGGGTCCCCTTCTCTGGAGGCAAGAAAGGTCTTTGTTTTCCTCTACTAGGGGTAGCTAGATTCTCCGGCTGGCGCGTGTCATCTAGAATCAACGTAGGAATGATCCCCGGCTACTTCTAGTGTTGGCGTTAGGAGTAGATATATGGTCAACCCAGTTACCACTGCCCTATGAGCTGGATTTTTGTATTCTGCAGACTTCCACGTTCCTCTGAGACCCTCGCCATTGGGGTCATAACAGATGACACAGCGAGGCGGGATCTTGGCCAGCGCGGCCGCACAGGCGCAGCCAGCCCGACACCAAATGATGTCAGAAGATGGGCAGCGCAAAATATGTGCATGGCCAAAAGCTAACATAACAGCGCAGGATCCGGGACAGATTCAAACAACGCTCAGGAGGCGGCGCACGGCGCCAAGGGGGTAAGGATGACGGCTGTGCTGTGTCACATAACAAAGGAAAGTTCCACCGACCGGACAGTTTAACGGTGTGAGGGGACACATTTCAAAAGTGTCAAGTTCAGCGTTTGCAAGGACCATAATTAAAGAGCTACGTTTACCTTTTCCAGCATTAGTGCTGTACAAGATGGCTCTTTGAGCTACAAACGCCTGGGGGGGTTAAAGGTTCCCTTTCAACTTGCTCCAGTGCAGGCTTCGGCCTACACTCTGCTCCACCTGCAGAGCCCGGGCTCCAACACAGTTAATTGCTGTCCGGAAGTGCTGGCTGCACAGAGCCAAACACCTCGCCAATGTGTCAGTGGGGTTCAGCACCGCCAGCTGTTCCCCTACTGTGTAGCCGGCAACGTAGCCTGCAACAGCCACGCAGACACAAGAACTGAAATTGAAGGGAACCTGTCCCCCCTCCCCCAGGCGTTTGTATGTTTTACAGCCACCTTGTACAGCAGTAATGCTGCATGTGTGCAAGGTGGCTCATAAACTTATTCTCCTTGCACATGTGGAACTGAACACGTCTAAAATGTGTCCTCTGTGACCATTTAACTGTCCCTGAGGTGTGACTTTCCTTTGTAACGACACGCTGCAACCCCCTTGGCAGTGCTGCCCGTCTTCTGGCATCATTGTTTGGCTGGCTGCGCCTCTGCGGCCGCCCTACCCCACACAACGCCCCTCGGTGTCTTATTTATTTTGACTGCGAGGGTGTGATTGATGGGCATGAGCAGTGCATATGTTCGCCTGTCCCTCATCTCCTTCCGCCTTCTTCAGAATGTGCGGCTTCATGGCCGTGGCATGCGATAAGGGATCAGCTGACGCCGCACAGTCGGAAGCAGGTGTAAGGACCCGAGTGTGAGAGGCGAACATATGTACTGCGCAAGGCCATGAATCCCAGCCCCGCAGTGTTTTAACAATGTAAAGACACTGCGGGGCTGGGATTCATGGGCATCGCAAACCGCACCGGCCGACATCAATTGATGTCAGAGGACGGGCAGCGCTAACAGCGCAAGGCCAAGGATAACACGACAGTGCAGACTCCTGTGCAGCAAATAACGACGCTCAGGAGGCCGCGCCCAGCACCAAGGTGGGATTTTTGACAGCTGTGCTGCGTCTCATTACGAAGGGAACTCACGCCTCCAAAACATTTTGACTGCTTAAGGGCCTAAATGTTATACGTGTTTCTTTCTGCGTGTGCAAGGAGCAAAATTAAAAGAGCAACCTTAGACTTGTGCAGCATTACTGCTGCCCAAGCTGTGGCTCTTGTAGTTTGTAACCCCTGAGCGGGGGTTAAAGGTTACCTTTAAAATCGGTTCAATTAGGCTTCGGCCTACACTCTGCTCCACCTGCAGAGCCCGGGCTCCAACACCGCTAGTTGCTGTCCGGAAGTGCTGGCTGCACAGAGCCAAACACCTCGCCAATGTGTCAGTGGGGTTCAGCTCCGCCAGCTGTTCCCCTGCTGTGTAGCCGGCAACGTGTCCTGCAACAGCCATGCAGACACAAAGCTGCAGCCAGTGCAGGCTTCGGCCTACACTCTGCTCCCTCTCCTCCTCCTGCTGACCCTGGGCTCTAACAATGCCAGTTGGGGCCCGGAAGTGCTGGCTGCACAGAGCCAAACACCTCACCAATGTGTCAGTGTGGTTCAGCACCGCCAGCTGTTCCCCTGCTGTGTAGCCGGCATCGTGTCCTGCAAACGCCACGCAGACACAAAGCTGCCGCCAGTGCAGGCTTCGGCCTACACTCTGCTCCCTCTCCTCCTCCTGCTGACCCTGGGCTCTAACACCGCCAGTTGGGGCCCGGAAGTGCTGGCTGCACAGAGCCAAACACCTCGCCAATGTGTCAGTGGGGTTCAGCACCGCCAGCTGTTCCCCTGCTGTGTAGCCGGCATCGTGTCCTGCAAACGCCACGCAGACACAAAGCTGCCGCCAGTGCAGGCTTTGGCCTACACTCTGCTCCCTCTCCTCCTCCTGCTGACCCTGGGCTCTAACACCACCAGTTGGGGCCCGGAAGTGCTGGCTGCACAGAGCCAAACATCTCACCAATATGTCCGTGGGGTTCAGCACCGCCAGCTGTTCCCCTGCTGTGTAGCCGGCATCGTGTCCTGCAAACGCCACGCAGACACAAAGTTGCCGCCAGTGCAGGCTTCGGCCTACACTCTGCTCCCTCTCCTCCTCCTGCTGACCCTGGGCTCTAACAATGCCAGTTGGGGCCCGGAAGTGCTGGCTGCACAGAGCCAAACACCCGCCAATGTGTCAGTGGGGTTCAGCACCGCCAGCTGTTCCCGTGCTGTGTAGCCGGCAACGTGTCCTGCAACAGCCACGCAGACACAAGAACTGAAATTGAAGGGAACCTGTCCCCCCTCCCCCAGGCGTTTGTATGTTTTACAGCCACCTTGTACAGCAGTAATGCTGCATGTGTGCAAGGTGGCTCATAAACTTATTCTCCTTGCACATGTGGAACTTAACACGTCTAAAATGTGTCCTCTGACCATTTAACCGTCCCTGAGTTGTGACTTTCCTTTGTAATGACACGCTGCAACACCCTTGGTAGCGCTGCCCGTCTTCTGGCATCATTGTTTGGCTGGCTGCGCCTCTGCGGCCGCCCTGCCCCACACAACGCCCCTCGGTGTCTTATTTATTTTGACTGCGAGGGTGTGATTGATGGGCATGAGCAGTGCATATGTTCGCCTGTCCCTCATCTCCTTCCGCCTTCTTCAGACTGTGCGGCTTCATGGCCGTGGCATGCGATAAGGGATCAGCTGACGCCGCACAGTCTGAAGCAGGTGTAAGGACCCGAGTGTGAGAGGCGAACATATGTACTGCGCAAGGCCATGAATCCCAGCCCCGCAGTGTTTTAACAATGTAAAGACACTGCGGGGCTGGGATTCATGGGCATCGCGAACAGCACCGGCCGACATCAAATGATGTCAGAGGACGGGCAGCGCTAATAGCGCAAGGCCATGGGATAACACGACAGTGCAGACTCCTGTGCAGCAAATAACGACGCTCAGGAGGCTGCGCCCAGCACCAAGGTGGGATTTTTGACAGCTGTGCTGCGTCTCATTACGAAGGGAACTCACGCCTCCAAAACAGTTTGACTGCTTAAGGGCCTAAATGTTACACGTGTTTCTTTTTGCGTGTGCAAGGAGCAAAATTAAAAGAGCAACCTTAGACTTGTGCAGCATTACTGCTGCCCAAGCTGTGGCTCTTGTAGTTTGTAACCCCTGAGGGGGGGTTAAAGGTTACCTTTAAAATCGGTTCAATTAGGCTTCGGCCTACACTCTGCTCCACCTGCAGAGCCCGGGCTCCAACACCGCTAGTTGCTGTCCGGAAGTGCTGGCTGCACAGAGCCAAACACCTCGCCAATGTGTCAGTGGGGTTCAGCACCGCCAGCTGTTCCCCTGCTGTGTAGCCGGCAATGTGTACTGCAACAGCCACGCAGACACAAAGCTGCCACCAGTGCAGGCTTCGGCCTACACTCCGCTCCCTCTACTCCTCCTGCTGATCCTGGGCTCTAACAACACCAGTTGGGGCCCAGAAGTGCTGGCTGCACAGAGCCAAACACCTCGCCAATGTGTCAGTGGGGTTCAGCACCGCCAGCTGTTCCCTTGCTGTGTAGCCGGCATTGTGTCCTGCAAACGCCACGCAGACACAACAGACCCAAAGCTGACGCCAGTGCAGGCTTCGGCCTACACTCTGCTCCCCCTGCTGACCCTTTGCTCCAACACTGCTAGTTGGGGCTCTAGGAAGACAAGCTTGAATAGGTCCCCATCCTGGTTCCAGCACCGTCAGCTGGTTCCGGGCAGAGCCTTTGGCTTAGGTGCCTCCTTCTGGGTATCCGAGTTCCACCAACGTCAGGTGTTCCTTGGTAGTGCTTTCAGGCATGGGTACCTCCTGCTTAGTAACCGGGTTCCAGTAACGTCAGCTGGTCCTCGGTAGTTCCATTGGCTCTTGGACATTCGGCTACCCATCCGGGTTCCAGTACTGTCAGCTGGTTCTCGGCAGTGTCTTTTGCTCTTGTACCTTCTGCTCCCCATCCTGGTTCCAGTACCGTCAGCTGGTTCCGGGCAGAGCCTTTGGCTTAGGTGCCTCCCTCTGTGTATCCGAGTTCCACCAACGTCAGGTGGTCCTTGGTAGTGCTTTCAGGCACGGGTACCTCCTGCTTAGTAACCGGGTTCCAGTAACGTCAGCTGGTCCTCGGTAGTTCCTTTGGCTCTTGGACCTTCGGGTAGCCATCCGGGTTCCAGTACCGTCAGCTGGTTCTCGGCATTTTCTCAGCCTTCTTGCACCTTCTGCTACATTTCCAAGTTCAAGAGACTAAAGACGATGACCCGGAAGACCACCCCTAAGATGACGACGACACCAGAGACGACAACCACTGAGATGACGACGACCCTGGAGACGATGACCCTGAAGACCACCCCGATGACGACGACCCCGGAGACGACGACGACCTGGAAGACCGAGAAGCAGAAGAACAAGAGGCTGCAGAACAAAGAGCAGAAGAACATTAAGCATAAGACTAAATATCAGTGCAAAAGATATTATCTAAATTATAAGCAGAAGAAGGCTAAGCAGTGTATGGGGGTGAGTCCGTTCCTCCTCGTGGTGCCCCTGGATAAAGCCTGATGCTGCAGGCCAAACTGAACGCGGACAAATGTAACTCTTTTGTGACAGGCAGAACGGAAGGTGTAATCTTCAAACTTTTATAGATAACAATTACAGGAATGCCTGTCACAAATAAGAATATGATGAAGAAGTTGAATATGAAGAAGATAATAGTTAAATAAAAAGAATATGAATAATGTTACAAAAAAAATAATAGGTAGAAGACGAAGAAGAAGATGAATAAGGTGAAGAAGTTGATGTCAAAGAAGCTGATGATGAGGATAATGAAGAAGAAAGTGTGGGAGAAGTAAAAAAGAAGGTGAAGGGCGTGGAAGTAGTGAAACATCAATATCTGACAAAATAAAAAAAAAATTAACATAGTCAAAATCTTTCTAACGCCGAACGTCATAAAAAAAAATAAAAATCCTGCTATTCTATTTGATTGGGCTAAACCTCTGTGCCTTTAATGTCTCCGCCACCTCCCCCAATACATCCTACATTATTCTTAGTTGTTTTCCTTCATGTAGAATGAACCTACAAGGAAAGAAAGGGTTTATTTTAATTCCGATATTTTCGTCCCATTGACTTGCATTGGGATCGGGTATCGGTATCGGATTAGATCCGATACTTTGACGGTATCGGCCAATACTTTCCGATACCGATACTTTCCGATATCGGAAGGTATCGCTCAACACTAGTAATGGCACCTGTTTAAACTTGTTATCAGTATAAAAAGACACCTGTGCACACCCTCAAACAGTCTGACTCCAAACTCCACTATGGTGAAGACCAAAGAGCTGTCAAAGGACACCAGAAACAAAATTGTAGCCATGCACCAGGCTGGGAAGACTGAATCTGCAATAGCCAACCAGCTTGGAGTGAAGAAATCAACAGTGGGAGCAATAATTAGAAAATGGAAGACATACAAGACCACTGATAATCTCCCTCGATCTGGGGCTCCATGCAAAATCCCACCCTGTGGGGTCAGAATGATCACAAAAACAGTGAGCAAAAATCCCAGAACCACGCGGGGGGACCTAGTGAATTAACTGCAGAGAGCTGGGACCAATGTAACAAGGACTGCCATAAGTAACACACTATGCCACCATGGACTCAGATCCTGCAGTGCCAGACGTGTCCCACTGCTTAAGCCAGTACATGTCCGGGCCCGTCTGAAGTTTGCTAGAGAGCATTTGGATGATCCAGAGGAGTTTTGGGAGAATGTCCTATGGTCTGATGAAACCAAACTGGAACTGCAACTTGTCGTGTTTGGAGGAAAAAGAATACTGAGTTGCATCCATCAAACACCATACCTACTGTAAAGCATGGTGGTGGAAACATCATGCTTTGGGGCTGTTTCTCTGCAAAGGGGCCAGGACGACTGATCCGGGTACATGAAAGAATGAATGGGGCCATGTATCGTGAGATTTTGAGTGCAAACCTCCTTCCATCAGCAAGGGCATTGAAGATGAAACGTGGCTGGGTCTTTCAACATGACAATGATCCAAAGCACACCGCCAGGGCAACGAAGGAGTGGCTTCGTAAGAAGCATTTCAAGGTCCTGGAGTGGCCTAGCCAGTCTCCAGATCTCAACCCTATAGAAAACCTTTGGAGGGAGTTGAAAGTCCGTGTTGCCAAGCGAAAAGCCAAAAACATCACTGCTCTAGAGGAGATCTGCATGGAGGAATGGGCCAAAATACCAACAACAGTGTGTGGCAACCTTGTGAAGACTTACAGAAAACGTTTGACCTCTGTCATTGCCAACAAAGGATATATTACAAAGTATTGAGATGAAATTTTGTATCTGACCAAATACTTATTTTCCACCATAAAATGCAAATAAAATGATAAAAAAACAGACAATGTGATTTTCTGTTTTTTTTTTTCTCAGTTTGTCTCCCATGGTTGAGGTTTACCTATGATGTAATTTACAGATACCTCTCATCTTTTTAAGTGGTGGAACTTGCACTATTGCTGACTGACTAAATACTTTTTGCCCCACTGTATATAGATATGAGAGTGGGCGGTATCACAACATGGAACTTCTGCACAGTAGATTGTTTCCCATTGGCAATGGTGATCCAGGAGGCGACGTCCCGGTACCACGCCACGGCCGAGCTTACAGATAAATCACGGACACACACATCGCAGGTGGTTACTTGGCGGTAATGACTCTCATCTGTTTATTGAGTCTCAATTCCTATATATTTATATGAGCCAGAATAAGACGTCTCTGCTGATTAATCGTTACTAAGCACGAATCAGTCCATAGAGGACGGCACTCACAATAGTTGGCTCTTTCCCTGAGTTCCTTCATGTCACAAATGTAGTAAAGGAAATATATAAAATATCAAAATCTACGGTAAGAGGGAATCCGGGGAAATAGGAGAAACATTAGTTACTTAGAAAAAAAAAGATACAATTCTGTAACTTTTTTGTAAGGAGGATTTTACACACTTGAGGCAGAAGATTGGGTCTATTGGGCACAATCTGGGTCCAAATGGCACCTGCACCTTGTATCTATCCTGTATCCTGCACCCTGAAATCTAAGGGACGCTGCGGTATTTACCTGCTGTGGACTTACATCTACACACTGAACTCTGTTGCTAAACCTGTCGCTATACCCTGGAAGAAGAGTGTGTATTAATGTGAATTCCGTTCTCGGACTCCCTCCTGTGGTCATGAATGGTACTTCGGTGAGTTCTGTCTTGGGACTCCCTCTAGTGGCTTTGAGTGGAACTGCTGGTCCTTGAGGTTGGCTTTCTCAGCTGCCCTCGTTTATGGCTAGGCTGGCTTCTCTATTTAACTCCACTCAGATCGTTACTTCATGCCAGCTGTTAATGTCTCAGTATTGGTTCAGATCTCTCTTGGACTTCTCAGATGACCTGTCTACTCCAGCAGAAGCTAAGTTCCTGCTAGTTCATTTGTTGTTACTGCTTATTCTAGTCCAGCTTGCTATCATGGTATTTACTTGCTAGCTGGAAGCTCTGGGGGTGCAGAGTGGCACCTCCACACCGTGAGTCGGTGTGGAGGTCTTTTTGCATACTCTGCGTGGTTTTTGTAGTTTTTTGTGCTGACCGCATAGTTCCCTTTTCTATCCTCTGACTATTTAGTGAAGACTGGCCTCCTTTGCTAAAACCTGTTTCATTCCTGTGTTTGTGACTTTCCTCTAAACTCACCGTCAATATATGTGGGGGCTGCCTTTTCCTTTGGGGGATTTCTCTGAGGCAAGGTAAGGCTTCTATTTCTATCTTTAGGGGTAGTTAGCTCTTAGGCTGTGAAGAGGCGTCTAGGGAGAGTTAGGTACGCTCCACGGCTATTTCTAGTGTGTGTGATAAAAGTAGGGTTTGCGGTCAGCAGAGTTCCCCCTTCCCCAGAGCTTTTCCCGATTCCTAGTTTAACCATCAGGTCATTCCGGGTGCACCTAACCACCAGGTCCATAACAGTGTATACGGCCTCCTAATATCTGCAGCTTTACCTAGACTGGTCTGCATCCTGAATCCAGATAACTAACATATGTTGTCGGTTCTGAATCTTGTGTCCATGTCTACAAGTATGTATGTATATATATCTGCGCTGCAGGTATAGTCCAGAACACAATTCACCAAATGGTAATAGAAGAGTGCCGTATGTTTACCTTTCTGGTGTAGTCACAGCGTTATTCATAGAAGCACTTGTCCAAAGGTCCTGTTAGTTTTCAGATGGTTACAAAGAAATGTTCATGCTAAAATTCCTACAACGATCCACAATATTTCCAAGACACAGGATGTGGGGTATTAGCCTGTCCCGGCCGGTGACAGTCCCCTATTCCGTTATAGATAGTCCACTCGCTTCGGTTAGAAGCAGCACACACTTGCTTTAATAGCTTACCGGCGAGGTGCAGTACAACTGCAGGACCTCGCGTGACGTCACAAACACGTGATGTATCACGTGATCGGCTTTCAAAGAAGGTACGGAGCGCACCACAGACCAAGATTCATCCGACGCGTTTCGGAGTCAGCAGACTCCTTCCTCAGGGATGGTCTGGTGCGTAGCATAAGGGGTTTATATGGTGCTGCAAATTGGAAGCGTTATGTTCATTGATTAAATGCAAAAAGTTCAATTTCACTATTAAGACCGTTCGGAATAAGCGTGTTCATTTCAAATATCCATCTACTTTCTTCTCTTGACATTTGATGGATATAGTTTCCTTTCCTCCAACTTTTCTTTACGATTTTAATACCCACGACAGTAATATCATGGGGGGTCAATAAAAGGCATTACTGTCGTGGGTATTAAAATCGTAAAGAAAAGTTGGAGGAAAGGAAACTATATCCATCAAATGTCAAGAGAAGAAAGTAGATGGATATTTGAAATGAACACGCTTATTCCGAACGGTCTTAATAGTGAAATTGAACTTTTTGCATTTAATCAATGAACATAACGCTTCCAATTTGCAGCACCATATAAACCCCTTATGCTACGCACCAGACCATCCCTGAGGAAGGAGTCTGCTGACTCCGAAACGCGTCGGATGAATCTTGGTCTGTGGTGCGCTCCGTACCTTCTTTGAAAGCCGATCACGTGATACATCACGTGTTTGTGACGTCACGCGAGGTCCTGCAGTTGTACTGCACCTCGCCGGTAAGCTATTAAAGCAAGTGTGTGCTGCTTCTAACCGAAGCGAGTGGACTATCTATAACGGAATAGGGGACTGTCACCGGCCGGGACAGGCTAATACCCCACATCCTGTGTCTTGGAAATATTGTGGATCGTTGTAGGAATTTTAGCATGAACATTTCTTTGTAACCATCTGAAAACTAACAGGACCTTTGGACAAGTGCTTCTATGAATAACGCTGTGACTACACCAGAAAGGTAAACATACGGCACTCTTCTATTACCATTTGGTGAATTGTGTTCTGGACTATACCTGCAGCGCAGATATATATACATACATACGTTATATATGTGGCAATTGGCCTATTACTAGGACCAATTGGTAGTTGGGTCCTTATATTTGCTGCAGCAGGTTAATCCGTATACGTGTTATGCAGCGCCCTTAATTTTATATTTTTGTGTACCATGTCAACAAGTGTTAGGCTTTGGTGAAAAGTAACAGGGCACATTGGGGAACATATCTGAATTCTCTTCCTGCCCCTGCACCCTAGATTCAGAATGTGGCACTGCTCAATCTAAGCTTAAATCCTTGTATCATGAAAGCAGAAGAGGGGCGACCTGCACCAATGATGCTTCCGGTAGATTCCACTCTGCTCTTCATGTCACCTCCAGTATCCTGTAACCTTGGTATTGTACCTGTATCCAGTATCCTATATCCCTATTACATCTGTGTCCAGTATATTGTAACCCAGGTCCTCTATCTGTGTTTAACATACTGTAAACCTTGTCTTGTATCTGTATTCAGTATCCTGTATTAGTGACCCTGTGCCTATATCTAGTATCATGTTACCCTGGTCCTGTTCCTGTATCCAGTATTCTGTAACCCTGGTCTTGTTCCTGTATCCAGTATTCTGTAACACGGGTCCTGTTCCTGTATCCAGTAATTTGTAACACGTGTCTTGTTCCTGTATTCAGTATTCTGAAACACGAGTCCCGTTCCTGTATCCAGTATTCTGTAACACAAGTGATTTTCCTGTATCCAGTATTCTGTAACCCAGGTCCTGTTCATGTATCCAGTATTCTGTAACCCTGGTCCTGTTCCTGCATCCAGTATTCTGTAACCCTGGTCCTGTTCCTGTATTCAGTATTCTGTAACCCTGGTCCTGTTCCTGTATTCAGTATTCTGTAACACTGGTCCTGTTCCTGTATTCAGTATTCTGTAACACGGGTCATGTTCCTGTATCCAGTATTCTGTAACCCTGGTCCTGTTCCTGCATCCAGTATTCTGTAAACTGGGTCCTGTTCCTGTATCCAGTATTCTGTAACCCTGGTCCTGTTCCTGTATTCAGTATTCTGAAACACGGGACCTGTTCCTGTATCCAGTATCCTGTAACCCTGGTCCTGTTCCTGCACCTAGTATTCTGTAACCCTGATCCTGTTCCTGTATCCAGTATTCTGTAACCTTATTCCTGTTCCTGTATTCAGTATTCTGTAACACGGGTCCTGTTCCTGTGTCCAGTATTCTGTAACCCTGGTCTTGTTCCTGCATCCAGTGTTATGTAATCCTGGTCCTGTTCTTGTATCCAGTATTCTGTAACACAAGTCCTGTTCCTGTATCAAGTATTCTGTAACCCAGGTCCTGTTCCTGTATCCAGTATTCTGTAACACTAGTCCTGTTCCTGCATCCAGTATTCTATAGCTCTGGTCCAGTTCCTGTATTCAGTATTCTGTAACCCTGGTCCTGTTCCTGTATTCAGTATTCTGTAACCCTGGTCCTGTTCCTGTATTCAGTATTCAGTAACACGGGTCCTGTTCCTGTATCCAGTATTCTGTAACCCTGGTCCTGTTCCTGCATCCAGTATTCTGTAAACTGGGTCCTGTTCCTGTATCCAGTATTCTGTAACCCTGGTCCTGTTCCTGTATTCAGTATTCTGTAACACGCGACCTGTTCCTGTATCCAGTATCCTGTAATCCTGGTCCTGTTCCTGCATCTAGTATTCTGTAAACCTGGTCCTGTTCCTGTATTCAGTATTCTGTAACCTTGTTCCTGTTGCTTTATTCAGTATTCTGTAACTTAGGTCCTGTTCCTGTATCCAGTATTCTGTAAACTGGGTCCTGTTCCTGTATCCAGTATAATGTAACCCTGGTCCTGTTCATGCATCCAGTATTCTGTAACTCTGGTCTAGTTCCTGTATTCAGTACTCTGTAACACGGGTCCAGTTCCTGCATCCAGTATTCTGTAAACTGGGTCCTGTTCCTGTATCCAGTATAATGTATCCCTGGTCCTGTTCCTGTATCCAGTATTCTGTAACCCTGGTCCTGTTCCTGTATTCAGTATTTTGAAACACGGGACCTGTTCCTGTATCCAGTATCCTGTAACCCTGGTCCTGTTCCTGCATCTAGTATTCTGTAACCCTGGTCCTGTTCCTGTATCCAGTATTCTGTAACCTTGTTCCTGTTCCTGTATTCAGTATTCTGTAACACGGGTCCTGTTCTTGTATCCAGTATTCTGTAACACGGGTCCTGTTCCTGTATCCAGTGTTCTGTAACCCAGGTCCTGTTCCTGTATTCAGTGTTCTGTAATCCTGGTCCTGTTCTTGTATCCAGTATTCTGTAACACGGGTCCTGTTCCTGTATCCAGTGTTCTGTAACCCAGGTCCTGTTCCTGTATTCAGTATTCTGTAACACGGGTCCTGTTCTTGTATCCAGTATTCTGTAACCCTGGTCCTGTTCCTGTGTCAAGTATTCTGTAACCCTGGTCCTGTTCCTGTATCCAGTGTTCTGTAATCCTGGTCCTGTTCTTGTATCCAGTATTCTGTAACATGGGTCCTGTTCCTGTATCCAGTGTTCTGTAACCCAGGTCCTGTTCCTGTATTCAGTATTCTGTAACCCTGGTCCTGTTCCTGTATTCAGTATTCTGTAACCCTGTTCCTGTTCCTGTATTCAGTATTCAGTAACACGGGTACTGTTCCTGTATCCAGTATTCTGTAACCCTGGTCCTGTTCCTGCATCCAGTATTCTGTAAACTGGGTCCTGTTCCTGTATCCAGTATTCTTTAACCCTGGTCCTGTTCCTGTATTCAGTATTCTGTAACACGGGTCCTGTTCCTGCATCCAGTATTCTGTAAACTGGGTCCTGTTCCTGTATCCAGTATAATGTAACCCTGGCCTGTTCCTGTATCCAGTATTCTGTAACCCTGGTCCTGTTCATGTATCCAGTATTCTGTAACCTTGTTCCTATTCCTGTATTCAGCATTCTGTAACACGGGTCCTGTTCCTGTGTCCAGTATTCTGTAACCCTGGTCCTGTTACTGTATTCAGTATTCTGTAATCCTGGTCCTGTTCTTGTTTCCAGTATTCTGTAACATGAGTCCTGTTGCTGTATCCAGTATTCTGTAACCCAGGTCCTGTTCCTGTATCCAGTATTCTGTAACTCTGGTCCTGTTCCTCTATCCAGTATTCTGTAACCCTGGTCCTGTTCCTGTATTAAATATTCTGTAACCCTGGTCATGTTCCTGTATCCAGTATTCTGTAACATGGGACCTATTCCTGTATCCAGTATTCTGTAACCCTGGTCCTGTTCCTGTATCCAGTATTCTGTAACACTGGTCCTGTTCCTGCATCCAGTATTCTGTAACCCTGGTCCTGTTCCTGTATCCAGTATTCTGTAACCCTGGTCCTGTTCCTGTATCCAGTGTTCTGTAACCCTGGTCCTATTCTTGTATCTAGTATTCTGTAACACGGGTCCTGTTCCTGTGTCCAGTACTCGGCAACCCTGGTCCTGTTCCTGTATTCAGTATTCTGTAACTCTGGTCCAGTTCCTGTATTCAGTATTCTGTAACACTGGTCCTGTTCCTTCATCCAGTATTCTGTAAACAGGGTCCTCTTCCCGGATCCAGTATTCTTTAACCCAGGTCCTGTTCCTGTATCCAGTATTCTGTAACCCTGGTCCTGTTCCTGCATCCAGTATTCTGTAACCCTGGTCCTGTTCCTGTATCCAGTATTCTGTAACACGGGTCCTGTCCCTGTGTCCAGTATTCTGCAACCTTGTTCCTGTTCCTGTGTCCAGTATTCTGTAACACGGGTCCTGTTTCTGTGTCCAGTATTCTGCAACCCTGGTCCTGTTCCTGTATCCAGTATTCTATTATCCTGGTCCTGTTCTTGTATCCAGTATTCTGTAACACTAGTCCTGTTCCTGTATTCAGTATACTGTAGCTCAGGTCCTGTTCCTGTATCCAGTATTCTGTAACCCTGGTCCTGTTCCTGTATCCAGTATTCTGTAACCCTGGTTCTGTTCCTGTATTCAGTATTCTGTAACCCTGGTCCTGTTCCTGTATTCAGTATTCTGTTACACGGGTCCTGTTCCTGTATTCAGTATTCTGTAACCCTGGTCCTGTTACTGTATTCAGTATTCTGTAAAACGGGTCCTGTCCCTGTATCCAGTATTCTGTAACGCTGGTCCTGTTCCTTTATTCAGTATTCTGTAACCCTGGTCCTGTTCCTGTATTCAGTATTCTGTAACCCTGGTCCTGTTGCTGTATCCAGTATTCTGTAACCCAGGTCCTGTTCCTGTATCTAGTATTCTGTAACCCTGGTCCTATTCCTGTATCCGGTATTCTGTATCACTGGTCCTGTTCCTGTATCCAGTATTCTGTATCCTTGTTCCTGTATCCAGTATTCTGTAACACGGTGTTAGAGCTAGCAGAACGCACCGAGTAAATATAGAGGTTTTATTATAATTGATGCGTTCGCAGCCCGGGGTCCACCGTGCAGGAGAACCTGCTGCTAGCCAACGGCGGAACTATATGGCGGTATTAGCTAACCCTGTTACTTCACAGAGTAGCTGAAACTCAAAGCACTGCGCCCTGTTTGACTTCACAGTGGCACAGGCTAACTACTCAACTGAGAGCAGTCAGTGGTCATGCATGCACACAAACTCCTCGCCAGAGGTGCCAGCATTCTAGGGGCTTATTTCAGCCAGGTCCCTGAATACATTCACACAAAATCTCCTCGCCGGAGGTGCCAGCATACTATGGGCTTATTTCAGCCGGGTCCCTGAACACAAACTCACATGACCACACTGGGGCAAAGTACATAACATTGAACAATACTAGCGCATGGCCATGCGGCCATGCGAGCCTTAAATAGTTGCAGCACATACAGGACCTTCCTAGAAGGACCAATAAGAGGCTGCCACAGAGCGTGAGCACCTACAGGACCTTCCTGAAGGACCAATGGCCTTAGCTGCAGTATCTGATCATGTGACCCTCGATCTCCACAGAGAGATCTTACTCTGGGCATGCTCAGAACGAGAACAGCAGGACTTAGTCCCAGAAGCATCTGCTTGCCGCTGCCCAGCACTGACTTCCATGGCAGAAGCAGGAAAAGCAGCAGTAACTCTTTGTACAGAGTCAGACTGAGCAAGATGCTGGGACCGACGTCTCTGCTGAGTAGGCTCCACTGCAGCAGAAGAAGAATGGGAGACCGCTGCGGAGATGGCTCGAGATTCCCCCTGTGCAGAGGCGGGAACTCGACCCCTAACACACAGGTCCTGCTCCTGTGTCCAGTATTCTGCAACCCTGTTCCTGTTCCTGTATCCAGTATTCTGTAATCCAGGTCCTGTACCTGTATCCAGCATTCTGTAACCCTGGTCCTGTTCCTGTGTTCAGTATTCTGTAACCCTGGTCCTGTTCCTGTATTCAGTATTCTGTAACACGGGTCTTGTTCCTGTATCCAGTATTCTGTAACACGGGTCCTGTTCCTGTATCCAGTATTCTGTAACCCTGGTCCTGGTCCTGTATCCAGCATTCTGTAACCTTGGTCTTACATCTTTATCCAGTAATCTTTAACCCTGGTACTGTAATTGTATACACTATTCTGTATTCTGTATCCCTGGTCCTTTATCTATATCCAGTAATCTGTAATCCTGGTACTGTATCTAGTATCCTATATTCTTGGTCCTGTACATTTATCTAGTATTTTGTAACACTGATTCTGTACCTGTATCCAGTATCTTATATCCCTGCTTCTATACCTTTATTCAGTACCATATATCCCTGGTTCTGTACCTGTATATGTTATATTTTTTGCTTGGTCCTGTATCTATATCCATTATCCAGTATCCTCCATCCCTGGTCCTGTACCTGTATCCAGTATCCTGTATTCCTCGTCTTGTATCTATATCCATTATCCAGTATCCTGTAACCCTGGCACATAACCTATATCCAGTATTCTGTGTCCTGTATCTCTGGTCCTGTATCTGTATCCTTCTTCATATAACTCTTGTCCTGTATCTATATCCAGTGTCCTGTTCTGTTACTTGGTCCTGTACCTGTATCCAGTATTATGTATCGCTGGCCCCGTACCTATATCTGAAGTTTTGTTCTTTTTCTATATTCTATATTTTTGTCTAAATATTATATCTTTGTCTGGATTTCATTAGGAATGGTGCGTCGAAGGCACCAGTTACTAGGACCCGCAGAAGAAATGGAAGATTGTGAAACGGCCGTCGTCACCCCCTGTAACTCCCTGCTTGCCGCTTTGATGTACAGTGCCTACAAGTAGTATTCAACCCCCTGCAGATTTAGCAGGTTTAATAAGATGCAAATAAGTTAGAGCCTTCAAACTTCAAACAAGAGCAGGATTTATTAACAGATGCATAAATCTTACAAACCAAAAAGTTTTGTTGCTCAGTTAAATTTTTATAAATTTTAAACATAAAAGTGTGGGTCAATTATTATTCAACCCCTAGGTTTAATATTTTGTGGAATAACCTTTGTTTGCAATTACAGCTAATAATCGTCTTTTATAAGACCTGATCAGGCCGGCACAGGTCTCTGGAGTTATCTTGGCCCACTCCTCCATGCAGATCTTCTCCAAGTTATCTAGGTTCTTTGGGTGTCTCATGTGGACTTTAATCTTGAGCTCCTTCCACAAGTTTTCAATTGGGTTAAGGTCAGGAGACTGACTAGGCCACTGCAACACCTTGATTTTTTGCCTCTTGAACCAGGCCTTGGTTTTCTTGGCTGTGTGCTTTGGGTCGTTGTCTTGTTGGAAGATGAAATGACGACCCATCTTAAGATCCTTGATGGAGGAGCGGAGGTTCTTGGCCAAAATCTCCAGGTAGGCTGTGCTATCCATCTTCCCATGGATGCGGACCAGATGGCCAGGCCCCTTGGCTGAGAAACAGCCCCACAGCATGATGCTGCCACCACCATGCTTGACTGTAGGGATGGCATTCTTGGGGTTGTATGCAGTGCCATCCAGTCTCCAAACGTCACGTGTGTGTTTGGCACCAAAGATCTCGATCTTGGTCTCATCAGACCAGAGAACCTTGAACCAGTCAGTCTCAGAGTCCTCCAAGTGATCATGAGCAAACTGTAGATGAGCCTTGACATGACGCTTTGAAAGTAAAGGTACCTTACGGGCTCGTCTGGAACGGAGACCATTGCGGTGGAGTACGTTACTTATGGTATTGACTGAAACCAATGTCCCCACTGCCATGAGATCTTCCCGGAGCTCCTTCCTTGTTGTCCTTGGGTTAGCCTTGACTCTTCGGACAAGCCTGGCCTCGGCATGGGAGGAAACTTTCAAAGGCTGTCCAGGCCGTGAAAGTCTAACAGTAGTTCCATAAGCCTTCCACTTCCGGATGATGATCCCAACAGTGGAGACAGGTAGGCCCAACTCCTTGGAAAGGGTTTTGTACCCCTTGCCAGCCTTGTGACCCTCCACGATCTTGTCTCTGATGGCCTTGGAATGCTCCTTTGTCTTTCCCATGTTGACCATGTTTGAGTGCTGTTCACAAGTTTGGGGAGGGTCTTAAATAGTCAGAAAAGGCTGGAAAAAGAGATAATTAATCCAAACATGTGAAGCTCATTGTTCTTTGTGCCTGAACTACTTCTTAATACTTTAGGGGAACCAAACAGAATTCTGGGGGGTTGAGGGGTTGAATAATAAATGACCCTCTGAAAAAACTTTTCACAATTTAAAAAAAAAAATAAACAAAGAAATAACATTCTTTTTTGCTGCAGTGCATTTCACACTTCCAGGCTGATCTACAGTCGAAATGTCACAATGCCAAGTTAATTCCAAATGTGTAAACCTGCTAAATCTGCAGGGGGTTGAATACTACTTGTAGGCACTGTATGTTTGAACTTAGATAAATATTGACTTTCGCGGATCGATGAACGCCGCTGTTCCACATCCTAGGAGCGAGAACTCCACTCACTGTTCACTTTCAGTTGCACAAACTGCGACATTTAAATTAATTTTACATCAGAATTCTTTTAAAAGCCTCTGGATGAATCGGCCCCTGTATTTTGAAAACTTTTCTCCTCTGTCCTCGCCTGCAATCTCAGCTCAGCAACTAATTGCTGCAGTCACCGCTGTGATCTGGATGTGTAACACTTAGCTCAGACCGCGACCACGTCCATTATCAACCAGGAGAAAAGAAAAAGAGGGGCTTCTAAGGGGATTTAGAATTAGCGGTCTCCGACCTGTGACTTTTGATTCCCAGCGTGATCTCCACCTTCAGCCGCTGGAAGTTGTAATTTCATAGTAGTTCCAAGATCGCAGGTCGGAGCCAGCTTGTTCTTATTTTATTTTCACCAGAATAATAAAAAAAAAAGGCTGAAGCAAAAGCTTTCATGAAGCAATCTGCAGTCACATGGAGTGACCGCGGAAAGTCCAAAAAAAAACATTTTACTGAATCATTAAAAAAATATGGACGACTTCGAGGCTCTTTTTCAAATTAAATACATTCATCTTAGGTTAAAACTATTTTTGCATTTGGGTTTTCTTAAAGATTTTTGCGCTATTTGTATTTTACTGGCTCTTTGCTTCATTGCACATTTCTTACTGCACAGTGACAATCCATCAGTGAGCTTTTCTGATGGGAGTTTTTAACTTTTTTATGCATTTTTTTAAGCAGCTTTTTCTCCACAGACATCATCAAAGTTGAGTTGACCCTTGATGTGGTCATAAATAATCAGAAAGGGGCTAAAATTCTGCAGCCAGCAATATGTATGGAAACAATGAGTTTGTAAAAGCCAAACGGTGCAAAATTTTAAATGAAAACTAAATGAAAAAAAAATCATTTTTAACCCAAAATATATTAATTTAAGTAGAAAATAAATGCCCCCATGTGTCCTTGTATCCTATAAGCCTTTATTTTTACTGTTCTGTTTTTTATACCTTTGCTTTTCCGTGAGATGTTTATTGCTTATTCTGCATTAATACCTTGTACCGGATATATAGCCGAGATGCAGATACCGGGAGTATAGCACAAATGCCCTATTTCATTTCCTATGGAGTATCTCATCACAAATTATCACAAAACGCATTCATGGTGGGCAGATCTGTGATTTTAACCCCTTCATGACCTTGGGATTTTCCGTTTTTCCGTGTTCGTTTTTCGCTCCCCTCATTCCCGGAGCCATAACTTTTTTATTTTTCCATCAATTTGGCCATGTGTGGGCTTATTTTTTGCGGGACGAGTTGTACTTTTGAACGACATCATTGGTTTTACCATTTCGTGTACTAGAAAATGGGAAAAAAATTCCAAGTGCAGCGAAATTGCAAAAAAAGTGCACTCCCACACTTGTTTTTTGTTTGGCTTTTTTGCTA
Organism: Ranitomeya variabilis; assembly: GCF_051348905.1. Lineage (NCBI taxonomy): Eukaryota > Metazoa > Chordata > Amphibia > Anura > Dendrobatidae > Ranitomeya > Ranitomeya variabilis. The sequence goes on from NC_135235.1 coordinate 19,503,870, forward strand.
GGTTCACTAAATGCTAAAACTGACCTGCCATTATGATTCTCCAAGTCAGTACGAGTACATAGACATCTAACATGACTAGGTTATTTTTTATCTAAGTGGAGAAAAAAAATTCCAAACTTTGCTAAAAAAAAAAAAAAAAAAAAAAAATTGCGCCATTTTCCGATACTCGTAGCGTCTCCATTTTTCATGAGCTGGGGTCAGTTGAGGGCTTATTTTTTGCGTGCCGAGCTGGCGTTTTTAATGATACCATTTTGGTGCAGATACGTTCTTTTGATCGCCCGTTATTGCAGTTTAATGCAATGTTGCGGCGACCAAAAAAACGTAATTCTGGCGTTTCGAATTTTTTTCTTGCTACGCCGTTTAGCGATCAGGTTAATGCTTTTTTTTTTGATAGATTGGGCGATTCTGAATGCGGCGATACCAAATATGTGTAGATTTGATTTTCTTTTTATTGATTTATTTTGATTGGGGCGAAAGGGGGGTGATTTAAACTTTTATATTTTTTTTATTTTTTTCACATTTTTTTTTACTTTTTTTTTTACTTTTGCCATGCTTCAATAGCCTCCATAGGAGGCTAGAAGCAGGCACAGTGCGATCGCCTCTGCTACATAGCAGCAATCTGATGTTTGCTGCTATGTAGCAGAATTGTGCTGTGAGCGCCGACCACAGGGGGGCGCTCACAGCTGCCGGGGATCAGTAACCATAGAGGTCTCAAGAACCTCTATGGTTACTATTCTGAAGCATCGCCGACCTCCGATCATGTGATGGGGGTCGGCGATGCGATCATTTCCGGCCGCCCGGCCGGAAGCGGTAGTTAAATGCCGCTGTCTGTGTTTGACAGCGGCATTTAACTAGTTAATAGGCGCAGGCAGATCGCGATTCTGCCCATGCCTATTACGGGCACATGTCCCGGCTTTGATGCGGGCTCACCGCCGGAGCCCGCATCAAAGCGGGGCTTCTGACCTTGGACGTACTATCCCGTCCGAGGTCAGAAAGGGGTTAAAGGTCCTTTATCAATGCACTCCTGTCCCATGATGCTTTTACCACACAATTTGCTGCCGGCTTTACATGCCGCTGATTGACATTTTCTATTGTGCAATGTAACATGCATGCGTGTTAGGGGGGTCGACGAGGCAGAGGGTACCTGCGTGCTGGGTCCGGAACTAGAGAGGTGGCATCCACTGTTCCCGGGGGAAGCCTGAGTGAGGCGGACCTTCCCCTGTTGCCTGGGGGAAGCTCTAGAGAGGAGGGGCTTCCTGCTGTCGGAGGGGGGCGGAAGAGGACAAAGAAAAAGTGCGTGAAGGAAGGAAGTTTGGCACCAGTGCAGAGCAGCATGCAGGCGGTTGAGCGGTGTGCTCCGCTCCCCATCCTGAAACAGAGTATCGGCGCTGCGACAGGGCGGGCTGCTGTTGACCAGAAGGGCAGAGACTGCTGTGCTGAGGGAAGCAGTGTGCTCAGCAGTAATCCATAGCAGAGCTGTGCAGAGCAGAGCCGTGTAGAGCCGTGTACACAGAGCAGAGCCGAGCCGGGTGTTGAAGCAGCCACAGAGTAGTGCCCCAGCCGGGAGCACCAGCGCCAAGCATATCAGCGTCGCCCGCCACCAACAGCGGGGACCAGTGAGAGTGGGACGTTCAGTGTGTGTCCAGTAACTGCCAGAGAGAACCAGGTGCCGTACACTATGTGACCGTGAGTACCGCAGATGCGTTGCCCCAAGAAAGACCACACACGGGACTGACACGTGCTCCCTGTCGTGGGCAGAGATTAGTTGTCCTGGCCCTTGTTACCTGACTACCCCCCTGATGAAGGCAAAAGCTCGAAACGCGCGTCGGGGCAGGGCACATCCAGGGGACGTCTCTCACATCAGTACCAGGTAATCATTATGCGGCCTTATTTGGGACTTATTATAAGTCTCTAGCACACAATCGTGTTTATTTTTGTCCGATTATGTAGTGGCAGCCTTGGCCATTAATAGATCTGCACTAGCAGTTTACTTATCTATCTACTCATACATATGGATATACCTGTTACATTACTAATTGGGCTGTGGTATTAATATATATGTATAATTATCTGGCTATATGAATTTGCCATTTGATTTAATATTTCATACAATTAGTATGCATTACCTCATCATTTTGTAATTAACTTTGCTGTCCCCTGGCACAGTGCCCTTTCTTTAGTATTTTGTTCCCCCTCTACCCCATGTTTTTTGCATATCTTTAATAAATACTATTATTTAGTGAATTATTGGACATTATTTCGGTTCTTTCCGTCTTTCTGCTTGCAGTTGCCGAGTTGTCCGTTTGATTGTCCATTGGTATACGTAGTGGTGATGGTTGAGAAATTCTTTCAGCGCTTTTCTAAGTTAAAAAAAATTTATTTTTACATTTTTCTGATTTATTTATATGTAAACCTTGCCTTGAGATTCGTGTATTTCAGTGTTTCTCAACTCCAATCCTCAAGGCCCACCAACTGGTCATGTTTTCCTTAGTATTGCCCAGGTGATGGAATTATTGCCTGAGCAGGTAATGAAATTATCACCTGTGCAATACTAAGGAAATCCTGAAAACATGACCTGTTGGTGGCTCTTGAGGACCGGAGTTGAGAAACGCTGGTGTATTTGAGCCAAGTTGGGCTTGCATAGGACTGTGGCCCGTGCTTTTGTTAGCCACATGAGTATATGGACAAGGGGCAGTGGACCACTGCCGCCAGAAGACGGGCCAACGACTACAGTACCATCCTGGAAAAGGCACTGCACCCGCCATTGCCAGCGCTATTGAGTTCGCAGCAGGAGCTACTTCGTTGGGGATTTTTTTTTTAGAGGGGTTCTTCTTTTCCTGAAAAGTTTTTGAAAAGTTTTCTTTTCTTATCCAGAATAGTTCTTTGCAGCCTTCTGATTGGACAGTGACTAGATGACAGCAGATTCCATCAGACGCTTCAAAGACATGACATGAACTTTTTCTCCCTCCTAAACCTAAAGTGGAAAAAAAGTGAACAAAAAGAAACTGCTAAATGGTTGTATAATAGAAATGAACAGGAAAAGTTTTTTAAGTATTTTTTAAGCTAGTTTTCTGGGGCTTTTTGGAGTGGACTCATCCTGAAAAACTCCATGTTGCACAAACCTTAAAGGAAAAATATTAAAGCTACAGCAAAATTGCAACAAATTTACACCAGAAATTTGCTTCTTAATGTATAGGGAACATGTGCAGCTCCGATTTTTTGTATTTTTTGCGCACCTCCTCTATGTATACATTTAATCACTTTACATTTTTGCTCTTCTAAGTGAACAGCCTGATAATCGCCAGCCGATTTCTCCCCCGCTGAGAACCATCTGTAGAAGGTTCTACCTGTTCACTGTGAGGTGAGCGTCAGTCTGCATGGAACCAGAAGGTAATTGAAAGAAGTCTTGACAAGGGTTAATGACTGCACTTTGAGGAAAAAACTGAAACAGGGCTTAATTGAAATAAATCAATTACAAGAGCTGGTCCGGGAAATTGGAGCTGGGAACGGAAAACGAGACCAGGCACATAAGGGAATCGGTTGTTGGAAAATAACTTAAAAAATTTTATTACATTTTTTTTATGGTAAATAAAAATATACTTTTTACACATTTGTTGTGTTTTTTTTTTGGAATCTCAATATGGACTAAATATTCGAAAATTCAGAAATGTCAAATTTTTTACACTTCATGTCATATTTCAGCTTGTGCTGCGCAGACGGTGGCGGAGGCAGTGGCAGAGATGAGCGACCTTCTCAATATTCGCAAATTCACTCAATTTGGTCCAAATAAAATCAGTTTGAATCAAAAGTGCTTTGAAATGACGTCTATTATGCTCTCAGGTCTCTGTTCACCCCAAAACAAAGCAGACGGAGAAAAGGGGTTACAACCCCCCACAATAGTCACACGCCCAATTTTCTCATATGAGTGATATCCGTGGTTTTCATACCTATGATATTCTATGGCGCTGTGCACATGCCCGATTTTTTCCTCAGACCGAGTGGTCTAAGGCAAATTTCAGAGACATGTCCGATTTTGATCCAAACATCAGATCAATATCGGCAAAATACAAATCTATGGGTCAGTGAAAAATCGGACGCACTCAGGTGACATCTAAGAGCAGTCCAATTTTCATGAACTGATATAATGGAGAAAACGAAGAAACATTATATATCTATAGGTACAGTTCGAAAAATGAGTATTTAATACACTGCCGATTTAGCAAATTTTTCCCACCTACAAAAAATGGAGAGTGCAGTGTTTTGAATACTTATTTTCCCCACTGTATATATATATATGTGTGTGTGTGTGTATATTTATACATTAACACTACTCCCTACTATCCAGTTTTAAACACTTTTTTTCATGGCTATTTTGTCACTGTCAATTTGAAGCTAATTTTATTCAGGACTAAAACAAATCCACCAACCAATATGAATAAATGTCCCTAAAATTCATTTTTTTAAATTTTGGGAGATTTGCTTCTCTCTAGTAATGAATAATACTTAGCTTTATGTATCAGGAGTGTTCAATAAAACTCATACTTCTGTTTTTTACAAATCTTATGCATTAGCATTCCTTCATTACAGCTATTTCCAAGAAGCTGCACCTCAGGGGCGTACACAAGGGAGGAGTCATAGCATAAACACACCCCTGCTCATTTATTACTTTCTGATAAGCTCCCATATGAGGCTGTTACAGGGAGATGAACATTGAGGTATTTATTCAGCTCCTTTTAACTTTAGTTTCCTTAATGTTGCGTACACCTCTGATGCGACAATATCACGCCGTGCATCGGGCGACATCTACATATCGGAACAATAGTTGGTTTCCATTTGGCTAAATTTGCTTGACGTGAATCACAAGAATCCAGAGTTAATTATTAAATTTGAGACAAATTCAATTACAACTTATTTATTCCTCTACAATAATGATAGGATCACTGGTAAAGTTGCAGGAGGTCAGTTGTATCTGTAGCCTCCACCGAGCCTCCACTCCGCTGTGTCATCTGCACCTTCTACTTCTTCTACTCGTTTATTACGAGATCCAGAATCCACTGTCCTATTATTTGTTAAAACAGCATTACTAATGTGTATAACACCATGAAAGCAGAACTCTGAGGAGGGTAATTATAACAATCCCTCCAGCAATAAATATTAATCCTTAATGTGTATCCCGTGCCGCAGAGTCTGTGTGCTGCCGACATGAGGTGCCACTAATGAGGCTGAAATCTTTGCCGGTGTGACCATGCAGCAGGAGGTGCTGATCAAAGCTCAGGGGAATCTGGCTGTAATTAATAGATCATTAGGTTCTCTAAGGCCCAGTTATTACAGCTAAGCTAACATTTACATTGGGCATCAGACAGTATGTACGTACGTAAGGCGCCTCATGGCGGTGTCCCATGTCTGTCACTACATGAGCTGGCTCTTACCATTATGGGATGGTGGGATCAGTAAATTTAACGCTTCTTATTCAGAGGGGAATTGGCATGCCCTCTTTGGTTGTGTACTAAATAGTCACTTTATCAACAAATGTAAACTGTTCATAAAACAGAATAAGCAAAAAAAATCTTTATAATACATTCTTTCTCCACATATGAGCCACTTCTTCTCCTCCTACTGCCTCCTCATCTCAGCATTATTTCTAAAAAAAACAGAAAAAAACAGCTTAAATCCTACTTGGTCAACGCAAGGTATATGCTCTGATTACTGAGGTATCAGATTACAGCTTGTTAGGACACCATCAGCGTGTATACTTACCCGTCCGTGCTCCCTTGGCATCTGCTTGCTTCTCGGGTGTGGTACGGCATGTAAGTATCCTGGAAGAGGGCTTAGGGTTCCCCCTAACTCTTAAAGGGCCAACACGTGCACTGCTAAAGTCATCCCCAGCCAATAGCTGGGACATGTGTTGCATTTAAGGCACCCTCCCCTATTGGGAGGTGCTTTAGCAACTTTAGTTAGTCTATTTGTTTCCTGCTAGTTAGTTGTAAGGTCCCCGTACTCCTGATGTGGTCCCCTCTGTCTGTACCTATCCCAGTTCATCTAGCTATACGCAGTCCTGAATCCATCCTGCCTGTGCCTAGTCCCAATCCTGATCCACCTGATCTGTACTTTTACCGCTTACCTACCCAGTCTCAACTTACACCTGTGTAACTGTGTTTGTGATGCAGTACTATGGCCATCCCGTGTTCCCGTTCCAGTCCTGCTTGTGCCGTACTATCCTGCCAACCAGTTACTGGCCGGTTCTGCTTCCCAGTCGCCCATGGCTCTATGGGTCCTGTCATGGTTCCCAATGGCAAGGGAACGTAAGAAACATATAAGTAACGAACGAGCTCTCGGGTGATGGAAACTCGAGTTGACCGTGAGCTAAATCTACCACACAACTAACAGTAGCCAGGGAGCATACCTACGGCTTCCTATATGCCACGCGCCAGCCGGAGGACTAACTACGCCTGGTAGAGGAAGAAACAGACCTGGCTTACCTCTAGGGAAATACCCCAAAAGATGATAGCAGCCCCCCACATGTAATAACGGTGAATTAAGAGGAAAAGACATACACAGTATGAAAGTAGATTTAGCAAAGAGAGGTCCACTTACTAGATAGCAGAAGGATACAAAAGAGGACTTCACGGTCAACTGAAAACCCTTTCAAAAACCATCCTGAAATTACTTTAAGACTCCTGTGTCAACTCATGACACAGGAGTGGCAATTTCAGCCCGCAAGAGCTTCCAGCTACAGAGAATTACAAAAACTGCAAACTGGACAAAAGATACAAAACAAAAGGACAAAGTCCACTTAGCTGATCAGCAGACTAGTAGCAGGAACATGCAACCGAAGGCTCTGGTTACAATGATGACCGGCAAGGAAATGACTGGAGAGCAAGGCTAAATAGGAAACTCCCAAACACTGATGGAAGCAGGTGAACAGAAGCAGCAAAGTGCAAACAAGTCACCAGTACCACCAGCAACCACCAGGGGAGCCCAAAAAGCGGATACACAACAGGGTCCGTCCTGGAGTAGCACCTGGGGTTCACCTAGAGCCAAGTCTAACGCCACCATCAGGGATTCTAGCGAAGAGTTACACTTACTTGTGCTCCTCCAGGCTCTTGCCGGACCGTGGCACAGTGGTTCCATAACCGCTGGGTAACACAGCTCACAATTGAAGCCTATGGATGAGGAAGGAGCAGAGTGAAAGAGAAGGACACGGTGCTTCTGTTCTTATGTGAAGCATGGTCTGTGGGTTTTTTTCTATGTGTTGGACATATTTTTGTGTCAGCTTTTACAATCTCTGTTACATCCCTTTTTCTCATAGGAAAACAAAATTTTTAGCTAATCCGACACTTTAAACAATACGATATGGACAGCACGTGTGACATCCGTGAGATTTCCATTTTTTTCAGGGGCAATTGACTTACAATGGTGATGGATCAAAGTAGAACATCTCCATTTATTTTTCGCAGACAGTCAGAACAAAAAGTACATGTGAAAAGGCACATTAAATGAAGTGAGAGGGTCCAAGATCTATCCATAAAAATAACAGCAGACGCACAAAAAAAAAAAACTAATGTGCAAAAGAGCCCTTAGATTCGTAGCTACAATTCTCAGTATTTCTGTATAATGTTGCTTTGTAGTAAGAGTCTTAGCTCCCACAAGAGCTGAACTCACAGTTACACTGCTCAGAACTGCTCTATAAAGCTTCTGCTGCTTTCTAGTAAGCATTTCATTTCATCCCAGTGCTAAATTTAGAGCTACCCTGTTTTATAAGTTCATTCAGGCTACTGCTACTTTCTTTTAGGAATTTATTTCAGTCCAGTGATGGGTTCACAGCTACACTGCTAAGTACTGCTGAATAACCACCTAATTGCTTCTAAACATGTACTATGTAGAGAATTGAGAGCAGAAATCCTTTGTGCTTGTGTGTGCTGTGTATGGGACCTAACAATGCTGTCCAAAAAGTCAGTGTAGGGTAACCATATACTAAATCACAAATTACCAAAGGCAAATAATCCCTAATGGAAGACCATAAAATTGAACTTTTACTGATTCTAATAAAGGAAAAATCTATTTGCACTGGTCAGTATATCTTTATGGACACTAACATACTGCTTATTGGACTCACGTCTTTTCATGCTCACTGTCCTAATATCTATTTCTTATTTAATACAAAGATGTAGGACAAGTAGTGACCGCTACCTATATCCTATTTATATGCCACCATTGATTCACTGACTGGTGCATTTAATATTTGCTCCTGAGCCTCCCCAACATGTTTCACCAGCTGGACTGGCGTCATCAGGGGATTGAGGCTGTAATTACAATCAAATTTTAAGACTCATATGACAACAGTCCATTGTCGAGAATGCTGGGAATTAAACAGTTTGTCTGGGTTGTGCCTTCCAGAGAACTGGAGCAGCACAAGAGAAGTACTGGAACAGGGAATGATAGGTTTGGATCATGGAGGTGGTTTGTCTTTGGTCATTACTGTCATGGAAGGCACGGTAGGGTGGTAGACAAAGATGAGGGAGGAAATGGAAGATAGTACAATACTGTGGATTGCTTTGTGGGTGAGAGTAATATGTTTATACTGTACTCTGTAGTGGATGGGCAACTAGTGCAATGACTGGCACAGGGTGGAGGCATCGGTTTAGTGGCTGGATAGTAATACAACCCTGATTGCTGCATTCAGAATAGGTTTAGTAAGAGGGCGACCAATTAGTAGAGAATTGCAGTAATTAAGGCAAGAATGAATAAGAGCAAAAGTAATAGTTTCTGTAGTCTCAAAAGTGAGAAAAGGTCGGATTTTGGAGAAGTCTTTGAGGTGCAGGTGACATGAGTGAGTGATTTGATATAGGGAGTAAAGGAAAGATCTGAGTCAAATATGAATTCAAGACAGTGAGCGTGCTACTTGGGAGCTATGTTGGAACCACACAGGGAGATGGAAATATCTGTCTTGTTTAATCAATAATTTAATCTGCAGATAATTCCTTAGATACAAGACATTTCATTTGCTGCAATTTTTTGCAACCTTTTCCAAGGAGCGCATGGCTTACAGGATCCTCCGGGGCGTGTCTATAGGCTCCTCTGCATAATTACTCTGTGAGCTAAGCTCAATATGTGACGGACATAAAATACCACTAAATTAAAAGTCCCATATTTATGGGATAATATGGTGGAAGTAAAAATAATAAATGAAAATACAACATACTCTGACCCAACAACAGGTCCACTTTAAGGAGCTGTAATTGCAGTAACTGCACTAAACTGCATGAATACAACCCTGAATTCCTTGTAAATTTCCATCTGTATTACTTGTGACTGGAAATGAGCAGCTTCCGACAATGCGCCACATCCAGAGATCTTCACGTGTAATTACATACGATATCTCCCCCATTCTGTCTTTACAAAACGCTGCGTGTTTGATCAGTTTGTAAAAGCAAAGATCCTCCAAGCATCTGTTTAAGGAGCTTTGATTGCCGCGGCACAAAGATATCGAATAGTTTTTTTTTTCCCCCTCGTCGTGTTTTGTACTTTGTCATTCATGCCGGTAAAAGACTTTCAATTCTCCACTGGATACTCTGCAATTAAACCGTTCATTACTTAAAGAATAACAATGTAACAATGTCGGCTTATTATGAAGCAGAGCAGTATTAAACGAGTTTCTGATTCCAGCCATTAATTACTGAATAATTCATGAGAGATTTCACCATTCGGTAAAGTGATGTCACAAACTGTCAAAGTAAACTCTCCGAAGTGTGTTCCAAGCCACAGGAAAAAGAAATCTGTTCTTCTCCCAAGTTGGCGAAAGTCTTAGGTGTCTTCACAAAATGCAAAAAAGTAACTTAAAACCTTAGAAGATGAAATAATCCAGTTCTTATAACATCAAACTTGTAATATATTATAACATTGATTACATATAAGTATTTCAACTATGTTTATTGGATCTTAATGTAACAAAAGGTTAGGAAACGAGGAAAGGGAAGGAAGGATGAACATGGGAAAAGCAAGGAGAGAATGGGGAATCATAAAAATTAGAGATCTCAAACAATCTAATACAATATCTAGTTTTGAATAACAAAGAGCAAAAGGAAATGAAATAAGATAAAAATATATAAAAGAATATAAAATAATTTTTTATATGTTGATTACTTATTAGTGAAAACAATAATGAATATGAAACAATGTTACACTGTCCAATGTGTCTGATAAGGCGCCTGTACACATGAATCAAAATAATGCTTTTTTTTTGTAATATTGGCAGAATACAGGAACTCATGTACATAGAATGTCTTTACTGGGAGCATAGAAGGAGCATAGCCAAAAAGCAAGCCGAGGTCAAAAGTACTGTCCACTGGGAGAATAACAAGGCAAGTCAGAATATAACTGGCAGGGGACAGCAGGATCTCAGGAGCTTAAATAGCTTGAACCCACCCAAACCACCCAGCAGATAACTCTATGTCTCCCAGCCTGGATTTAATTAAAAGTCCCAGAGGGCACAAAACTAGAACTGTTGTCCCGTGTTGCCGCCTGATGACACAGGAGCAGAGGCAGGAAGGGGAGGCACTATTATAGATGTCACAGTGGTATTATTTGGGATCTGCTGCCACGCTGCACCTCAAATGTCATTTATTCCTCACTTCCCCCTTTGTATTCACAATATAACTTTTACTGCCCCCCCGTACAGTTGGTGCCAAACTTAAGGATTCTAGGAGGAACCTGAAAACCGAAGCAATTTAACCTGAGAAAACGCGGTGGCAGTGTTGGCGTCTGAATGACGCTGTATACACATGCTCCGCCAAAGTATGGCTTTCCCAAAACTGCTAATTTGAATAGAAAAGAAATAAAATGATTCAAATTTTCTTTCCTCCTTTCTTTTGTTTTTAGTTGACATAAACTGGAGCAAACTGTTTGCAAAAATGCACATTTATTTCACATTAAATAGAAAGTTTTACTTTTTTGAAGTTTTAAAGTTTTTGTTTTTTTTTACAAAAAGAGAATAAAACCTCTAGAAACCGATTTCTTTTCAAAGATGAGAGTTTGTCACAATTGTCCCCTTTTTAGGAAAACCTCTTTAAAGGAGCTGCGCACTACTGGACAATTCTCAATAGATCCACTTTGTAACATGATATATAAACACTGAATACTTGTCCCCCGGATCGCTCCTACAATCACAGGGTGCAGAGATTGAAGGAACGTTGCAAAATTGCAGATGTTGCCAAGCGAATCTATTAAGGAATCATCCAATGGTCAAAACTTTAAGTAACTATTCAAACTGATACATTTTATTCCGTGCAAAAATATTGTAACAATTGTCAGCAGAAAAGAAACATTTCTGATGCTGATATAAACGCTAAACTAATGGTTCAGTTTTTCAATATACTGGGTCCTTCAGATTGACAGCGAGTCTATATCCCATAGGCTATAAAAATGAGAGATACAAATGCTTACTTATGCTTTGGATATTTACTGCTTACGTTTACCCTCTGTCTACCAAACCTAGGACAAAAAAAGTTTAAATTAATGAGTAAAAAAACAAACAAAGAAAAACAAACAAAACACCCTAAATGCCATTTCATTCATTTCCATTGCCTCACGTCTGCCTCTTCTCACCATCTTCCGTATCGATTTATGAGAAGCAGAACTCCGACTGCTCCTTCTTCTCATTAGGGACAGAATATTGTGCAGTTTATAGCCAATTACATTAATGGCCGACATAATATTTGGACATGCGAGACAAACTCCACAACATTGCCCGTCCTCAGTAACATCCAGCAAATCACCCGAGTTTACAAATACCCAGACGGAATAATCATCATCAGCGTCTACATCATCAGTGGATCCGTCATCGGGGGATATCAGCGTCGCGCTCTGCTTTTCCTTTGTGCATTTTATGACATTCGCCATCCATTGGTCTGATCTTATCTTCTAGGAAGAGCGAGAAAACAAAATGTTTATTGTATCCAGAGAATTATATAATCCAAGAAATACTGGTAATAGTAAAACACATGCAGCATATAATGAAATGGAAGGAAAGGGGAGCTTGTAAATCTCCGAAAGTACACAATGTTACCAAGAATTGATTTGCAGCCTATTATAGCTTATTAGTGGCTTCTGCAAAATCAACAATGATAAATCATCACATAAAATGATGTCAATGCGTAAATATATTACATTATTAGGTCTGTACTGATATAGTTACACTCTGCATTACTCTACAGAGCTGCACTCATTTTTTACCTATAATATCCCCCTTTTCTTTAAAGATTGTAACCTTGCGAGCAGGACCCCAACTCCTCCTGTAACTGTGTGATTATGTGCTGCAGAATATGTTTGTGCTATATAAAAGTTATTAGTATTATTAATATTATTATTATTTTGCTGGTGCAGTCACTGTGTACATACATTACATTACTGATCCTGAGTTATATCCTGTATTATACCCCAGAGCTGCACTCACTATTCTGCTGGTGCAGTCACTGTGTACATACATTACATTACTGATCCTGAGTTACATCCTGTATTATACCCCAGAGCTGCACTCACTATTCTGCTGCTGCAGTCACTGTGTACATACATTACATTATTGATCCTGAGTTACCTCCTGTATTATACCCCAGAGCTGCACTCACTATTCTGCTGGTGCAGTCACTGTGTACATACTAAATTACATTGCTGAGCCTGAGTTACCTCCTGTATTATACTCCAGAGCTGCACTCACTATTCTGCTGGTGCAGTCACTGTGTACATACATTACATCACTGATCCTGAGTTACATCTTGTGTTATACTCCAGAGCTGTACTCACTATTCTGCTGGTGCAGTCACTGTGTACATATATTACATTACTGATCCTGAGTTACATCCTGTATTATACTCCAGAGCTGCACTCACTATTCTGCTGGTGCAGTCACTGTGTACATACATTACATTACTGATCCTGAGTTACATCCTGTATTATACTCCAGAGCTGCACTCACTATTCTCTGGTGCAGTCACTGTGTACATACATTACATTACTGATCCTGAGTTACATCCTGTATTATACCCCAGAGCTGCACTCACTATTCTGCTGGTGCAGTCACTGTGTACATACATTATATTATTGATCCTGAGTTACCTCCTGTATTATACCCCAGAGCTGCACTCACTATTCTGCTGGTGCAGTCACTGTGTACATACTAAATTACATTACTGAGCCTGAGTTACCTCCTGTATTATACTCCAGAGCTGCACTCACTATTCTGCTGGTGCAGTCACTGTGTACATACATTACATCACTGATCCTGAGTTACATCTTGTGTTATACTCCAGAGCTGTACTCACTATTCTGCTGGTGCAGTCACTGTGTACATATATTACATTACTGATCCTGAGTTACATCCTGTATTATACTCCAGAGCTGCACTCACTATTCTGCTGGTGCAGTCACTGTGTACATACATTACATTACTGATCCTGAGTTACATCCTGTATTATACTCCAGAGCTGCACTCACTATTCTCTGGTGCAGTCACTGTGTACATACATTACATTACTGATCCTGAGTTACATCCTGTATTATACTCCAGAGCTGCACTCACTATTCTCTGGTGCAGTCACTGTGTACATACATTACATTACTGATCCTGAGTTACCTCCTGTATTATACCCCAGAGCTGCACTCACTATTCTGCTGGTGCAGTCACTGTGTACATACATTACATTACTGATCCTGAGTTACATCCTGTATTATGCCCCAGAGCTGCACTCACTATTCTGCTGGAGAAATAAGCTAAGTGTTCCGAGTAGTAAGATGTTAGTACAATGATTATTTCTAGGTGAATATCTGTGACTATTGATACAGAGGATGAGAACACCATTCTTACAGCTTGAAGGGTTAGGGGCACTAATGTTCCAGTACAGGTACTATAAATAATTATCAGATGTCCGCTCTTGTAGCCAACAGAAATTCCTCCCTTTTTCAGAGGAGCGCAAACGCTCAGGTCATGAATGTTACTTCAATGGGTAGAATAGAATCAACAAAACCTGTGGAAAGAAGGGATCGGGCATGTTAAATTCAATCTGCCCAATCACTTTTTCTCCTGTGTCAGATTAATTAAAAATTGGCAAATTTGTGTGACTTGTTGGACCAGCCTTAGGCCAGTCTCACACGTCCAGATAATTCCGGTACCGGAGAAAACTGTACCGAAGTTATCCGTGTCCGTGTGCTCACGTGGCACATCAGTGTGGCACATGTGCGGCAGCCGTGTGCCGCCCATGTGCCGCCTGAGGACCTCACGGACCGTGCAGGAGAGACAGCGCTACAGTAAGCGCAGTCCCCAGCGTGTGGTGCTGAAGGCGGCATTCATCTCTTGTCCCCTGCAGCGCTCGCAGGACAGAAGAGATGAAAAATCTATTTTTTATTTATTTTTTGTTAAAAATAAAGTTTGGGGTAACCTCCCGCCTCCCACCCCCGGTGCGCCCTCCCGCTTGCAGAGAAATACCCAGCTCCCGCGATGCCTCCTCTCAGCACCGGCAGCTTGTCCTGTGTGAGCGGTCACGTGGTACCGCTCATTACAGTGATGAATATGCGGCTCCACCCCTATGGGAGGTGACCCCAAACTTTATTTTTAACAAAAAAAAAGCTTGATCTTTCATCCCTTTTCTCCTGCAAGCGCTGCTTTCAGCCGAGCAGGACAGAAGGGATGAATGCCGGCTTCAGCACCACACGCAGGGGACAGCGCTTAACTGTAGCGCTGTTTCTCCTGCGGCGGTACGTGCAAACGGAGGAGAGTGCACATTGTTCTCAGTGTGCACGTGTGCGGGACGCTTTGCAGACCGTGCTGCCGGAGAAAAGCGGACATGTCTCCGTGTTTTTGCACATGGACACACGGTCCATGAAAACACGCATGCATGTGCATAGACCCATTCATTTAAATGGGTCTACGTGTGTCAGTGTCTCCGGTACGTGAGAAAACTGTCACTACACGTACCGGAGCCACTGTCATGTGAAGCCGGCCTTCGATTTGTTGGTTATGTGAGCCTTTTGTATAGGGACATATATACGGTATGTATATAGACCTTGTCGTCGCTATACTCCTCCTGCCACAGCTTTATTTATTGTGCATCCATCCCAAGGAAACGTCTTACATCTTAATTATTTGCACAAGTCAGTGATAAATGGAACCATTGCGGCGCGGTCATTAACCATAGTGTAAAATGACGTTGTGCCGCTCGATATACATTATTGATACGTTATCTGATAACATATACGTTACACTGTGGACACCGTGAATGTGTTCGGCTCATATTGATAGCAGCATGACAAACTGATTAATCCTCGCTGCTTAGAATATTCGATCTTGCTGTACAGGAGGTCAGAGATTCTTAAAGGGGAAGTAGTACATGTTAAAGGGGTTTGTTTAGTACTTTTCTTTTGTAACATTTACCCAGGGAAGTAAAAATTCCCCTCTGTGCTGCTTCCCGGGTCCCGTGACAGTCTCTTCTAATAGAGAAATAATGTAACCGCTGCAGTCAATCAGTGGCCATAGTGTTTACCAATGTCACTGATTGGCTGCAGCAAACACAAAATGTTTCTGCCTTAAAGAAGTTGTCTACTACTTTTACAGTGATGTCCTATCCTTAGGATAGGGCATCAATGGTTGACCGGCCAGGGTCCGACACTTGGCACCATCGCCACAGCTGGCGGCCGCCAGCCAGAAGTCCTTCCTTGTGGAGCTTAGAGTGCTGTGCGGTGGTCACTATAAGTAGACGGCCAAGAAATACTTGCGGCAGGTGGCCGCCACTGCTGGCACTGATAACAGCTGATGGGTGGGGATGCCAAGTGCCGGACCCTGGCAGATCGGAGAATGATGTCCTATCCTGAGGAGTGGACAACTTCTTTAAGAAAAGACTCAGAGAGTGGCGAGGAACCAGAGGAGCAATACGGAGAGGGATCGGCAGGTGAGAAAGGTATTTTTTTTTGTAAAATTGTTTGCTTCAAAAGAATAAATGTAATGAACTTGTCTGGAAACGAGCTAAAGACTGTCAAGTCAATGACTAGTCACACGGAACGGAACGCACAGAGAATTCTATGGGGGTAAACTTGCCTGAAACTTAGACTGTGATGATCGGACTATACAATGTCTTATTCATCTTTTCTCTAACGTCCTAAAGGATCACGGCAAATTGAAGAAGTATCCAGAATGTTCTGGAATCCCGAGAATTCCTGCACTGAGGGCAGATGATGCACACAACAAATGTATCAGTGTGATAGGATATTGATGAAACATTATTCATCAAAAGGGAAACTATCTATAACTCTTAGTTGTGTTAGAGAAAGACAACTCCACACTACCCCACACCCGAAACACTCTTAGAAAATAGGTGAACTCCGAGGCTCCTGGAGGAGACGGTAAATCTCTTGGGTGCTCAGCAAATACTACTGGAACTAATCACAGTAGGTTTCCTCTGTGGAGGTGGCATGGAAGATCTAGGCAGGGGCACAGCCTGAAAAGAGACATGGTCATGGGGGTAAATTTGCAAGCTACAGTGTGTGCTGCAAACAATTCCACCCCAAATATCTGTGCATGAAGGTTGGCAAGAGCAATGGACTAACTATTCGGGTGGTGCCAGGGAATCCATGGGCAGAGTGGATCCGTAGCCCCTTGGTCACTTTGAATGCTCATTACAACCCTAATTAATCAAATCAATTGTATCAGAGGGAGTTTAGAGATGATGGTTGAAGTTCGGATGGTTGGTGGAGGACCCAAGGTAGTGGAGGATCCTTTTACCCAACTATAATCCTTCTTATTATGAACAATGTCCTAGATGTGTGCACATTAGTCCTAACAGTCCCTCTCTAGAGGGTCATTTATCAGTCAGTCATGTACTGGACTGTGGCTACTAGATAGCGATCTACCGTGCCGAAAGTTGGCCACAATGTAGACATTATTATAAGAAGTTTTGTTGAGGGTGGCATTTGTGCGCCCCATTCAGTACACCCAATCAGTTACTAGTTTTCTGTGCCTGACCCCTAAAATTCAAGAGCCAGATAATGACAATTTGTGACCGCCATGGTCTTTTTTTATTGCAGGGGTGCACTGCCCTTCGATGACGCAAACGTGAAGGCTCCATTTTTACTGCATAAACCAGTAGATTTCCTTTCATACTTGCTGAATGTAGCCCCAAACTGTGATGTGAACAGCGCCCTAAGGACATGCAAAAATTATAAAATTCACCTTTGGGTTGGGTTGTGCCTTTATCTTTATTATTATCTTTCTTTTCATGATTCTTGTACAACCTAATAGTAACCAACACGATACAAGACCTACGTGACGCATGTATCTTTCATGATACAGAGATGGTGAACATTCCACCAGAAGGTTATTAGTGATACCAGTAACGAGTCCACGCAACCTCTGCGAGTCGCACACAAGCGACATTCGTTGACTTCTTACATTTCCTACAGGTTGTTAAGGGTCTTGGAGACCCCTCTGGGATTTCGACGTTTCTGAGAACGCAGAGAATGATGGATGAGAGAGCAGCCTGTATGGATCTGTTCTGTCGAAAGTTTGGGAAACAGCTTGTAAATAATAAAGTCTTTACATCAGACTACACATCATCGATATTTGTGAAATAATAAACCAGTGTTCCGAAGATCTATACAACCGCGACGCTGCTCCTTGGAGACCAGAATCCATCCTGAGCGCTGCTCTGAAAGCACTAAAGCCATCCAGCTGAGAACAGACTAAATAATTCACTTAACCATTACTGTAAGTACAGCGGCAGGCTCCACCAGCGGGGGAAATCACGTGACCGCGTGACGGACGCTCGCTCTAAAATTATCCTTCTCATTGCCTGCGACATGGAAAAGTCATTTACAATTGGAAGTGGCTCCTTCCGGCATCTTTTACAGAAATAGCTAATTGGACAGACATTAACTCCTTAAGGGCACGGCTCGCTTTAACCTTTGGGAAGCAGAGTAGCTTTCCATTTTTAGCTCTTTGCACTACGAAAACCATAACCTTTTTTTTTTTTGTCTGGTTTTGCTTTTTTTGTATCGGAGTGAATTTTTTTCATAGCAGAATTATTCTCTACATTTAAAAGTTAGAATTTAGTTTCGGTTATTTTTTTTGAAAAGTCAAATGATTAAAAAAATCTACTTGATAAACTTTTTAATTAATTATTGTCTTAAGAACATTAGACAAAGATGCTTCAACTTGTCCTTACTTGCTAGAAATTAACAAGAAAACTATCCAAGGACAAAGCTGTAATGTGTGGGGAGTAGTGAAGAGCGAGCGTGTCGGATAAGGTGTTATCATGCTCGTGTGCTTGTTGAGGGATTTCAGCGCACTCGACAGATATGTTCGAGTGCCTGCGGCTGCATGTCTAATGGCTGTTCCACAGCTGCAACACATGTAGTGATTTCCTAACAAACAGGCTGTCGAACAGCAGCCACGGGACTCGCACATATTTTTCGAGTACGCCGAAGTCACTCGGTTAGCACACGAGAATGCTCGGATAACAGCTTGTCCAAGCGCGTCCACTCATCACTAATGTGGAGATCTGGCAATAAGTGATCAACTTCCCAACAATGCCTCTGCAGGTGACATTACAGGGAATCTTCCCCCAGGTTTTTGCCACTAATCTCAGAGCAGCATAATGTAGGGGGAGAGACCCTGATTCCAGCGATGACCCACTTACTGGGCTGTGTCCTGTAGTTTTGATAAAATCACAATTTTATCAGCAGGAATTTATCATTAGAGGATGAATAAATTTACTGCCAGGTATCTCAATGTCTCGGAGGAGCTAACACCCTCATTGTATCCAACTGGCAATTAATGGGGCTGAGCTGCAATACCGCACACAACCTGTAGACGGGTGGGGCGCTGTTTTTGGAAGAAATCAAAATATTAAAGTGTTATTATTAAAAGTGTGAGTCTGTAGAGTGTGGTAGGACACATTCAGCTCTGCTACCTCACCATGAGGCGAAACGGAAGGTGTCTTCAGAAGCAGCAGTTCGGGATTGTTAAGAGGCCATATCTCCATGGACTGCGGATTGTGGCTGATTTACGGCAGCAAATACCCCATAAAACATTCTCATTTCACACCGCGGCCCTCCAGGATTGTGAGCATTACATGAGTACGTACAAAAAAGTGCGATCCGTTTTATTTCCACCTGGAGACGCGGGTTGTGCTCAGCGCTCTCCGCTGTGGGCGATAAACAGATAACTACCCCGGCGTCTCGGAGCTTTACCCATAAAATCTTCTTTTTTCTTTTGCTTTTTGTTGTGAAGGAAGAAACCTGCAAGAAAATGAAGCCCAGATGCCTCGTTCTCACCGTCCGGACAAACAAGGCTCAAAGATTCTCATCAATCGCGTAATAAAAGTCGTCCGGGTCCAGCAGAATCCGGAGAAACAAGCGGCCGCAGAATCATTACACAGGATCCAGACCCTCCAAGACCACTGGAGTCGCACTTTGATCGAAAATTAAATCAACCTTTCTAGACGGAGGAAGAAATATATAAGCTACTGTGGGGTGAAAGAAGCGCGACTAATAAAAGCCGAAGATGGAGCACAATAATGGGAAAAACTAACAGCGCCTTAAAGGGGATGACACAAACATGGCTGCTTACTTCCCATGGACGTCGGTGGGGTCTGGGATTGCAGTTCAGCATTGATGAAGTCCATCAGGCTAAGCTGCAGTACCACTCACAACCTGTGCACAGGGGGGCGCTGTTTCTGATACGTAATCAAATGACACAAATATCACGTTCGGTGAATCCAAATATTGGTAACTTTAAACCTATAATGATCCGGTCTGGGCAATCCATATACTTACTATCCATATACTTACTATAGGAGACAAGATGAGAGAAGTGACAGGTCCTTCTTAAAGGGCATTCTCATTTCAGAAAGTGATGGCGTATCACTCGGATACAGATGGAGCATTTTTGGTAATTTGTTCCCCATATTACAATCCTTATTAAAGATAAAGAATAGAAATCTTGTAATTTTCACATCGGATGCTGAGGATTTATTAGACTCACTAATACAAATAAATTAGCCGCCAGTGGCGTATCCAGGGGGGGCAGCTGGGGCATGCGCCCTGGGCGCAGCCGACAGGGGGGCGCCAGCGGGCCGCCTCATGATGCGGCAGTCCAAGGAGGCTCCTCATCCTGTACTGAGCGGTCACATGGTACCGCTCATTACAGTAATTAATATGCATATTCATTACTGTAATGAGCGGTAACGGTGACCGCTCAGTACAGGAAGAAGCTGCCGGCGCCGGGGAAGCAGGGACTGCACCGCGCCAGGAGCAGGTGAGTATAACGGGGAGGGGGAGCGCAGCGCGATATTCACCTGCTCCCCGTTCTGGCGCTGCTCCGTCTTCAGCAGTGACGCTGAGGTCAGAGGGCACGGTGACGTAGTTAGTGCGCGCCTCTGCCAGAACGTCAGTGCTGAAGATGGAGCAGTGGCTGGAACGAGGAGCAGGTGAATATTGAAAGTGCCGGGGGCTTGAGCGACGGAGAGGTGAGTATGTGATTTTTTTTTTTTATCGCAGCAACAGCAAATGGGGCAAGTGTCTGTATGGAGCATTTTATGGGGCCATAACATTTGTGCAGCACTATATGGGGCAAGTGTCTGTATAGAGCATCTATGGGGCCATAACATTTGTGCAGCACTATAATGGGGCAAGTGTCTGTATGGAGCATCTTATGGGGCCATAATCAACGTTTCTGCAGCACTATATTGGGCAAATGTGTCTATGGAGAATCTTATGGGGCCATTTTTAACCTTTATGCAGGATTATATGGGGCTCCTGATTCAATATGGATATTCAAAAACACTTAACCTACTGATGTCTCAATTAATTTTTACTTTTATTGGTATCTATTTTAACATTATGGGGATTCAGGAATGTACCTTGGCCTGGTCATACAGTTTCAATAGAGTTAAGGTTCAAATGGGGGAGGTTTGGGGGGCGCCAAACTGATTCTTTGCCCCGGGTGCAAGAAAGGCAAGATACACTTCAGTTAGCCGAAACGAGCAGACTCTGCCCGTATCATTTGTACTGAATTATCTGAGCTTGTGTTAAGGTCACTATAAAGGGAAGGGGAGCAGGTGAGCTGTGATATCGCCTACTGAGGTTAACGATCCAGTGGACTCTACTGTATAGAGAGGTGTTATCAGTCATTGTACAGGAGGAGGAGGTGAGCTGTGACATCACCTATTGTGAATGGTGGATCATGTGTTATCTACTGTATATAGAGGTGTTATCAGTCATTGTACAGGAGGAGGAGGTGAGCTGTGACATCACCTATTGTGAATGGTGGATCCGCTGTTATCTACTGTATATAGAGGTGTTATCAGTCATTGTACAGGAGGAGGAGGTGAGCTGTGACATCAACTATTGTGAATGGTGGATCCTGTGTAATCTACTGTATATAGAGGTGTTATCAGTCCTTGTACAGGAGGAGGAGGTGAGCTGTGACATCACCTATTGTGAATGGTGGATCCTGTGTTATCTACTGTATATAGAGGTGTTATCAGTCATTGTACAGGAGGAGGAGGTGAGCTGTGACATCACCTATTGTGAATGGTGGATCATGTGTTATCTACTGTATATAGAGGTGTTATCAGTCATTGTACAGGAGGAGGAGGTGAGCTGTAACATCACCTATTGTGAATGGTGGATCCGCTGTTATCTACTGTATATAGAGGTGTTATCAGTCATTGTACAGGAGGAGGAGGTGATCTGTGACATCAACTATTGTGAATGGTGGATCCTGTGTAATCTACTGTATATAGAGGTGTTATCAGTCCTTGTACAGGAGGAGGAGGTGAGCTGTGACATCACCTATTGTGAATGGTGGATCCTGTGTTATCTACTGTATATAGAGGTGTTATCAGTCATTGTACAGGAGGAGCAGGTGAGCTGTGACATCACCTATTGTGAATGGTGGATCCGCTGTTATCTACTGTATATAGAGGTGTTATCAGTCATTGTACAGGAGGAGGAGGTGATCTGTGACATCAACTATTGTGAATGGTGGATCCTGTGTAATCTACTGTATATAGAGGTGTTATCAGTCCTTGTACAGGAGGAGGAGGTGAGCTGTAACATCACCTATTGTGAATGGTGGATCCGCTGTTATCTACTGTATATAGAGGTGTTATCAGTCATTGTACAGGAGGAGGAGGTGATCTGTGACATCAACTATTGTGAATGGTGGATCCTGTGTAATCTACTGTATATAGAGGTGTTATCAGTCCTTGTACAGGAGGAGGAGGTGAGCTGTGACATCACCTATTGTGAATGGTGGATCCTGTGTTATCTACTGTATATAGAGGTGTTATCATTTTTATAAAGGAGGAGGAGGTGAGCTGTGACATCACCTATTGTGAATGGTGGATCCTGTGTTATCTACTTACATAGAGGTGTTATCAGTCATTGTACAGGAGGAGGAGGAGGAGGTGAGCTGTGACATCACCTATTGTGAATGGTGGATCCTGTGCTATCTACTGTAAACAGAGGTGTTATCAGTCATTTTATAGGAGGAGGAGGTGAGCTGTGACATCACCTATTGTGAATGGTGGATCCGGTGTTATCTACTGTATATAGAGGTGTTATCAGTCATTGTACAGGAGGAGGAGGTGATCTGTGACATCAACTATTGTGAATGGTGGATCCTGTGTAATCTACTGTATATAGAGGTGTTATCAGTCCTTGTACAGGAGGAGGAGGTGAGCTGTGACATCACCTATTGTGAATGGTGGATCCTGTGTTATCTACTGTATATAGATGTGTTATCAGTCATTGTACAGGAGGAGGAGGTGAGCTGTGACATCACCTATTGTGAATGGTGGATCCTGTGTTATCTACTTATATAGAGGTGTTATCAGTCATTGTACAGGAGGAGGAGGAGGTGAGCTGTGACATCACCTATGGTGACTGGTGGATCCTGTGTTATAAGCTGTATATAGAGGTGTTATCAGTCATTGTACAGGAGGAGGAGGTGAGCTGTGATATCACCTATTGTGAATAGTGGATACTGTATTATCTACTGTATAGAGAGGAGTTATCAATCATTTCACAGGAGGAGGAGGTGAGTTGTGACATCACCTATTGTGACTGGTGGATCCTGTGTTATCTACTGTATATAGAGGTGTTATCAGTCATTGTACAGGAGGAGGAGGTGAGCTGTGACATCACCTATTGTGAATGGTGGATCCTGTGTTATCTACTGTATATACAGGTGTTTTCAGTCATAGTGCAGGAGGAGGAGGTGAGTTGTGACATCACCTATTGTGAATGGTGGATCCTGTGTTATCTACTTATATAGAGGTGTTATCAGTCATTGTACAGGAGGAGGAGGTGAGCTGTGACATCACCTATTGTGAATGGTAGATCCTGTGTTATCTACTTATATAGAGGTGTTATCAGTCATTGTACAGGAGGAGGTGAGCTGTGACATCACCTATTGTGAATGATGGATCCTGTGTTATTATCTGTGTATCCAGATGTTAGCCTTCATTGTAAGCCTGCCTGATGATATTGAAACCATTTTAATGGTTTTTAAACAGTGGCCAGTGTGAAAATTGCAAGATTAATAATTTTGTTTTCTAATGAAGATCTCAATATGAAAAATATCAAAAAATGTTGCTTAAATATTTTAAAAAATTTCATTTTACAACTATGTGATTTAAAGTTGAGATTATTTTCTGGTGACAGATTCCCGTTGAATAAAGATTTTCCCACATCGACGTTTCTGGTAGCAGGGGAAGCCCTGGGCACAATAAGAATATGAGTCCACCTGCAGACTGGTGACAGTGAGCGGCGTCTTGTCACACGTCGCTGCCGGACTCCACATTGTCATTAATTATCTTGTCTCTTAAATCTTTCTTTTCTTGTGTTTTTCCCTGAAAGATTTTCAGAAAAAAAAAATCTAAATATATCTTAATCCAGTCTCGGTTTAATTTAGTATCAGTGCCAGCCATTACTAATGTGCGGATGAAGCCGCCATACATCAGCATCAGCGCGACCTTCACCGGGCATCCGATCCTCATCTCACATCCACCGTTGTCATCCGGGGAGTTTGTTTCCCACTTTGTCACCGCTGCTGTTTACAAAGTATTCACCCCGAGCCGATGTTTTAGTTTTTAAAATAAACTATCGATCCACATGCCAGCGAGAAGATCACTTTTATAAAAAATGGTTTGGCACCAGAAGGTATCCAAATGGCCGTGCAATAAATCAAAGTGAGAGCCGGGAACTTTGCACAATGATCCATTCTCGCTGCTGCTGTCACGGGATGTGGTTAGAAATGGAGCTGGTGGAGGAGCACGGACGGGGGATCGCTGCGGAATACGCCACGTACAGGATTATTATATCGCCTCTTCTCGTATGGACATCTGTAAACCTAGCAGATAAAGCCCTGAGCAACCGTGAACCTACACGGTCATGAGAAAAACTAAGTGCACCCTCCTAGAATCCATGTACATCTCGTTCTTTCTCCGAACATTCCGGGGAAAGTCCGCGTTCGGTGTTTAGCACCATACAGCAACTGTCCGGTACAAACGCCAAACTTTTAAGCTTGGGTCCTCTCATGCCTATCATGAAGGTTTGTGACTTTATTTTCTGCACCTGTCTCATTATCCTGATGCAGGACACAGTTTCGGCTGCTCTTTAGATTTGGATAGATGGCCTCATGTTTGACGGTAAAATACATTGGTATACAAAGAAGCTCATGGTCGATTCAATGACTGCAAGATTCCAAATCATCTCCTCTCCACCACCATGCTGAACAGTTGGTATGAGACATTTGTGCTGATATGCAGAGTTTGGGTTTTTTTTAACCAAAAATCATTGTACCATTATGGCCAAACATCTCCATTTTGGTCTTATCTGTCCAACAGACATTGTTCTTATAGTTTGTTCAGATGCAACGTTGAAAATTTTTGCCATTCTGCCTCTTTTTGTAATTGTACAGCCATGAATGTGAACATTTAATTGAGACCTTTAGAGTCTGAGCTGCAGCTCTTGTTTTTTTTGCAATTTTTCTGAGCAGTTCACAGTTAGACCTAGAGATGAATTTGCTTGGACATATTTGTGCAGGTGTCTCTGAACAGTAGAACAATGTATCACAACTCCAGAGTCTGCTAAATCTTTCTGAAGGTCTTTTGCAGTCAAGCAGGAATTCTGATTTGCCTCTCTAACAATCCTACAAGCAGCTCTCAATGAAATTTTGCTTGGTCTTCCAGACCTTATCTTGACCTCCACTGTTCTTGTTAACTGCATCTTAACCCCTTCACGACATGTGCCATAATAGTACGGGGGCATGTTGTGAAGGGGTTGGACATTCACTCCAAGGTGTTTTCCATTTGTGAATGATTTTCCTGTCTGTTGAGTATTAAACTGCAAATAGTTTGGGAATGGCCTTATAACTCTTCCCAAACGGGCAGCAACAATAGATCCTCTAAGATGATTGCTGGTGTTCTCTCTTCTTGGCATTCTGGTTGTACAAGCCTCAATGATCCAGCCAGCAAACTACAAATTTCTGTTCTTATATACTGTAGGTGGTCATCTTTTCTGATGAACAGTTAATTAAGGGAATTTGATTATCAACATTAGGATGCTACTGATCCTCTTAATTCCCATGGAAGCATTGCTATGATCAGATCACCTGTATGTAGCAGAAATGCTCACTTGCTATGACTGCCGACCACCAGGTGGCGCTCATAGCAATCTAGCAATGACAACCATAGAGGTCTGCTAGAGACCTCTGGTTGTCATGCCGAGCCATGGGTGACCCACGATCATGTGATGGGTCACCGATGGGCGGGATTAGTGAAGCGCTTCTGGTGCGATCACATTAAATGCTGTTGTTACCAATTGACAGTGGCATTTAATGGGTTAACAGTTATGGGTGGATCGCAATTCCACCTGTGGCTGTTAGGGGCACATGTCAGCTGTTCAAAACACCTGACATGTGCCAGTAAAGATGTAGGCTGAGTGCCGGAGCCCACATTAAGCAGAGGGACATGACATGCATTGTATTAGTACTAGTACGGCACATGTCATGAAAGTGTTAAGATGCAGTTAACAAGAACAGTGGAGGTCAAGATAAAGTCTGGAAGACCAAGCAAAATTTCTGTAAGAGCTACTTGTAGGATTGCTAGAGAAGCAAATCGGAACCCTGTTTGACTGCAAAAGATCTTCAGAAAGATTTAGCAGATTCTGGAGTTGTAATACATTATTCTACTGTTCAAAGACACCTGCACAAATATGGCCTTCATGTAAAAGCTATTTTTATTGCAATCCCCATGAATTGATTTGCTGAATATTCAAATTCATGGGGACCTGCGAATTTGTGGAAATTTGACTCGAAGTCGATTCTCAGAGGATCGACCATCTCATCTCTAGTGGCAGTATATGAACACTGTATGGTGGTATACTTTCTGCACCATATAGCAGCATGATGTCAGCATTGTAAGATGGTATTATGTTTAGCACTATTGGTTGACTTAACATTAACAAGCATTGTATGGCACTGTCACTTTGGAGGAAAAAGCAGCAAGTCTTGATGTATGTAGAGAAAAAGCTAAAGAAGATCCTCTTCACTGGATGACAACAATGAAGCACACAGCGGCACGCTGACAGGCGTATGGGTGTGTAAATCCCATAGACACATAGTGTCAATAGTCTGCAGCATATCGCAAGGAATGCTGCACAATCCATAATTCTGCTTCCATTGGACGATGGCATGATTTTTACTGTTTGATTTGTATAAGAATTTGAGACATGGATGAACAATAGGGCCCTGGAGAATTTGGTCTTATGACCATAGTGTGCATATAGGTGCAGATGCACGTACAAATAGAGCTATACTGTTTATCCATATGTCTCTGATTTTATACCGAGACCTAAAAAGAAGAACATCTATTTAAATAACATAACAAACAAAAGTGCATTACTTGTACCCTTGAACCCAGCATCTCCCAACGTGCCCTTGTTGCCCCCCACCTCAGCCACATCCTTGGTTTTCTCCATGTGAAACCAAATTTACTCTTTTCTTTTCCCAATATTTAAGAATGACAAATCTGATTCTTTACACTTTGACATTGTATTTCCCCCTGTTTTAATGGAGTCAGCATAAAAATAATTATTCTGCACTCCGGGTATAAATGTCTCTTGAAGTTTGGGTTTAGAGGGAAGTCTCCATTGAGATGCAAGCTGGGAGCCGCGTTCTCGTTACTGGTTGCCAATGTTTTGATAAATGTAACTGTCTTTTTTTCCTAATATATTTCCTTGCCCGAAACTCTTCATCCAGTTTTCCTATTATTAATGTGTTGTTGTAGAAGAGTTAAATAGATTGAGCAGGAGAAGGAGCGGAGAGGAAATTAATTGCGTAAATACAACCTGGTTTTCAGTGAGAACCGGGAGGAGGAAAAATTGCATTGTAAGAAATGCTGGAAACTTCAACACTATTTCATCAGGGAAGGCTAGGAACTCTTTATTTAATGTGAACCAGGACTCGGGTGAAATTAAAGAGCCAGAGCTTGGCCTGTTAAAACATTTCTTTTTGAGATATAAAAAGCATCCAGACAAAAGTGACAGAGTGAGGACTTTTGCACGGCCCGGGGAGGTGTATGACACAGAGATTCTCTGCACTCGTGGAGTCATGCACTGCGCCATTCACCCTCAGCACTAGGGATGATACATTGTATCACACCTGCCTGGAATGTTTGTTTACGGAACTCTAGCACTTGTCTACTTTGTCTTATGGCCAGAGATGGGGGAAGAGTGCAGGAGTAAAAGTGAGAAATAATAGAATCTGATTGTTTCTTGTGGATGACACTGACAATTTCTTAGGACAATTTCTTTGTATAACCAAGGTGGGAAAAACAATTCTAGGTCTTTGTTACTGAACTATATGAACTTTGAAGACCACAGTGAAGATTGCAGACCATGATTGTCCAAGGCAAAACCCTTATCAGAAATTTCTGACTCCAGACTTTACAGAAAAATAGTGAAGCCATCTTTATCAAATTTTTTTTAAAAATGGTCTACTGCAAACTCATCACACTGCTGCATTCCCTGCCTTTGCTTTTATACGGGCTATAATAGTCCCTTCTGATTGGCAGTTTTATACCATGTGATGTGTTAGCGGCAAGGCATTATGCAGAAGCTGCAATGTCAGATGAGCCTTCTCTGGCTGATATAAACTTATACAATGTGTAAGATAGAGAAGAAAGTTGCAAATTGTTTTAAGTCAGCGAATTCAGCAAATTTTCAAAAATCCTGCACAAATCTGAATGGCATCCAATCAATTAGCTCAACTCTTCTGTCTCCTCCTTTATCTTCCAGCTTTATAAGAAATCCATAAACTTCCCTGACCTTTGAGGAATTCTGACTGCTGAAATCATTAGATGTCATTGATGTTTTTAATATTTTTTAGACTCTTTCCACCGTTTTTGATGACTCAACTTTATAGTGAAACCCGACAGACGTCCCTTTGGACCCTATTGGCCTGTGACTTGGGTGGGCTTTATTTTTAATTGCAGTAGATAAAGTTATATTTTGGACTTTTTATCCCGTTAAGCACTTAATTACAAATTAGAAATTGGCTATAAATATGGAAACCCTTTCGGCCCGACAGAAGCCTCGGTGCTTTCCATCTGATTACAGAGCTGATGGAATCAAGCTAAGTGACCCGCGTATTATGTTAATTAACATTTCTCAATACTCCTGTTGACTGCTCGCTATCACTTAATGATCTGAGGTAGCGCACTCCGTAATGAGATTCCATATTTAGAGTAAATTAATATTTATAAACAGAATCAGAATCAAAGAGATTATGGGAGGAAATGTAATTAACTCCAGACTATTTTTTTTTTTATTTCATTTTTTTTTTCAAAAGAATATTCGGACAACTTCTCAAATGAGTTTTCTAGAGTTAAAATAATAAAAAAAAAACTAGAAAAAGAATCTATATATTAAATTATTGAAATTCCAGGCAGATAATTGTATCTCGGGTTAATTAGGAAATCAGAATGATTACGCTATTTCACTCGCTAATGAAGTATTTAACTGTTTTCATCAATACACTTGAGTAATTAAAAAAGATTTAACCTTCAGAATAAAAGACTAAACTTTTTTAACATTATGTGAGTAGACAATACAAATTGGTTGTGATCCTATCAACCTTTCCTCCCAATGTAGAAAATTGGAAAACCTAAGCACAAAAGTGCAACAACCTCAACATCTACAATGATAATGA
This sequence comes from Ranitomeya variabilis, assembly GCF_051348905.1. Taxonomy (NCBI): domain Eukaryota; kingdom Metazoa; phylum Chordata; class Amphibia; order Anura; family Dendrobatidae; genus Ranitomeya; species Ranitomeya variabilis. The sequence continues at coordinate 19,533,127 of NC_135235.1, forward strand.
ATATTGTCACTGCCCTACAACAACAGATGAACGGGGTGATGCTAAACAAATCAAAGTAGCTTAGAGTTTCCCAAAGTTCACGGATTCTAGCAAATCTGAATTTTGGGAGTTTTTGTGCAACTCCATAAAGTAGCAGCAACCAATTAGCTTGAATTTATATGAGCCAGTAAGTGGGTAAAAAGTAATGAAATATCATTATCATACCATGCCCCTTATTTACCCGTCACCACCATTCCCCGGAGTTCCTCCACTTGTTCCATTACGGGGCAACAGCTGTTCCTCCACCTTCAGCCATCACTCTTTGCCAGTGCTCCAGATCGCGACTAAGATATGATGAACCTTATGTACATTGAACCACATGATCACTTGAGTCAACGTGACCATATGAGGGGACGTACGGCAAAACATCATAGCATGCGTCCTGGTTATCGCCGGAAGCACTGGCGAAGAGAAGGCCAAAACTGGAGTGGATGTACAAGGGTGTGAACGAAGAGACGGGTGAAAGGCAAGGTGAGAATGCTTTATTGTTTTTACCCCTTTATTTTACTTGGTGGTCTCAGAACATAACAGATAGCCTGTGTAACAGCAATCAGTACACATTCGATTTGTATCAAATACATTTTACTGCTTCAATTGTATTTGTCCAGATTTAAGCGAATCTGTTGAATTTGAGTTTTGCAGGATTTTGATGTCCCAGGCACCTGTAGTAGACATGACCAACATTGCTGGATTACAGTGTAGCCATTACTCTTAATTATCAGTAATAATGGGGGTAAGAAGAAAAGTTCGGAAGATGAAACCAAGATAACAAATGGATTTTATTGGCTAATTTGTATATTTTTGTACCTGCTATTAGCCCAATCAAGTTTAATGAGATGCGAATAAACATTTGGAGAGAATCCAACAGTTCAACACTAAGTAACAACTTCTACTCTCCAAGTTATGATACATGTCCTAGAATTGTTACTATTTTCACTAATACTTCCAGAATGTTCTGCTTGTGAGAAGAGATTCTTATTATCTCACTTAGTCTAGGTTCGGTCCTACTCCAACAAGCTCCACTTTATTCTAGTGCACATATAATTCTAGCTCGCCTAAGCTTTATCTCAGTGCTTTCTGGATTTAGCTTTATCACATCAAAGTCTCAGGTGGGCTACAGGGCCGTTACCAGAGAATCTACCAGAGAGCTGTCTGCACACCGCCACTCTTTACAAGTATGGAGAAGACACTGCTTTTGGTTCAATCTTCAGTCACTCCCATCGAGTCGCCTAACCTAATTATCTAACCCAATGTTCCTACAATGCTTGGATGCAATGGGTGTCTCCTGGGGAACACAAAAATGGTTTAACAGAACTCTGAAACCTTAAAAGAGGGAATTCCCTACATAAAATACTTTAAATAGAAAATAAGGAAGATACAATCTACCAATAAGTGAGCGGCTTCATTTACGTCAAGTCCTCCACGGACTCAACTTTTACCAACAAATGCTTCCATTGTTTATTATTATTTAATGGCCTTCAGCTTGATCTCAAACCATGGCTACTTTATGGATCAACGCTCTGTAGGAAAATTAATCTTGGAAAAGCCTAGATAAGTCCACCAAGGTCTTCTTCACCATTAACTTATTAGAATCAAGCCATCGGGTTGCTGGTCTTCGCCTTGCTCCTTCTAGTCTGCCGACCATGATGTCCATCTTCAGTGATTGCTCTTTCCTACGATGTATCCAAAGTAGACAAGTAGTAGCTTGGTGATCTTTGCTTCTAAAGACAGGTCAAGCTTGATTTGTTCCAAAATTGATTTGTTTATTCTATTTGCCATCCATGATATTGACAACATAGTTCTCTTGTAAGCGCCACAAAATGATATAACATACGTAGAGTTATAATTACTCACTAGTCAATTAATTGTGTACTAAAGTGATGTTTAATTAGTTGGAAGAGAATGAAACAGATGTTGGGAAGACTTTTTCTCTTGATTGAGCCTTCGCAACAGTTTTGCCACCTATCTAGGTAAAGCAATCAGGTCTCCGTTATTGAGACTTTTTTGAAACTTTCGCACAGTTTATTTCGTCCTTACCCGTCAAATCAATTATTTTTCCGCTGATAAGCTGTAGTTTCAGGCTGGAGTCACACTCAGCGTAAGACAATATGGTCCGTTTTTTACGGCCGTAATACGGCCGTAATACGGAGAAATGTTCCCAAAATAGTGATCCGTAGTCAGGGTGTGTCAGCGTATTTTGCGCATGGCATCCTCCGTATGTAATCCCTATGGCATCCGTACTGCGATATTTTCTCGCAGGCTTGCAAAACCGACATCTAATGGATTTATGTGCTCAAATGTTCGGGAAAACATATATACAGTATATATATATATATATATATATATGTCATTGAAACACATATATATATATATTCTGTATTTATATTTAATTCAGCGCGATATATGTTAAAAGCCGGTAATTCAATTGCCGGCTTTTCATTTCTCCTGCACAAACCCGACAGGATATGAGACATGATTACATACAGTAAACCATGTCATATCCCCCCCTAATGTTAGTAGTGTGTATGTGCAAAATTTCAGCGCTGTAGCTGCTAAAATAAAGGGTTAAATGGCGGAAAAAATTGGCGTGGGCTCCCGTGCAATTTTCTCCGCCAGAGCGGTAAAGCCAGTGACTGAGGGCAGATATTAATAGCCAGGAGAGGGTCCATGGTTACTGGCCCCCCCGTGGCTAAAAACATCTGCCCCCAGCCACCCCAGAAAAGGCACATCTGGAAGATGCGCCTATTCTGGCACTTGGCCACTCTCTTCCCACTCCCTGTAGCGGTGGGCTATGGGGTAATGAAGGGTTAATGCCACCTTGCTATTGTAAGGTGACATTAAGCCAGATTAATAATGGAGAGGCGTCAATTATGTCACCTATCCATTATTAATCCAATTGTCTGAAAGGGTTAAAAAACACACACACATTATTAAAAATTATTTTAATGAAATAAACACAGCGGTTGTTTTAGTATTTTATTGCTCTCTCAATGCATCAGAAGACCTTCGCTTGGCAAAATAATAAACCCACAAGATACATACCTTCCGATGATCTGCCATGTCCAACGAAGTAATCCATCTGAAGGGGTTAATTATTTTACAGGCAGGAGCTGCGCTAAAGCACTCGCTCGTGGTTGTAATCCCCGGGTAATGAAAGGAAATCTGAGTGATCTGTACTTACATTGAGTTGCGGTGAGGCACCCTCTGGTGGATGAACTCATATGAACTCGAGCGTGGGAACTTTTCCAAGGCTCCAGTTCATGAGAACATCCACCAGAGGGCGCCTCACCGCAACTCAATGTAACTACAGATCACTCAGATTTCCTTTCATTACCCGGGGATTACAACCACGAGCGAGTGCTTTAGCGCAGCTCATGGCTGTAAAATAATTTACCCCTTCAGATGGATTACCTCGTTGGACGTGACAGATCATCGGAAGGTATGTATCTTGTGGGTTTATTATTTTGCCAAGCGAAGGTCTTCTGATGGATTGAGAGAACAATAAAATACTAAAACAACCTGTGTGTTTATTTCATTAAAATAATTTTTAATAATGTGTGTGTGTTTTTTAACCCTTTCAGACAATTGGATTAATAATGGATAGGTGTCATAATTGACGCCTCTCCATTATTAATCTGGCTTAATGTCACCTTACAATAGCAAGGTGACATTAACCCTTCATTACCCCATAGCCCACCGCTACAGGGAGTGGGAAGAGAGTGGCCAAGTGCCAGAATAGGCGCATCTTCCAGATGTGCCTTTTCTGGGGTGGCTGGGGGCAGATGTTTGTAGCCAGGGGGGGCCAATAACCATGGACCCTCTCCTGGCTATTAATATCTTCCCTCAGTCACTGGCTTTACCATTCTGGCGGAGAAAATTGCGCGGGAGCCCACGCCAATTTTTTCCGCCATTTAACCCTTTATTTTAGCAGCTACAGCGCCCACATTTTGCACATACACACTACTAACATTAGTAGTGTGGAATATGCAAAAAAAAAGGGATATGAGATGGTTTACTGTATGTAATCATGTCTCATATCCTGTCAGGTTTCGGCAGGAGAAATGAAAAGCCGGCAATTGAATTACCGGCTTGTCACTAACACCGCTGCGTATTTCTTGCAAGTCACACTGCTGGTCCGTGTGTAATCCGTATTTTTCTCGCCCCCATAGACTTTCTTTGGCGTATTATTTGCGCAATACGCTGACAAACGCAGCATGCTGCGATTTTGTACGGCCGTACAAGACCGTATATTACGGATCCGTAATATACGGCTGATAGGAGCAGACCCATTGAGAATAATTGTGCCGTTTGTTAGGCGAGTTTTACGGACGTATTTTCTGCGCTCTTACGTCCGTAAAACTCGCTAGTGTGACCCCGGCCTCATTCAAAATTATAGCTTATCGGAAGAGAAAGCCGCCGTATGCTATGATGATGGAAAAATAAGAAAGTTAGGCTCTTTGAAGAGAAGAAAAAAATGAAAATATAGGCATGGAAAATGCGGCTATCCATAAGGAGCTGATCTAGTGAAGTGGATAATGACGAAAATAATCACCATGTGATCAAAATGATTTACTCATGTTTTGATTTTTTTTTACTTTTTTAACTATCTGATATTTTCTACTTTCCAGGGTAATGGGTAAAAATATAGCAAACATTGTTTAGTCATATTTTCACAATTTATTTGCTAAAACTTTCTGAAACAATGTAATAAAAAATAAGTTTTTTTTCTTAAGCAATTCACAAATTAAACATGAAAATATATAAAATTGCACGTTCACATGTTCATCCATCACAGATTGATATGAGGGTAATCAGAAAAAATTGTCTTTCATGCTATAATTCCCTCCCCCAAAATAAATAAATAAAATGTCCTTGTTATAAGATGAGCTTACGTAAAAATTCTCATTAGACCAGTCACAATATTTTCCATTTCAGTCAATGACCAATTTTAAAAGTTGTGTCCAAATACTGCAGAATTTTACTAAACAAAGTAACTGAACAAAACCAATTTCCAAACACAAATATAAAACCCCAATTCAAACAAAATATGTGGGATATTTGAGGCAGTTGAATCTCGAAATATATTTTCTACATTGCTGTATCTATATTTGTGCTCATTTCTTTTGGAGCATCCATCATTCTTCCAGGACTCTTATAAAACACAATGTGAAATGGAGACTATATGGATTGTCAAGTAGAAGATTGTAGCTCATTTTTACTCCCCACTGCAGTGATAGGAAATTATATAGTACGTGTTCCGGATACACAATTCACAGAGTTTTCTATCACAGTTTAGTAGAAGGAAATTTACAAAGTTTCATCATTCACGGGAAACACAGGATATAAACATCAATAACATCATATGCAATGTAACTGCCAAAAGTTATAGAGTTTTCTAAATATGGTTATAATTATTTGAAAATGTGACTCCTTGTTTGAAAGGAAGAAAAAACATCGCTATGAGAATAAAGTATTATAAGATTAATGCACAAGAATATAACTACTATAATACTGCCCCCTATGTACAAGAATATAACTACTATAATACTGCCCCCTATGTACAAGAATATAACTACTATAATACTGCTCCTATATACAATAATATAACTACTATAATACTACCCCTATGTACAAGAATATAACTACTATAATACTGCCCCTATGTACAAGAATATAACTACTATAATACTGCTCCTATATACAATAATATAACTACTATAATACTGCTCCTATGTACAAGAATATAACTACTATAATACTGCTCCTATGTACAGGAATATAACTACTATAATACTGCTCCTATGTACAAGAATATACTATAATACTGCCCCTATGTACAAGAATATAACTACTATAATAACTGCTCCTATGTACAAAATTATAACTACTATAATACTGCTCCTAAGTACAAGAATATAACTACTATAATACTGCCTCCTATGTACAAGAATATAACTACTATAATACTGCCCCCTATGTACAAGAATATAACTACTATAATACTGCCCCTATGTACAAGAATATAACTACTATAATACTGCCCCTATATACAAGAATATAACTACTATAATACTGCCCCTATGTACAAGAATATAACTACTATAATACTGCTCCTATGTACAAGAATATAACTACTATAATACTGCTCCTATATACAAGAATATAACAACTATAATACTGCTCCTATGTACAAGAATATAACTACTATAATACTGCTCCTATGTACAAGAATATAACTACTATAATACTGCTCCTATGTACAAGAATATAACTACTATAATATTGCTCCTATGTACAAGAATATAACGGCTATAATAGTGCCCCTATGTACAACAATATAACTACTATAATACTGCTCCTATGTACAAGAATATAACTACTATAATACTGCCCCTATGTACAAGAATATAACTACTATAATACTACCCCTATGTACAGGAATATAACTACTATAATACTGCTCCTATGTACAAGAATATAACGGCTATAATAGTGCCCCTATGTACAACAATATAACTACTATAATACTGCTCCTATGTACAAGAATATAACTACTATAATACTGCCCCTATGTACAAGAATATAACTACTATAATACTGCCCCTATGTACAAGAATATAACTACTATAATACTGCTCCTATGTACAAGAATATAACTACTATAATACTGCCCCTATGTACAAGAATATAACTACTATAATACTGCTCCTATGTATAAGAATATAACTACTATAATACTGCACCTATGTACAAGAATATAACTACTATAATACTGCCCCTTGTACAAGAATATAACTACTATAATACTGCTCCTATGTACAAGAATATAACTATTATAATACTGCCCCTATGTACAAGAATATAACTACTATAATACTGCCCCTATGTACAAGAATATAACTACTATAATACTGCCCCTATGTACAAGAATATAACTACTATAATACTGCCCCTATGTACAAGAATATAACTACTATAATACTGCTCCTATGTACAAGAATATAACTACTATAATACTGCCCCTTGTACAAGAATATAACTACTATAATACTGCTCCTATGTACAAGAATATAACTATTATAATACTGCCCCCTATGTACAAGAATATAACTACTATAATACTGCCCCTATGTACAAGAATATAACTACTATAATACTGCCCCCTATGTACAAGAATATAACTACTATAATACTGCCCCATGTACAAGAATATATCTACTATATAATTGTCTAAGGGTCACTTCCGTCTTTCTGTCTGTCCTTCTGTCTGTCACGGATATTCATTGGTCGCGGCCTCTGTCTGTCATGGAATCCAAGTCGCTGATTGGTCGTGGCAAAACGCCCACGACCATTGCCACGACCAATCAGCGACGCGCACAGTCCGGAAGAAAATGGATGCTCCTTACTCCCCGCACTCACTGCCCGGTGCCCGCATACACCCCTCCGGTCACCGCTCACACAGGGTTAATGCCGGCGGTAACGGACCGCGTTATGCCGCGGGTAACGCACTCTGTTACCGCCACTATTTACCCTGTGTGACCAAGTTTTTTACTATTGACGCAGCCTATGCAGCGTCAATAGTAAAAACATCTAATGTTAAAAATAATTTAAAAAAACAAAAAATGATTATATACTGACCTACACCGCTTTCCCCGCTCCTCGTGATGCAAGCGGAACGTTCCGGTGGCAAGGATGGTCTGGCAGAAGGACCTGCGATGACGTCACGGTCATGTGACCGCGACGTCATCACTAGTCCTGCTCGCCTGCATGGAAAGGACCTGCTGTGACGTCACGGTCATGTGACCGTGACCCGGTCACGTGACCGCCACGTCATCACACCCTGGGATCGGAAGCTGCCGCCTGCACCCCACACAGGCGACAGAGCTACAACGCCCCTGCGGAAGGTGAGTATATGTTTATTTTTTATTTTTTTAACCTGTGTCATACGTGGCTGGGCAATATACTACGTAGCTGGGCAATATACTACGTGGCTCTGTGCTGTATACTACGTCACTGGGCAATATACTACGTAGCTGGGCAATATACTACGTGGCTCTGTGCTGTATACTACGTCACTGGGCAATATACTATGTCACTGGGCAATATACTACGTAACTGGGCAATATACTACGTAACTGGGCAATATACTACGTGGCTGGGCAATATACTACGTGGCTGGGCAATATACTACGTGGCTGGGCAATATACTACGTGGACATACATATACTAGACTGGGGACTGATCAGTGCCCATCCCCCTCTTCCCTATTCTAAGGATATAGAGGGCTCAGGTTCCTACTCGGCGATTGGTGTGGAACCAATATAGGGATGAAAGGGGAGGCAGGGTGCTATTAGATCTGCCTAGGGGTATCTACTTCCCCTTTCCCTAGCATTTGGGCTTGCTTCCCCCTCTTCCACTCGTGTTGCTCTTAGTCTTCCCACACTGTGTGTGACACATGCGCCCTTGCCCTAGACATGAGCTGCGCTGTGATGTGTGCAGTGCCCCTTTTATTACTGTATTGTGCACTTAGGAATCCTTTTGTAACACCCTTAAAAGCCCTGAGCACCACACTGATGTCAGGGACGGTGCACCTCTCAGAGATGCACATGCTCGCAAAGTATAAAGTAGAGGCACATGCGCAGGATCTGGAGGAAGCCTGAAAGGATGGGTTCATACACCTGCCTGACTTTTCTATGGGTACCAATGCCCAGATGACTATACCCTATTATTTAGGAAACTTTGTCAGCTCCCTTATTATTGCAACAACCTGACAGATTCCTATTAGATACAGTATATTATAACAATAATCACAAAAGTTTGCTCATCTTCACTAGCAAGTTCATATGTTCCTGTGTTATTTCTGTTCCGTAGCATCTTCTCCTCCTCCTCCTACCTCTGTGTTCTGCTGATGACAAGTACAATTTATAACAGGCGTTTCTAAAGGAACATCTATACCACGAAAATTCATAGCGCGCCCTGACACACAGTTACTTTACAGTTTATGATCATTATCTGTCTTTACAGCCGTATTTTATCCCAGTTGCTTCCTCTACTTTGAAATACAGCAACCTGTATGGGAACAATATGTGGGTTTTTTTCACAAGTGGGACGGAACCTGTAAATCCAGCGTGGTTGTATTGATTTAGTTTCCCACTGAGCGACCCTGTTGTATTTTCTCTAAATTCGGCCTTTGTGAACCTCTCACAGATATATAAAGCAGAAACACCTGAAGAACGTGTTCTGCGCGGCAGGGATGGTGCGAAATAGGAAGATTTATGACCGTTTTACAGCATCACTCCAATGTCACATTGTTGCGGGAAAAATTTTAAGATGTGATACATCTTTGTGAACTACATGTTGAAAGTTCTAAAGAAGAGGGGAAAAATATAGAATATATGGTTTTGTTCCCCATACATGCCCTTTTTATGACCCTTGGCTCTGTTCTCTTCCCCTTGATTGACATCAATGAAGTTTTTAATGCAAATTGAACTCATAGCATTAGATAAGTCTATACTATATGTTCCATTGGGTGTGCACCAAAACTCCATTTTACACCCACCCAATTCACCTTGGGAACAAACAACATAAATAACCTTTAAATGTCAAGATCACATTTCTCTTGGGGTCCAATTTATGAGATAGTTGAGCTCAATGCCAAGCTGCTGCTGGAGTAGTGTAAAGCCCCTGTGGACACAGCGATGTCAATAAAGTTACCGGGTCTTCAGATCGTTGGAGCAATTTGAGTGTCTTCACAAAGATGAGACCTCTTCTGAAACATATGGGATTCTTGGAGCGCCGATGATTAGTCAGACTTTCTCTGTTAACATCCACACAAGGTCTTTTGGCTATATGGCCAGAAATTCCTCTGGACACATTGTAAAATCCTCTGGAAATTTGTCCCAACAAGTAAAGGCATTTAAAACAACAAGAGAGGCCTTCATAAAGTTCAATATGATACAACAACATGCAAGAAAAAAACTTCAATGCGCCCCACATCACAACCACTGAGTGGCTACAAAAAGCCACTGTGATGGTGTGATATGCTATGTGGGTATCATTTTTATGTATATTTCTATTTTACTTATTTTCATGGTGTTCTCTTGAAGAAGGAGTTATTTGCTAATTGATGAATGGCTGTTGCTGCCATCTGATATCAGCCCCCACAGTACTGTATTGTATACTAATGATATGTTGACCTAGCTTGTTGAAACAATGAGCCCCTGAGACCTTCCCCCTCCTGACCTGTGAATGAGGGGGATTGTTTAGTATGTATGCACATAAGATGTCCCAGGCATGTCAGAGATGGCTGGAAGCAGAAAACGCCTTTACTGTGGAAGATGTTATACAGGCGTTCCTTATAGAACAATTTCTTGCCAAGTGCCCAGCAGAGGTACGGGAATGGGTCCGGGAGCACACACCGTGCACCATGGATAGAGCTGCAGCCCTGGCCGATGAAGCCCTTACTATCCGACTGCAATGGAGGCGGCTTCTGGACACTGAACCACGGCCTTCTCCCGCACCTTGTCTCCCTCCGATTATATCTGCCCTTCCACCTAGTCGCAAGCCGATGACAATCACGCCTCACAATCCTGGGCCCCAACAGTTCCGACCACGACCTGGGGGTATCACAGAGAGGAGATGTTATGAGTGTGGGCAACCTGGACATTTGCAGTCTGGCTGTCCCTCAAGGATTCGGAGGGAGCCCCACGCAGCCCCACCTCGTCCAGTACATCTTGTGCACTCCAACCCGCCCGTGGAAGAGCTACCATCACCCCCACCAGAGTGGACCACTGACCACGGCACCATAGATACCCCTTCTGGAGTGTATGGACTCCGGTCTTTGTCCATCAGAAATACAGAGCAATGGCATTGCCACCTGCAGGATGTCTTAATTCATGGATACAAAGTTTCGGGATTTAGAGACACAGGGGCATTCCTGACTATCGCTGACCCTGTGTGGTTCGACCCGAGGCAATTCACCAGGGACTGGGAATTCCCATTGTCCTGGCGGGGGGTGTCCGCAATTATATACAGCGAGCTTTGGTACGTTTGGATTATGGTTTTGGAGAAAAACTGTGTTGAATTGGAGTTATGGGAGGATTTCCTGCAGACATCCTCCTTGGAAATGACATTGGGGAGTTACAAAGTCATTTTGTGGGAGTAGAAGGTCCGTGGGCCTCTCACTCTTCTGAAAGAACAATTGGAGGGAGATATCGCAGATACCGGAACGCCCATCATTCCCTACATTCTAGAGTTCAGAGACTGTCTCGCCCAGCTAGCTACCTTGGATAATGAACATCAGCGAATGGCCCAGTCCAGTCAAAAAGCCTGGTATTACCATAAAGCCAGGAATTTATGGACAAGTGCTCATGATTATTGCAACCCCTGCCACTGTACAAGGAACTATAAACTATTGAGCAATGTGGACTAAAGTGAGCAGGCCAGAGGTCTGTGTAGACCTCATAGCGTGCTCACTTATTATGAGGGGGGAGAGGTTGTGATGGTGTGATATGCTATGTGGGTATCATTTTTGTGTATATTTCTATTTTACTTATTTTCATGATGTTCTCTTGTAGAAGGAGTTATTTGCTAATTGATTAATGGCTGTTGCTGCCATCTAATATCAGCCCCACAGTACTGTATTGTATACTAGTGACATGTTGACCTAGCTTGTTAAAACAATGAGCCCCTGAGACCTTCCCCCTCCTGACCCATGAATGAGGAGGGAGACTTTTAAAATATCAGGGAGGTGAGACACAGATCAGATCCTGTGTGGAACCATGATGTGAAGACAGCATGTCAGAGAGAAGGAAGAGTATATGGTCTATGCTATCTTCTGTCTGCTGGATTGTTGGACTTTTATCTTGTTACTGAACTGCATTCGTGTTCTGAACTATTTTATCCTTTGTGTGGTGGATCTCATATGGACCTTTCGTATTTTTGCCTAAATAAAGGTCTTGGGATTGTTCACACTTCTCTTGCTCTGTTGTGTGATACTGGAGTAGGACCCCGTGACAGCCACATATAGCAGAAACATCTCAAAGTCATGTTTTTTTAAAGCTGATTTAATGTCTCGCCACATATTTGGAAAGCTACTATATATAAGTAATCATAAATCTACATACTTTCAGCCAGATTATGCATATGGAAGGTCTTAGAACCAGAGGATTGAAACAATGTATAAACAAAGTATGTTCATTATTGTGATTCTTTTTGGTCATTTGTTGTAACTTTTTAATTGCACTAAATATTCCTGGATTGTAAAGAAATGTTTTTGCTCTTTAATGTTACTTGAGTTAATCCTTGTCTAATTCTATAATCCTTATAGTATAATTTTGCAAGGATTATAATCCTTGTATTTTTGTAGCTTCACCAATTATTGTGGTATGTAATGTAAATTGATACAATATAACCTGCATTGAATTTTTGATGCTTTATCAGGCAGCTTGTTTAATATACCTGTAACTAAATTACTACTACGTCACAATAATGCGCCACATTGTGATCTGATCAATGCGATGGAAATATGGTATTTTATCTGTATGAAGAAGGCTCATGTTAGAGCTGAGACTCGTCACCACACAACCTTGTAATTCTAATAACTGATGGACGTTGTTCTAAATTTCATGTATATGAAATAATTGAATGCACATTACCCACCCTTCATCACATTTATCTGTCCACCATGTAATGGTTATAGGCAGCCCTGACAACCTTCTTTCCCCAGAATTATGGAAGTCGCTGGTTATGTAGACAGGTGTAACAGTCACTGCTCGCTACGCAGTGATCATGCTGTAATCACTCCCAGGAGCATTAATTGATAATCTGCCCTGCACACCCAGGCTGCACACACAAATACAGAGCATGCCGTCAATCATTGAGAAGTCGGAGAGATCACTGTATAGTGAGCAATGTCTATAACAGCCCCTTGCACCGCCTCAGTGACTGGAAGCAAGCAGCTGCAGGGAGAATAAAAAGTAATTTTCTCCCTGTAACCACTGCTTTAGTAAGCCATCAAAGTATGTTTTTAATGCTATTGACACTCGATCTGCAGGTAAATATCATTTTTGGAGACAGTTTCCCTTTAATCTAATGTTACAGTCATGAACAAAAAAATCCAATGTTGAGTAGACTGATGTGCAAATGCAGAAGAATCCTCCACTTTTACTCTTTGCCACTGCAGGGTCATGGTCTCCAGAATAGACATAGATAATACAGTAGAGTTGAGTTGGTATGCATAAGGTACTGATGGAAGGGAGTAATGAGCCCCTAGGACATCGAGTAAAGTAAATTCAACACACACTCAAGTTGAATGCAAGTTCTTAATATTTTTATTTCAAAATACACACAAGTTCAGTGTAGGTATAGAGGAAGGGTTGTGCCCAACTGAATGTGATTATGAATGTGTAACCACAGATTGGTCATTCTGTAAATTCACACATTCTATTCCATGGGCATCATAGGTCTGTTCCAAAGATTCACAGAATCCAGAGGAGGAAAGCATATGCACCATTGGCCCAAATTTTTTCATGCTGGATCCAGAGCAAGACGAAGTGGGGTTCAAGCAGAAGACCCTTGTCACCAAACATTAACCCCCGGGGGTGGAGGTGATCCTGATGAGACTCAGATACCAGAAGCACACATGGACTGTACTGTGGTGACAGGGTAGGACAAGGAGAAGGGTGACTCTCAGTGTGAGGAGTGTGAGAATAGAGAGGATGACGATGAGATTGTAGATCCCACTTGGTGTGAAACCAGAGGCACGCAGCTGAGTATCTCAGCAGAGCAGGTGGAGGAGGAGGAAGACGAGGAGGTTACATGGTGGATTGCAGCACAGACACAGAGTGATGAAACCACAACAAGCACTGCATCCTCAGCCACAACTGATGCTTTGGCCAGAACCAGTCGCGAGTCTGCAGTTCGCAAGGTCGGCAAGGGTTGCCTAGCTTGGGCCTTTTTTGAGATAGCAAAGGATCTGACATTATCTGCCAAATTTGCAAAAAAAAACTCAATAGAGGAAAAAATTGCATTAATTTGACTACTATAGGCATGAACCAACACTTGTTCGATCAACATGCATTAGTCTTGGAGTGTCACCACTCTAAAATGCGGATTATCTGGCCTTGCCAACCACAGGCCATCCCATCAACCATATCCGCTGCTTCTTCCTCCTCCATCACAATGCCAAGTGTTCTCACACAGGTATCCGGCTGCAGAAACTTAACTTGTTTACCCACTACAGTCAGGGTGAATGAGAGCCCATCCGATGTTACGAAAGTGGAGATGGCTGCTGTTTTTGTTTCACCGAGCATAACACATCTTTCCCAATCCACCATATCATCCTGCCAGCACCTCACTCACAGTTCAGCAGTTTGTCTGTTCACCCTACTCCACCCTCTCTCAGCACATCAGCCAGCCCTCGATCCTGCAGATGTGGTCACATAAAAACAAAAGAATGTTTCCTCCTACACATACCAATGCTAAGAGCTTGAACTCCACCATGTCCAATCTGTTGGCCACGGAAATGCTGCCTTACCACCTAGTGGATACAGATGAATTCCGAAAGTTGATGGCCATCGCAGTCCCCCAGTACCAGTTGCCCAGTTGCCATTACTTCTCTAAGAAAGCTGTGCCTGCGCTACACCAGCATGTCATAGATAACATCACCCGTTAATTGAAAAAAATCGATGTCTGCCAGGGTGCATTTCACCACTGACACATGTGCGAGGAAACATGGTCATGGTCATCACATCTCATTGACTGGGCACTGGGTGACTCTGGTGGCTATGGGGGCAGGCGATTAAGGGGCTGCTCCACAAGTCTTGGAATCCCCAAGGTTTGCATGACAAACCAATGTATCTAACACTTCCTCCACTGCTTTTGGCTTCTCCACCTCCTCTAGGGCTTCCACCTGTGCCCTCAAACTTTTCCTTAATGAAACACTTGTTCCAGCAGTGCAAAGAGAATCCCCCCCACCTGCGTACTTCACTGGCAAGGCCCACCCCAATCAAGCAGTGTTAAAATTAATATGCCTTGGAGATTGCAGTCACATAGCTCAAGAGTTGTGGACTGGTATACTGGTTGAGTTAAAGCAATGGCTGTCTCCACTGCATGGCTCAGATTCTCAACCTAGTGGTACAGCAATTTCTCTGCCACTATCCTGGACTGGATGCACTGCTACACAAAGCATGGGCACTGTGTGCTCACTTCCAATGATCGCACCCCCCAGGTCATTGACTTGCATCACTACAGAGGTCTTTCAGCCCAACGGTTAACCATTTGATTTGCAATGTTCCGACACAGTGGAATTCCACTCTGCACATTCCAGTGACTGTGGCAGCACCAATGAGCCCTGGAGCAATATGTTCTTTTGCATATCCTGGGCCAATGCAGTATGAACGTGGTGCAAATCATGCTTGTGGAGTGGGCAAAGATGAAGGACCTCTGTGCCCTTCTGCACAGTTTAAAAAATGGCCACTTCTTCGTGGTTAGAGCTGATGATGCCATCATCAGTATCACTATTCTGTTCATCTATATGCTGGAGCACACTTTGAATAGTTTGCGCGAGGCGGTGGTGGTCCCAGAGGAAGAGGTGGAAGCAGAGGATGATGTGGAAAGGATAACAGTTTCTGTAAGTTCCGGACTGTCATCGCACAGGTGTGTGCCATTGGAGGGTGGATTACAGTGATTAAAGGGGACTCTTGGTACATGATAAACTATTAGTAAAGGTGCAGGAGCCAAGGAACAAACTGAGGAGGAAGAGGTGATGGATGAGCAACAGTCAGGAGATGAAGAGGATAATAATCCCCTCTCTGTTGTCCATGGTTGGCAAGAGGGGAAGGAGGAAGCAACCTTGAGTGTTACTTCGTCACCCATACACCATGGACTTGGACCTCATGGAAGCGCTCGACACATGAGTGCCTTCTTGCTGCAATATTTTCAACTTGATGCCCATATTCTTAGGGTTCGAAATATTGCTGACTACAGGGTTGCCACTCTCAGATCCATGGTACAAGAGTACATTTTGCTAGATGCTTCCACCCTTGGAAAGTGACGTGCACATACTATAGTGTCCAATCACGCTTGTAGACAATCTTAAGAGTTGCTTTCTCCAAGACACCAGTGAGTCACACAGTGTGCATAGCAGTTCAAGACTTCCAACCCCGGGAATGTCAAGGCATCATCACAAGAACTTTAGCAGCAGCATTGTAAGTGGCATAAGCAATTTTTGTGAGTCATTTTGTTCTTCAAGAAAAGAAGATTGGCCTGAGCTCGCCTGTCACACCTTGGATGTTTTGTCATGACCGGCAGCCAGCATTCTCTCAGAACGTGTCTTCAGCGCTGCTGGTGATGTGCTGATGGATAAATGCATCCGGCTGTCCCTTGAAAGTGTAGTCTGCCTAACTTTCATCAAAATTAACAAGTCATGGATCTCCAATGACTTCTGCACCCCATTCGCAGACTGGGCAAACTAGGCAATGTTGTCGTTTTAGTGTCATGCATTGATCTTGCTTTATTGCAGTCTGTGCCACCTTTGTCATGGCTTCTGTGCCTGCTGTTGCTACTGTTGCTAATGTTATAAATAATTTTTTTGAAATGTGGAGACTCCAAGTTGGGTCTCCTTCATGTGTTTTGCATGTAGCAGTAGTGCTCCCAGACAGGCAGGACTGGACTTACTTTCACTCAACTATCTGTGTTACAATCCTTACATTTTTCCACCAAGAGTAGTCTATGAAACTGATGTTTGTGCCATCTGAGTGTTGCTGGGAAAAAAATTGGAGCTGCTACATGAGGTATCAAGGCTTACACCACTCCCATAACCACCAGGTCTTCAGTGAAACTTCTATTCAGAGCTGTAAATGCTGGGTCAGACCCTGATACCTCATGCATGACACATGGCTGACTGCTTCTGTGCCATTAGAAAGTGCTCTACTGTGGGTCAGTTGATCCGTCAACTACCTGTGTAACTTAAACACAACCAGAGCACATGTCAAAAAGAACAAGGGACTTATAAACACTAAATAGTGAGAAAAGGCCCAGGGCCTGCACAGGAGACCACCCACTCCATACAGATAATAAAAATGAGGAGAACTAAGGAGTATAAAGGGTATCAAAATTTATTTAAATATACAAAAAAGTGAATGCACATAAACTCTATAAATATAGAACATATATCAAATACATATAAAAATGCATAAGGACAGAGGATGGAAACAGAGTCCACCCCGGTGGACGGCGCCCAAATAGTGCTTTAGTGAACAATCACTGACAGATTGTATAACATACAACCGCGGGACACACTCTGATACATGTAATGTGATGGAGCGACCTAAAGTCGCTAGTAATAAACCATGCAGGGTGTGCTTACCGCGATATAGGGTGGGCGAGCCAGGGCACCGGGCTGGAACCAGGATAAAAGAGCCGTTTCGCTTGAAAAGTAACCTGTTTTATCAAGGGGATGAGTGTGGAAGCCGAGAAGGACCTTAATATGGGCCGGACTCGGAGCACGTGACGTCTCACATGCTGCGAGGCGGCCAATAAGAGGCGGCAATGCCGGCGCATGCGCAGATAGAACCGCAGGTCCTGAAACCAAGAACGGCGTCCAGCGTCACAGCACGTGGGCGGGGGGAAGCCCCGGTCACGTGTGGGAGGCCGAACTGACGCCGTCCTGGAGCAGGAACCGGCAAGCCGGACCGGCGCACGCGCACTACCACCAATGTATTACTAGCGACTTTAGGTCGCTCCATCACATTACATGTATCAGAGTGTGTCCTGCGGTTGTATGTTATACAATCTGTCAGTGATTGTTCACTAAAGCACTATTTGGGCGCCGTCCACCGGGGTGGACTCTGTTTCCATCCTCTGTCCTTATGCATTTTTATATGTATTTGATATATGTTCTATATTTATAGAGTTTATGTGCATTCACTTTTTTGTATATTTAAATAAATTATGATACCCTTTATACTCCTTAGTTCTCCTCATTTTTATTATCTGTATGGAGTGGGTGGCCTCCTGTGCAGGCCCTGGGCCTTTTCTCACTATTTAGTGTTTATAAGTCCCTTGTTCTTTTTGACATGTGCTCTGGTTGTGTTTTAGTAATTGCATCTGTGTTTATCACAGTTTTTTTCAGATTCGCAATGGACTTTAGAGCCCGTGATTCCACTTGGCGGGCGCAAATAGACGATGCATTTAAGGATGGTTTGGATGGGGGCTTGGATGGACTGGGGGGCGATTTACAGGAGACTATAGCCCGGTTTAAGGAGCTCCTCCGTAAAAGGACCAGAATATGGTGGAACCACGCTTACTTTGAAAAGTATTTAGAAGGGAAATTAATTCCCCGTGGTTTAAGGATACACGTGTTTCCGTCCTTTCCTATCCCGGAAGGGGATTTTAAAGATAAATGGGAGGAGTTATCCAACACATGTTCCCTAGGCTATATTACGCTCCTTAAAGATATGGACTCACGTACATTGAATAGCATTGAAATTGAGATTGAGTCTACTCAACTAATACTCAAAAGGGAGATGTCGGCAGAGGCACTTAAGAAATTGAATGACACCATTGATGTTGACTTACAGAAGTGGGTAACTGAGATACAGACAAATAAAGCGAGAAAATTTAGACGTGATGTACGGGACAAGCAGACCGGGAAAGTCTACAAATGGCGCGGCCAGGGTGACCGCTCCCGTCCTCATTATAGAGACGTGTCGAGCTCAAGATCTAGATCGCGATCCGTGGTGTCTAACGTCCCTCGGGACGCGCAATATACTCAGGCATCAGAAGACCCACTTAAACCTATGACTTCACAGAATAGAATTACCACCAGACAGACCGCTAAGAACAAAAACTCAGCTGCTAGGCGCCAAGAGACGGGTGCCCAGGGGGGTCTCCAGGTACTGAATTTGTCTGGGAGATCATTTACTACTGCACAAATTGCGGTGTTAAGTAGGGGCCTGACTTTTTCTCCCACCCACACCTTTGATTTTTTTACAGCATTGAAAGACCTTCATCTTTTTTCAAGGAAATTGATCCTGCGGAAACTACACCACAAGAGCCAAGATCCGAATGACCCCTTGACTGAGACAAAGAGAAACACTGCGGATTTTGGAGGAGTTATTGGATGAGCAGTCTTCGACACCTCAGGGTAGGTTTCCACCTGCCATCATGCCCAGATCAACGAGGTTTCCCCCCTTGTCACTCTGTCCAGTGGTTGATTTGTTTACAAAGGTGGTAAGCGCTGACTTAAAAAAGCTTTCATCTAAGCGTCGTTTTGACAATTTGACACATAGTCAGCGCTCTGCCATCAAAGAGTTACAATCCTATACCGACGTGGTCTATAAACCAGCTGACAAGGGGGGAAACATCGTGATCTGGCCATGTGATAAATATGAAAAAGAGGTGTATCGCCAACTAAAGGACACTGTCACATATACCAAACTCACCCATAACCCATTGCTCTCTTTCACGTCTCAGTTGCAAGTGATACTCACTTATGCGTTAGATGAAGGCATCATTAGCAAAAAGGTGTGGGAGGGATTGTCTGTCAGGTGCCCTAAGATTCCTACTTTTTACCTTTTACCAAAGGTCCACAAGGATGCCGTCAACCCCCCGGGGCGTCCGATCGTGTCCGGCATCGACGGCTTTTGTGACCTGATCTGTAAATTTATAGATTTTTACCTTAAACCATTGGTTGAGGTCCTCCCGTCATATGTCAGGGACACGACGGACGTTCTTACTAGGGTGGACGGTATCCTTGTGGACCCCGGTGTCCTCCTCGTCACTGCAGATGTTCAGACACTGTACACCTGCATTGACCATGAGCATGGCCTGGAGGCCGTCCGCCTCTTCCTTGGATCCTCCGACCTGGACGGCCCTCTATGTGATTTTATCCTCGAGCTGCTGCGCTTTGTCCTCACACATAACTTCTTTGTATTTAAGGATTTCTATTACCTTCAGAAGCGCGGCACAGCCATGGGCGCGGCCTGTGCCCCTTCATACGCCAATCTCTTCCTGGGTCACTGGGAGAGATCCTTGTTTGGCGACGGGGGGGCCCAGGCCACTGACCATGTGCTGTGCTGGATCAGGTATATAGATGATATTCTATTCCTGTGGGGGGGCTCGGCGCAGCAGCTCGAGGACTTTATGTGTCAACTTAATGACAATCCTTATAACATCACATTAACTTATCAATACGATGCTAAGCATGTCGACTTCCTTGACGTCAGCTTGGAGGTCGACCACACCCGTCGCGTCCAGACTGACGTCTTTAGAAAGCCGACGGCCGTCAATGCTCTGTTGCACGCCGATTCGGCACATAATCCAGCAACAGTGAGGGCCGTCCCGGTCGTACAGTTCTTAAGGATGAGGCGGATCTGTTCCACAGAGGACAAGTTTCAGGCCCAGGCTGTGGCTCTTAAAGCTCGCTTTGAGGCACGCGGCTACAGCCGCAGATGCATCAGGCGTGGCTATGATAGAGCTAGGAGGACACCACGTCGGGATCTTCTTTATAACATAGGCCGTAGAACCAATGCCGGCCCAGGGGACACCAAAATAAGATTTATAACGACATTCAATCACGAATGGCACAATATAAGGGAGATCCTGACCCGGCATTGGCCTATTTTAGGCACCGAACCATCCCTGCGCCCCGCCCTGGGTGACTTTCCCTCGATGACAGCAAGGAGATCCCCGAATCTTAATAACATGCTTGTGCGGAGTCACTGCGTTCCCCCTGCTACCAATCTATTTGGCTCCAGGGGCCCCACTCTGGGCTGTTTCCAGTGCGGTCATTGTATGGCCTGTGCCAATATTGTCAGGACGACTACCTTTGCATCATCTGACGGCACTAGGACATATTCCATCAGACATCATATATCGTGTAGCACAAAGAATGTGGTATATTACGCGACGTGCAGTTGCCCCTTAATTTATGTGGGCTTAACGTCGAGGGAACTTCGCATACGCACCAGAGAGCACGTACGTGACATTCAAGCGGCTAGGGGCGTGGTCGATGCCTCTCTCCTGAAGACGATACCGCGTCACTTTAAGATGTGCCATGGGTGTGACGCGGGGTCACTTCGGGTCAGGGGCATCGACTGCGTCCACCTGGGCACCAGTGGGGGAAACTATAAGAAGATATTGGCACAACATGAGGCGGCCTGGATTGTTAGATTGAATACGGTCGCACCTAGCGGTCTAAGTGAATCGCTAAGTTTTGCCTCTTTTCTTTAGTTTCCTAGATGTACGCCTAGGAGTTTACTATTTCTTATTTTGTTTTGGTCAGGGTCAACTTCTGTTTGGAGTTTTTCCTGTCCCTCCTCTCCCTCATGCTTGGATGATTTTTTTGTTCCGTCCTCACCCCCATCCTATTGGAACAGGGTCCCCTTGCTGGGCCGTATTTTTATTCTGTTTTTAATTTGTTTGTGCTTCTATTTATGTTATTAATTTGGTATTTTCTTTATTTTGTTCTTTAGTTTTCGTATATTTCTGGTGCCGAGATCTACATTTTACATTGTTTTCATTCATCTTCTTCTGTGGAGGACCTGGCACTAATGCCCTTAAGGAAATATCGAAGGCACCCTATGACATCATATCGACATGCTGTACTTGCCATACATGTCTGCATCGGATTTATGACTTGACATTATGTTATTATCTATTGTCTATTTATGTGGGGTGCCAAGTTGCCATCTTATATATCGCCTGTTCCATGCATTAGTGGCCATATACATTTTTTTGTCCTCCCGGGTTGTTTTCCCTCTTTATCTATTGTTACCATTCCTTTTACATTGGTGGTAGTGCGCATGCGCCGGTCCGGCTTGCCGGCTCCTGCTCCAGGACGGCGTCAGTTCGGCCTCCCACACGTGACCGGGGCTTCCCCCCGCCCACGTGCTGTGACGCTGGACGCCGTTCTTGGTTTCAGGACCTGCGGTTCTATCTGCGCATGCGCCGGCATTGCCGCCTCTTATTGGCCGCCTCGCAGCATGTGAGACGTCACGTGCTCCGAGTCCGGCCCATATTAAGGTCCTTCTCGGCCTCCACACTCATCCCCTTGATAAAGCAGGTTACTTTTCAAGCGAAACGCGCGTCGGGGGCTCTTTTATCCTGGTTCCAGCCCGGTGCCCTGGTTCGCCCACCCTATATCACGGTAAGCACACCCTGCATGGTTTATTACTAGCGACTTTAGGTCGCTCCATCACATTACATGTATCAGAGTGTGTCCCGCGGTTGTATGTTATACAATCTGTCACTGATTGTTCACTAAAGCACTATTTGGGCGCCGTCCACCGGGGTGGACTCTGTTTCCATCCTCTGTCCTTATGCATTTTTATATGTATTTGATATATGTTCTATATTTATAGAGTTTATGTGCATTCACTTTTTTGTATATTTAAATAAATTTTGATACCCTTTATACTCCTTAGTTCTCCTCATTTTTATTTACTGTGTTACTTTCCTTACATTTTTCTACCAGTAGTACTGTATGAAACTGATGTTTGCACCATCTGTGTGTGGCTGGGGAAAAAAAATTGAAGCTGTTCCATGAGGTATCAGGGCTCCCAGCAAAGAAGGCCTTCACCAATCCATTAACCATCAGGTATTCATTGAAACTTAAATTCAAAGCAATAAATGATGGGCCAGTCCCTGATACCTTATGCATGGCCCATGGCTGACTGCTGCTGTGCCAATAGCAAATTTCTACTGTTGGTCAATTGATGCCACTTTTTGTGATGTCTACCCCTAATTTTATCTGTTTTGGAAGCTTTTTCCCACCCCTTTAAGGTGTTCCGTGTACGTTTGGTTTGGCCTCCCTTTGGGACATTCGGTGGAATGCACCAAACCAAACCTTCAAAGGTTCGCTCATCTCTAGTCAGGAAAAAAGACCAAGGTCGGGATAATGAGCAAAATAGATATTGGCAACTCAACACTGAAGTAAGAGCTAGGGATGGAACGACTGTAACCACAAACACAAAGAAAAGCATAGAAGAATAATTGCCATATAAATTGTCCACCATACTTCAAAACCATACATCCAAAAGAGCAAAGTGTGGCCCTAACTTATAGAGCAAAAGCAAAGAAGAGAAGGATAAATGGAGAATAAGTCTGAAGTCAATGTGATGAGTGTCTAGTCTATGTTGACTAGGGTGAATGTAAATCTTGAAACCTTCAAACATAGCTAGAAACTGACCAAGTCTCCCAAGAACTGATGGCCTCTTCACTACTCATCCGAGGAGGAATGGTGAGATCAGTTTTACTTAACCTCATTTAATGATGATGCATATTTTCTCTCCAATGCATATGAAATCAATGGGCAAAGTAAGCAAGACAAAAACACTGGGATATTTGACTTAATTTGTATTGATTGCTGTCAAAAAGCATGTTAGTCCAAAATGATGAAGCTTCAATAATGGGGGGTTGTGCCTAAGAAGCAATAGCCTTCAATTGATTCTTCGATATCCCGGTAGTTGAGCGTCTGCTCCAGTTTGTCTTACTTAGGCTTTGGTTGGTAGCATAATATTTCCATTCTTCGTGGTTATTTGTTTAGATTTTCAGGTTGAAATCCACATATCAGTAAGTTCTAATACAATCGGAATTTATGAAATGGCTTTTATCCCAACTCTGTAGAAAGCAAGGTTTTTCTATTGAGGACTTGTCATCTAAAGTCTTTGATGTATCTTTTGACTTTTCTTTCTTTTAAGGGTTTCTTCCACCATTGGATGAGATGGCATCTCAAGGATTGTTGGTAGTGCAGCTGCCATGGGCCCCAATGATGTACAGAAGGAGTAAACTACAGTGCCCGTTAGGTACTATAGTCTAATGTCGCCCCCATCCTTCCACTGTGTAAGGAGTAGCAATGCAACCCATTGGGCATGATGGGAAGGTTGGATCCAAGTGTCAGAACAACACTAATCGTGAAGTGATAGCACATCCTGGAGAAAGTAGACTAAATAGAGCAAATGAACCCCAAATAAAAGAAAAGATCAGGCATAAAATTTGGCACAGAGCAGATGAGATAGATAGATAGATAGATAGATAGATAGATAGATAGATAGATAGATAGATAGATAGATAGAAGTAAAAAAGATAGGCAGCACTACAATAGTTGCCAAAATAAATGGACTTTATTTAGCCTACATGGCATGGTGATGTTTTGGTTCAAATGAACCTTTTTCAAGCTGCTTGACAAAGGTTCATTTGAACCGAAACGTTGCGACGCCATGTGGGCTAAATAAAGTCCATTTATTTTGGTAACCGTTGGAGTGCTGCATACGTTTTTACTTCTATATACTCTGATATTTTGTTTGTAAGGCATTTTGGCTCCCACATTCTATTTTTATAAGTGTGCTGTTCCATTTTTTCCCACCTACAAAGAATGTAGAGGTCTCTAATTTTTATCGTAGGTACACTTCACCTGTAAGAGACAAAATCTAAAAATAAAATGCAGAAAATCACATTGATTAATTTCTAAATAATTAAATAGCATTTTAGTGCATGAAATAAGTATTTGATCATCTACCATCCAGCAAGAATTCTGTTAGTTTGTCTGTAAGAAGCCTCCTACTCTGCACTCATTACCCATTGTAATTGCACCTTTTTCAACTCGTTACCTGTATAAAAGACACCTGTCCACACACAGTCACACTCCAACCTCTCCACCATGGCCAAAACCAAAGAGCTGTCTAAGGACACCAGAAACAAAATTGTAGACCTGCAGAAGGCTGGGATGGGCTACAGGACAATAGGCAAACAGCTTGGTGAGAAGGCAACAACTTTTGGCACAATTATAAGAAAAAGGAAGAAACACAAGATGACTGTCAGTCTTACTCTGTCTGGGGCTCCATGCAAGATCTCGCCTTGTGGGGTAAGGATGATCCTGAGAAAGGTCAGGAATCGGCCCAGAACTACAACCTGGTCAGTGACATGAAGAGAGCTGCGACCACAGTCTCAAACATTATCGTTAGTAACACACTACACCGCCATGGATTAAAATCCTACAGGAAACACAAGGTTCCTCTGCTCACGCCAGCACATGTCCAGGCCTGCTTGAAGTTCACCAATGGCCATCTGGATGATACGGAACAGGGATATGGGAAAAGGTCATGTGGTCAGATGAGACCAAAATAGAACATTTTAGTATCAACTCCACTCATCGTGTTTGAAGGAAGAAGAAGGATGAGTACAACCCCAAGAACACAGACCCAACCGTGAAGCATGGTGGGGAAAACATCAAACTTTGGGGGTGCTTTTCTGCAAAGGGGACAGGGTGAATGCACCATATTGAAGGGAGGATGACTGGGGTCAAGTATCACAATATTTTGGCCAACAAGCTCCTTCCCTCAGTAAGAGCATTGAAGATGGGTCGTGGCAATGACCCGAAACACAGAGCCAGGGCAACTAAAGAGTGGCTCCATAAGAAACATTTCAAGGTCCTGGAGTGGCCTAGCCAGTCTCCAGACCTGACCCCTATATAAAATCCTTGAAGGGAGCTGAAACTCAATCTTGCCCAGTGACAGCCCCGACACTTGAAAGATCTGGAGAAGATCTGTAGGAGGGGGCCAAAATCCCTGCTGCAGTGTGTGCAAACCTGGTCAAGAACCGCAGGAAACACCTGACCTCTGTAATTACAAACAAAGGTTTCTGCACCAAATATTAAATTCTGTACTTCTATTGTATGAAATACTTATTTAATGCAATAAAATGCAAATTAATTATGGAAAAACCATACAATGTGATTATCTGTATTTTATTTGTAGATTCTGTCTCTCACTTTTGAAGTGTACCTAAGATAAAAATTACAGACCTCTACATTCTCTGTAGGTGGGAAAACGTACAAATCGTCAGTGTATCAAACACTTATTTCCCCACTGTAGATACCCTCTGCTCAGGGGCGCTGTTCTTACAATTATGGAGATATAGAAGAGTTGAGTTTCTCACTTTCCATACTCACTGTGACACAAAGTGATTGACATCTCCTTCGCCTCTACATGGAGCCCAGTATTTGTAATGAAGCCTCCCCCATATTCTCACCAGAAATCTGAACAATCAGTCACACAACTGGACCAAATTCATCTTCTGACTCACAGCCAAAAATAAAGAATTCCGAGCCCCTATTCCGTGGAAGGTTTGTTATTGGATCTGGGGCTTCATGGAGGGCTCGGTGGGTGAAGATCTTATTTTAGACCTCAGCCAAATAACTTACAACAGGAATCCTTCCACACAATTAAACCATCAGCGGAGTAATCTTCTACTTTACTAAACTCTCTGTTCTGCAGCTGCTGGATGCGGCGCTCAGAGATATAATTGCAGTTCTGCCATCAGCGAACACTCCTGGCTCCGGATTCCTTTGGACCTTGACCAGCATAATTTACAATGTTTCCTGTACCGATAGTAAACGAGTTAAGAGTCTAAACTTGCATCTAATTTTAAGAGTGTAGAAGCTTAAAAATGTAACAACGTTTTGTGCCCTCGTGTACATGTCCAACTGGTCTCATTGATGTTAGAAAAAAAATATCATGAGTACCCACTCTTCCCTCTATCTGTAACCTGGACCCTCAAACTTGATTTTTAGAAGACCATTCTTAAGGGTAAAGAATAATTTCATATGTTGATGCCACCCCCATGCAATGACTCATATGGTCCCCGTGTTTGCCATGGAGGCTTAGTTGCAGTCAAGTGAAGTGGAAGGGTAGAGATACATTTGTAAGACATTTCAATGTCTTTGGTCAATCTTTATAATATCATGGGATGAGATTGTTCTGTTGTTGAGAACACTGTTTTTGTAGAGCTGTGTAAAGAATGAAATGTGATCAGGGGCAAGCTGATGTCATAACCTCACCTAGTGAAGTGGATTCTTCAAGCTACAAGTCAGCATGAGCAGTACAGTGCTATAGAGCAGGGAGTAAAAGAAGTATGTCCAGGTATGCAGATACACAAAGGAACTGTAGATATAAGGACAATCCAGAACTTGCAGCAGGGCCATGGTTAATAGCAGAGATATATGACATCAGGAATTTGAAGCAGGAAAATAGTTAACCTCAGGATAATAGTGATGAATTGCAAAATCTGCTCGCAGAGATGTGGTTCACACATATGTAACAGAAATTTATTGGAAAACTGGTAACTTGCTTGCATAGGTCTGTATCAGGAACATGAAGCAGGAAAATAGTTAACCTCAGGATAATAGTGATGATTTGCAAAATCTGCTCGCAGAGATGTGGTTCACACATATATAGCAGAATATATTGGAAAACTGGTAACTTGCTTCCATAGGTCTGTATCAGGAACATGAAGCAGGAAAACAGTTAACCTCAGGATAGCAGTTAGGACTTGAAAAAACTTGCTTGCAGAGATGTAGTTTACACATAAATAGCAGAAAAGTATTAGAAAACTGGTAACTTTCTTGATGAGATAGCAGAGGCTAACGAGTGGACAGCGCTGAGAATAGTTGCAAGAAATTGGTACATTGTAATACTGCTTGCAGAATGATAGGTGTGAACTACATCTAGATAAGCGGGACAGAGGTTGAAAATAGCACTGGATAGAAGTCAGGAGTGGCAGAAGACATAATTAGGCACCTTTCTTAGGGTCTCAGTGTTTTTCAGGGATGAATAAGTAATAATAAATTACAAAAACTCGCGTCTCCTTTACATTGTCAATCATGGACAGCCCGCTGATGCCAACCGTGCGCGGTACGTGTTTTCACTGACCCATAGACTTCTATTGGCCCCTGTCATCCGCACTGCTGGAAAACAATGGACATGTGAACAGCACCATAGATTACAATGGGTACGTGTTAAATGGATACAAAACACACGTGCATCGCAGACGTCTGAGGCATTAGACTACGTGCACATGCAGCGTTTTTTGCAGCTTTATTTTTTTATTGAAATAAGAAGCTGAGTTTCACAGTACCAGCAAAAGCTATGAGATTTCAGAAATCTCAATCACTTTTGTTTTTTCCTGATTGAATTTGAGAACCGCAGCATTTTTTTAAGTTTGCAGCAAGTCAATTCTTTCAGCATTTTTTGCAGCGTTTTTTTCCCCTATAGAAAGTAATGAGAAAGTGAGAAAAAAGCAACAAATGTTTTTGCAGCTTTTTTTTGCTGTGTTTTTGGTGAATAGAACTAACTTTTGAACAAGGGTTTTGGCTACAGAAAAAATTGCTACATTAACGTAGTCTTAGAGTATGTACACACATTAAGTATTTGTAAGGACTCGTGCACATGTCTAGCGTGATCCATGAAAACATCGGATTGCATTCGGACCCATGTAATTCTATGGGGCATGCACATGTCTGATTTTTTCCTTGACTCGAGCCGGTCAGGGTAAAACTTGCGGCAGGTCGGAGTTTGAGCAGATATTCGCACTTTTATCACGAAAGTCAACAATTGAGTAGAAACCATCGGACTGCACTCGGATGACATCTAAGTGCAGTCCAATTTGCAAGAACGGAGAAGATGAAGACATTCTTTGCTCCGTTGTCACCACATCCGAGAGAATCAGATCACAGTCGACCAGATTCTTTCTGATGAGAGAAAATACGGTGGCGTGACCCTGGCATTATAGAAATTTCTGCATCAAAAACATGTCGCTTGGCAGAAAAAAAGCCGCATAAAAAATTGTACGTTTTTGTGAGCATTTTTTAAATTATTTCTTTCTATTTATTATAATACAATTGCAATACAAAAACCCTGAAAGGACTGAAACGCTGCAGATGTGAAACTGCTACAAATCTACAAGGAGAATATAAGCAAAATATGCAAGAGGCAAGCAATAGAATAGAGCCTCCTCCGGCGTTGTCCCGCGTCCCGCCCCGGTGGCGGTCCTGTGTGCTGTACACAGTCCGATGGCGGCCACAAGTGCTGCAGTCGCCTTTCTAACCACATTCACACTTCACTGACTTTCCACTTGGTGTCACTCTGTCGATATCTCTCGTTCGCACGACATAAAATGTTCCCGTTCCATTTTTTCCCATAACCCTGTATTGTTTACAGACTGCAGAGAAAGTGAATTACATCGCGCAGGTCGGCAAATTAGCATTTATTGGAGGTAGGACTAATAAAGCTTCATATTTAAGCTGTCAACAGGAAAATCACTTACTTCTCAATCAATCGGGCCCCAGTAAAACACACAATGATATTCATCTGCAGCGCGGCCGCTCCGCTCTGCAGATGTTATTAATGCTTATTACACCGTGGATTAACAATCAGAGCAAGGAAAATAAGCGGAGTTCACAAAACCCAGAGGTGTCATTGCCGGATCCAGCTGCACAGGACATTATTCTCATTCTGCTTGATACAAAAAGAAAAGTGGTAACTTAGTTACTGTTACTGCTCCGAGAGTTAAAGGGAACCCGATGCATTGCACTCGGCGGCAGGAGGAGCGGAGCGCACTGACATATGGGTGTATCCAAAAATATAGCATAGGAAGTATCTTACTCATTTATGTCCTTGCACATTCCTAGCTTAGGAGTCTACTCAATGATTGACAGCTATGTAACTGCATGCAAAGCATGAAATGAAACTTACACTAAATAAAGATGAGCAAATTGATTCCAAACTAACGGCAACAAATTTTCCAGAACCCAATTTTGGTAGATTTGCTCATCTCTAATACTAAACCTTTTCCTAGGAAACTAAACATAATCCCACTCAGCTCCTCTTCCTCTCTAGCATGCCGCCTGAAGGCAAGACAGGTTGTCTTTAATTCTGGAGTTGTGTACCTGTGGATTTAAGTGACTGTTCACACTCAGCTCTTGTGTACACATGAGGAACACTATTTCTGGCCATTATTTGACTAGTATCCTGTATTTTTCATCCGTTTTTCCCCTTGGCAGCCTTTATCTCCACTCTTCAGTTGTCTCTGAGCTGGTGGGTGCAGACAAGCTGCTCTGATGTCTCCCATACACTGGAGGCCTTCCTGAGCTTTCTCTAGGACACACATCATAACGTGACCGGTGTACCGCCCCAGCTAAACCCCCACCTGCTATTGTCCCTGTGACTGGTTGTGCTCCGGCCCAGACTTGGGCTGGACAGGAAAGGAGGGTGTAAAGGGAGGAATGAACAAAGCAATAAAAGTAGTGTGTTGGGAGACCCTCATTCCATCTTTCCCCCTCCACCAGAGTCAGTGTAAAAGGGATCCCGCTGGTGAATTAGCACTGCCCTTATCATGTTTCCTCCTGCCTTCATGTACCACATGTGTAGAGAGTTCATGATGTTATGCCGCCATATAGTGAACCTATAACTGAATGATGCAGATACACATAGTACCGTCATAAAGGGCATCAGCAGGAATGGTTTTACAGCAAGTAACTACAATAATTATTGAAAAGTAAGGCTATAGGCAGATATGGGGATGGACGATGTCCTGGGGAAGTGACCTCTTCTGCTAATGTTTTATTTACCCCTGGATGAGAGCTTAGCATAAATGAAGTTCCAAGAGCGGATGTGGAAACACGTCTACAGGCTTATTATGCTTTACACCACAAAATGTTGCAGTTTGTTCCTGATGACAGATTTCATTCTTGGACTCTTCCACAGTCTGAACCTGCAGCAATTTTAGTATCTGGCTCGTGCGCCTTTTAATAAATTCGGCACCATTTACTTTAATTTTCTTTTCTTTTACAGTGGAGCAGATAACGTCAGTCTCAATATATCTGCCCGATTGTATCAACCTTGAGCCGTGAAAAGTTCACAATTATAGACGGAACTTCCGTCAACTGTGGCACAAATTCACTTTACTGCTTTCCCAAACTATCTCAATACTCAGCACCCAACCAGGTCACATGGGAATAATGGGCAACATTTAAAGCCCCAACACCAGCTCTGTCCTCCCGGTAATGCCCCCCGGCCCATTTCAGAACGACCACTTTTTGGGGAAGGGTAACATAAACCCCATCCACTTTTGGCAGAGAAGTTTCGAGAAATGCGAGATATTTGGCAACTCTGTGTAACCTGCCAGTCTTCTTCTAGCTGCACCTCTGTGTTAGGGTTTGTGTCCACGTTCAGGATTGCATCAGGATTTGGTCAGTATTTTACATCAGTATTTGTAAGCCAAAACCAGGAGTGGAACAATTAGAGGAAAAGTATAATAGAAACATATGCTCCACTTCTGCATTTATCACCCACTCCTGGTTTTGGCTACAAATACTGATGTAAAATCCTGACCAAATCCTGATGCAATCCTGAACGTGGACACATACCCTAAGAACGACTGGATGTATAAACACAGAAATACGACTGATTCCATTCAATAGTAACGAAGGGTCAGCGAATTGCGTAAACTCTTGTTAATCTGGAGTTTTTGAGTTTTCAGTTTTCTCATAAGTGACACCAGGAAGATGTGGAAGACGAGTGTATCACCATTTGGATACATTTCTTCTTCTGCTTTATGTCTTTTTTTTTAGTCGTCTTCTTAAGCTGCATTATTCTTTCAACACAAATACGCAGTGTAAAGCAAAAATATCAATCACTCAGTCTCTCACACTACACCGCCATTACATAATGGAAGTTCATTGATTCCGGAACATTTTGATGCTCAGTTTGATGAGATGATTGCAAATTGTCAAAGGAGGGACAGGATTCTCGTCTGTCTGGGAAAACCTCTTGTAACCGAACGCTCTTCTCCCTTCATGTACAGAGGGAGAGAGAAGACAATGGCACACGGCAAGTCACATCCTGCTACATACTCAAAAGTTACGGGAGACATTGTAGGGGGAGCAATCCGTGGTGGCCAGGTCTTCACTGAGAGACAATATTTGATTATTGGGTTCACAGTTCTTGATTGGGGAAACGAGCTCCAAGATCCACTGAAATCCATTATGAAATTGTTTTTACCACCTGCCCAATCACTTAAAGGGGTTATCCAAGAACTTTGGGATTTTTTGTCCAAGAAGCTCAGAACCTGACTACCTGCCTGTTTTACCCCATGACGATGTGTTCTGGCTCAGGCAGTGAGTCTCCCACTTCATTTGACCTCACATTAACAGAACAGCTCTTCCTCTTCTGGGCTGCTCTGACAATGGGGCGTCACTGGCGACATCATGCTGATTGACAGCCTGCTCCCTGCAGTAAGGCAGTGGGAAGCCAACAGTCAATCAGCATGACATCGGCAGCCAACAGAGAAGAGCAGAAGACAAAACGCTGCTCTCTCGATGTGCCAACACCAGAAACAAGAGAATCATCGACAGGAGCGATCCGTGATAGCTCTGAGCTGGAAGTGATCGGTGCAGGGCAGAACAGGCAGACAGTTATCACTCTCTAGATTCTGACTTCGGGGTACAAGTTCAATTTCTGCAACACATGTTTTCTGGTGCCCAAGAAGTAGGCAGAACGACAGAAGAATGGAAAAATTCAGGAACAAAAAATAAAAGTCAGATTGAAGAGAACAGGTAAAAAAATGATATATTTATGAGAAGCGACAGGTTCCCTTTAAATGTTGAAATGGACAATGGCTGAACAGTCTGCACCATCTGTAAGACACAAGACACACAATGACAATGGCATCTCCACAATAAGCAGGTTTGGCCCCTACGTGCCTTCATCAACCACTGAAAGTGGGACGATCTCCAGATTTTCGGTTCTTAGCCTTGGGCGCTGGTCACACTTGTTCACGGTCTGCCTGCAGTTGTTGTTCAGACATAGATTCATCATTGTCTCGCCTGCAGAATGTCGTGTCAGCTGCTGCCCATTGCCAGTCAGATGTGTGGCTTTTGGCAGTGGGATACCAACAGGTGCGCGCTAATTTGCCATGGCAGGGGTCCTCATTAAAGGGTCGTCCAGATTTTTAAAAGAGACATTTTAGTGCTGCGGAAAAGTCATCTCATCTGTCCATCTTCATTCTTCTCTGCTTGGCAAACGTGGCTCGGATGAGAGCGGCGCTTGTGTGGGCACGGTGCCATGCTGACAGATGTGTTGATACATGTGAGTACGGGCAAAGAATAGGCTATGCTAGCAACAAATGTGTTGGCAGAAACAGAATCCCCGGCAAAGACCG
Source organism: Ranitomeya variabilis (assembly GCF_051348905.1). Classification (NCBI taxonomy): domain Eukaryota; kingdom Metazoa; phylum Chordata; class Amphibia; order Anura; family Dendrobatidae; genus Ranitomeya; species Ranitomeya variabilis. Next base: position 19,566,163 of record NC_135235.1, read on the forward strand.
TGTGCTCCTTCTAGACAAAAAGTAATAATGAGGCAGAAAATCTGAAAAGTGGTTGATGGACTCTTCCTACATGAAAGGTGAAATTAATGATCTTTTATGTAATAAAATCCTAAAGATGGGCGCTATAAGCAGCCAAAAACCGTTAGTAAAATGGTAAAGTACTCTGTTTGTCATGAGTACATATTCCCTCCTGTACCATAGGTGCAGGAACATCCTTTCCCGCACTTCCCTGCATGCATTGCACCTGCCATGTTCAATGGCTTTCTTTCCCGGAACTGAAGGCTGCCTCTTTGTTATGCCTGCATGAAGCATGACGAAATCATAGAATCATAGAAGAAGTAGACAATAACCCAATACCACTTTCTGTAGACCTGCTGTGACGTCATATGTCTGCTGGATGTCAGGAAATCGGACGCCCTTTGTTTACAATTAGTGACCACAATGTTACTACCATTGTATCCACTCTAGAAAATGCTTTGTCTACAATGTATCAATGTCAGAAAAAAATGTATTTCACTGGAGTCCAGAAAGTGCGAGGATTGGAAGAGAAAACGTGAGGGAATGGAAATAGTGAAAAGGGGAAAGACAAAGAAAGGCGATGGAAGAAAAAGAAAGAAGTTATGGAGAGAAAGGGCTGGAAGATGATTTCGAATGGAAAGTAAAAAAGTACTAGAAAAGCAAAGATGTGGGAGAGAGAATGGAAGAAAAGGTAAAAATAATAGGAAACTGAGGAAGAGAGAAGGAAAACAAATGAATTGGAAATAAGAAAGAGAAAGAAATGGAAGAACAAGGGGAAGAGACATAGAAGGGAGAACTGAGAAGGAGCAAGGTATCTCTATAAGGGACAAGGTAACCTCTATAAGGCTATTAGTATAAGCACATATATATTCAGATGTGAGATAGTACCGGTACACCTTGAGACTGAAGTAGCAGGATCCTTGCTGGGCTGAGTCCTGAAAAATCAGAACCACTGACTAAGTCCTTCTCATGTGGCCTAGCCCAAGATGCCGTGTCTTTGGTTGCCCTCACCGAGTCAGCTCATGTCAAGTCGAACATCAGGTCCCAAAGTCACCAAAAATCGATCTAGTGTCGCATCGTTCTATACAGACCTTATTCCAAAGATTTGCAGCTTCATTCTCCTGTCCGCGGCCCTCTCATAGAATCCTAGAATGGTAGAGTTGGAAGGGACCTCTGGGGTCATCGTGTCCAACCCTTGCTCAATGCAGGAGTCACTAACCCATCTCAGACAGATGTCTGTCCAGCCTCTGTGTGAAGACTTCCATTGAAGGAGAACTCACCACCTCTCATTGATCACCCTCATTGTCAAAAAGATTTTTCTAATATCTATTCTGCATCTTCTCCCTTTCAGTTTCATCCCATTGCTTTTCATGCTTCCATGTGTAAATGAGAATAACGATGATCCCTCTACACTGTGACAGCCCCTCAGATATTTGTAGAGAGAATGTATCTAGTATTTGTAGCTCTCTGTTCACACATTGCTTTTTCCTGACGATCAAGGTGCATTCAGGGATTATTGAAATGAAGGTCTGGGTATAAGTGTATATAACAGACTCTGATTTCTGATACAAAAAAGTGGTGTATGTGGATCAATGCGAGGTACACGTGGTCTTATGGTGACACTCCGCATACAATACGTGGCAGGAGCCTTATACATATGTATCTATACACTATGGTGATTGATAGTTTAATAAACCATTGAAGAATGAACTGTTTGGTAATAGCAACATGACAGATCCATGGGCTTCTGTCTAGTTAGCGTTCTCCTCCTGCTTTATAAATGCCCTTTACCATCTGAGTCCTTAAGGGTTTGGTACATGTGAAAATCAAACATGCTGATGTTTGTAGGTTAATAACCTTTAGGAGAAGCAGGAGCGCTGATCAAACATCACTGTGATAACTGGAGGGTAGAATCCATCCGGAGCGCTGGGTCCCCGAACATTTACATGAAAACATCAATCAAATCAAACCTGACTGTGTTAACGTGAAAGTCAAATCAATCACTCACACAAGAGCAATGTAATTACCTGTAATAAACAGCAGGAAGGTCCGAGGCAGAGATGTGCTTAGGCCAGGTGATAATGCCGCCAATTATATCTATCTGCAGGGAAATAAATAGTTCAATGAAAAGGGTCCATGATAAACAGTATTCAGGACGATAGAAACTAATATCAGACATGAAACAGAATCAAGATCACAACTCAATACCTTCACAAAGTCACCGCACCAGTGCAAATACGGAGAGAAACATACAAGAATACAACTACTATAATACTGCCCTTATGTACAAGAATATAACTACTATAATACTGCCCCTATGTACAAGAATATAACTACTATAATACTGCACCTATGTACAAGAATATAACTACTATAATACTGCACCTATGTACAAGAATATAACTACTATAATACTGCCCCTATGTGCGGAGCGCCCCCACACCGCCGCAGGGCCGAGGGGTACCCGGAGCCGGGCCTCTGGGATCTCAGTCCTGGGGTTGTCACGGTGGCTAGACCCGGTCCGTGGCCCTGTCCGTCAGTGGGGGACGTCCGGTGAAATAGGTGGTGATAACGGTGGTGTAGCGGTGCAGTTGTGGGGTGCAGGTCGCGGTAAATAACGAGGACACCAGGTTGCAGTCTCTTTACCTCTTTACTGGAGATCTCTGAGTCCTCAGTCCAGAATACGGTTCACCAGGCTGCGCAAGTCCGGCCGGTCCAATGGCACCTCCAGAGTTCTCCTCACAGGTGGAAATCTGTGCCTTCCTTCTTAGCGCTATGTGTTGTAGTCCTTCCCTGCTGTGCTTACGGAAAGTACCCCACAACTGTTGTGTCTGTTTCTTAAGTTCCCTCACAACTCGATTAACTGATCTTCTGCTAATCTTCCGTCCCTTCCTGATGTTACAGTAAGAACGGCACCCGTTTGTCAGGTAGGCCTGGAGTTCTTCCGGGACCCTAGAGACGCCCCTCTCCCGCAATTGCCCCCCAAGACTTCATAGGTGATATGTGGTAGACAGCCCGCCTGAGACTGACTGTCCTGCCGCTGTTTGGAGTATGGCTTAAAGCTGTATATTATTCCACTCCCTCGGCGTTCCGGCCACCGGTAATGCGCCTCAGCAAGGTGCTGCCTCTTTCAACAAAACCCCTGCTGGTATTCTCCTTCTGCTTGATTTCGTTTCTCACTCAGCACAATCTATCTCGCTTCTAATCCTTTCTTAGGGCACCGCCGCTATTCTGAGCAGGCACGGTCCCGTTACGTTCTTTCAATGCCAAGCCTCTGCCAGGATCCCACCCCTGGCAGAGACCCTACTGTCTCTTCCTCCACAACACCCTCTCTCACTAGGTGTTGCTTCGTTCAATCCAGTCAGCGTTCTCTCTAACTTCCTGCCTGACCCCCAGTTTACCCACTATGGTGGGGAGTGGCCTAATGAATAGCACCCTTAGCTCCCCCCGGAGGCCCAGCTGTGAAACATATTGGTGTCTGTGATACCTGATCAGAGGAACTCCTTCAGTGCCATCGAACGCACCATGGCTCCCCTTAGTGGCGAAGCCACAGTACTGCAACGACCAGGACTCTGGGGCGCTGCATATGTACAAGAATATAACTACTATAATACTGCTCCTATGTACAGGAATATAACTACTATAATACTGCCCTTATGTACAAGAATATAACTACTATAATACTGCCCCCATGTACAAGAATATAACTACTATAATACTGCTCCTATGTACAAGAATATAACTACTATAATACTGCACCTATGTACAAGAATATAACTACTATAATACTGCTCCTATGTACAAGAATATAACTACTATAATACTGCCCCTGTGTACAGGAATATAACTACTATAATACTGCCCCCTATGTACAAGAATATAACTACTATAATACTGCCCCTATGTATAAGAATATAACTACTATAATACTGCTCCTATGTACAAGAATATAACTACTATAATACTGCCCCCATGTACAAGAATATAACTACTATAATACTGCTCCTATGTACGAGAATATAACTACTATAATACTGCACCTATGTACAAGAATATAACTACTATAATACTGCACCTATGTACAAGAATATAACTACTATAATACTGCCCCTATGTACAAGAATATAACTACTATAATACTGCTCCTATGTACAGGAATATAACTACTATAATACTGCCCTTATGTACAAGAATATAACTACTATAATACTGCCCCCATGTACAAGAATATAACTACTATAATACTGCTCCTATGTACAAGAATATAACTACTATAATACTGCACCTATGTACAAGAATATAACTACTATAATACTGCTCCTATGTACAAGAATATAACTACTATAATACTGCCCCTATGTACAGGAATATAACTACTATAATACTGCCCCCTATGTACAAGAATATAACTACTATAATACTGCTCCTATGTACAAGAATATAACTACTATAATACTGCCCCTATGTACAAGAATATAACTACTATAATACTGCCCCTATGTACAAGAATATAACTACTATAATACTGCTCCTATGTACAGGAATATAACTACTATAATACTGCCCCTAAATACAAGAATATAACTGCTATAATACTGCCCTATGTACAATAATATAACTACTATAATACTGCTCCTATATACAAGAATATAACTACTATAATACTGCCCTATATACAAGAATATAACTACTATAATACTGCCCCTATGTACAAGAATATAACTACTATAATACTGCCCCTATGTACAAGAATATAACTACTATAATACTGCCCCTATGTACAAGAATATAACTACTATAATACTGGTCCTATGTACAAGAGTATAACTACTATAATACTGCCCCTATGTACAAGAATATAACTACTATAATACTGCCCCTATGTACAAGAATATAACTACTATAATACTGCCCCTATGTACAAGAATATAACTACTATAATACTGCCCCTATGTACAAGAATATAACTACTATAATACTGCCCCTATGTACAAGAATATAACTGCTATAATACTTCCCCTATGTACAAGAATATAACTAGTATAATACTGCCCCTATGTACAAGAATATAACTACTATAATACTGACCCTATGTACAAGAATATAACTACTATAATACTGCCCCTATGTACAGGAATATAACAACTATAATACTGCTCCCTATGTACAAGAATATAACTACTATAATACTGCATCTATATACAAGAATATAACTACTATAATACTGCTCCTATGTACAAGAGTATAACTACTATAATACTGCCCCTATGTACATGAATATAACTACTATAATACTGCCCCTATATACAAGAACATAACTACTATAATACTGCCCTTATGTACAAGAATATAACTACTATAATACTTCCCCTATGTATAAGAATATACCTACTATAATACTGCCCCTATGTACAAGAATAAAACTACTATAATACTGCCCCTATGTACAAGAATATAACTACTATAATACTGCCCCTATGTGCAGGAATATAACTACTATAATACTGCTCCCTATGTACAAGAATATAACTACTATAATACTGCATCTATATACAAGAATATAACTACTATAATACTGCTCCTATGTACAAGAGTATAACTACTATAATACTGCCCCTATGTACAAGAATATAACTACTATAATACTGCCCCTATATACAAAAACACAACTACTATAATACTGCCCTTATGTACAAGAATATAACTACTATAATACTGCCCCTATGTACAAGAATATAACTACTATAATACTGCCCTTATGTACAAGAATATAACTAATATAATACTTCCCCTATGTATAAGAATATACCTACTATAATACTGCCCCTATGTACAAGAATAAAACTACTATAATACTGCCCCTATGTACAAGAATATAACTACTATAATACTGCCCCTATGTATAAAATATAACTACTATAATACTGCCCATATGTAAAAGAATATAACTACTATAATACTGCCCCTATATACAAGAATATAACTACTATAATACTGCCCCTATGTACAATAATATTACTACTATAATACTGCCCTATGTATAAGAATATAACTACTATAATACTGCAGCTATGTACAAGAATATAACTACTATAATACTGCCCCTATGTACAAGAATATAACTACTATAATGCTGCCCCTATGTACAAGAATATAACTACAATAATACTTCTCCTATATACAAGAATATAACTACTATAATACTGCTCCCTATGTATAAGAATATAACTACTATAATACTGCCCCGTATGTACAAGAATATAACTACTATAATACTGCTCCCTATGTATAAGAATATAACTACTATAATACTGTTCCCTATGTACAAGAATATAACTACTATAATACTGCCCCTATGTACAAGAATATAACTACTATAATACTGCCCCTATGTACAGGAAAATAACTACTATAATACTGCCCCTATGTACAAGAATATAACTACTATAGTACTGTCGCTATGTACAAGAATATAACTACTATAATACTGCTCCTATATACAAGAATATAACTATTATAATACTGCTCCTATGTACAAGAATATAACTACTATAATACTGCTCCTATGTACAGGAATATAACTACTATAATACTGCTCCTATGTACAAGAATATAACTACTATAATACTGTCGCTATGTACAAGAATATAACTACTATAATACTGCTCCTATGTACAAGAATATATCTACTATAATACTGCTCCTATGTACAAGAAAATAACTACTATAATACTGTCCCTATGTACAAGATAATAACTACTATAATACTGCTCCTATGTACAAGAATATAACTACTATAATACTGCTCCTATGTACAAGAATATAACTACTAGAATACTGCCCCTATGTACAAGAATATAACTACTATATTACTACCCTTATGTACAAGAATATAACCACTATAATACTGTTCCCTATATGCAAGAATATAACTACTTTAACCCCTTCATGACCTTGGGATTTTCCGTTTTTCCTTGTTCGTTTTTCACTCCCCTCCTTCCCAGAGCCATAACTTTTTTATTTTTCCGTCAATATGGCCATGTGAGGGCTTATTTTTTGCGAGACGAGTTGTACTTTTGAACGACACCATTGGTTTTACCATGTCGTGTACTAGAAAACAGGAAGAAAATTCCAAGTGCAGTGAAATTGCAAAAAAAGTGCAGTCCCACACTTGTTTTTTGTTTGGCTTTTTTGCTAGGTTCGCTAAATGCTACAACTGACCTGCCATTATGATTCTCCAGGTCAGTACGAGTACATAGACACCTAACATGACTAGGTTATTTTTTATCTAAGTGGTGAAAAAAAATTCCAAACTTTGCTAAAAAAAAAAATTGCGCCATTTTCCAATACTCGTAGCGTCTCTATTTTTCATGATCTGGGGTCGGTTGAGGGCTTATTTTTTGCATGCCGAGCTGGCGTTTTTAATGATCGCATTTTGGTGCAGATACATTGTTTTATTCGCCCGTTATTGCATTTTAATGCAATGTCGTGGCGACCAAAAAAACGTAATTCTGGCATTTCGAATATTTTTCTCGCTACGCCGTTTAGCAATCAGGTTAATGCTTTTTTTCATTGATAGATCGGGCGATTCTGAACGCGGCGATACCAAATATGTGTAGGTTTGATTTTTTTTTTATAGATTTATTTTGATTGGGGCGAAAGGGGGGTGATTTAAACTTTTATATTTTTTTTATTTTTTTCACTTTTTTTTTACTTTTGCCATGATTCTATAGTCTCTATAGGAGGCTAGAACCTGGCACCACTCGATCGGCCCTGCTACATAGCAGCGATCTGATGTTCGCTGCTATGCAGCAGAAAAGCAGGTGTGCTGTGAGCGCCGACCACAGGGTGGCGCTCACAGCTACCGTGGATCAGTAACCATAGAGGTCTCAAGAACCTCTATGGTTACTATTCTGAAGCATCGCCGACCTCCGATCATGTGACGGGGGTCGGCGATGCGATCATTTCTGGCTGCCCGGCCGGAAGCGGTAGTTAAATGCCGCTGTCTGCGTTTGACAGCGGCATATAACTAGTTAATAGGCGCGGGCAGATCGCGATTCTGCCCGCGCCTATTACGGGCACATGTCAGCTGTTCAAAACAGCTGACATGTCCCGGCTTTGAAGCGGGCTCACCGCCGGAGCCCGCATCAAAGCGGGGCTTCTGACCTTGGACGTACTATCCCGTCCAAGGTCAGAAAGGGGATAATACTGCTCCTATGTACAAGAATATAACAACTATAATACTGCCCCTATGTACAAATATATAACTACTATAATACTGCTGCTATGTACAAGAATATAACTACTATAATACTGCTCCTATGTACAGGAATATAACTACTATAATACTGCTCCTATGTACAAGAATATAACTACTATAATACTGCCCCTATGTACAAGAATATAACTACTATAATACTGCTCATATGTACAGGAATATAACTGCTATAATACTGCTCCTATGTACAAGAATTTAGCTACTATAATACTGCCCCTATGTACAAGAATATAACTACTATAATACTGCCCCTATGTACAGGAATATAACTACTATAATACTGCCCCTATGTACAAGAATATAACTACTATAATACTGCCCATATGTACAAGAATATAACTACTATAATACTGCTCCTACGTACAAGAATATAACTACTAGTGTTGAGCATTCCGATACCGCAAGTATCGGGTATCGGCCGATACTTGCGGTATCGGAATTCCGATACCGGGATTCCGATACTTGCCGCGTATCGGATACCGGAATCGGAAGTTCTAAGATTCAAAAAGCAGAAATTCAGCCAATGAGATTGATTCCAAGTGTGGGCACATCCTGTTTAGCATGGAGGGCATGAAACTACTGGCAAGGCTGTGATTGGCTGGTGTAATGATGTCATGATGCAGTTTAAAAGTCGCTGGCGCCATTTTGCGATCACTCTGCTGTGAATTCAGTTAGTGACAGGACGCTGTTTGCTGACTGAGGGACAGTTTAGAGATAGCGATTTGCTTCTTTGTGCTTTCCAAAGGCTAATTTAGCAACCGCTGTGTTCACCTACTATTCACCTTGCTTTTGCCTTGTAGCGCTGTTTTCACAGCGATCTGCAAGGTCTGTGTGTGTGTGTGTGTGAGTGCAGCCCAGTCTCCAGTCTGAGTGCAGCCACATAGGCCATCCATAGTTGGTTGTATTCAGTTCAGGGAGGGTGGTTCATTGCCTCATACTGTTCCTTTTTTTTTTTTTTTCCCCAAGTAGTGTAGTCTGCTGCTAATTTATTCAAAAAAATCCTATTAGTGTCTTTCCACCCGTCTCCAGCTAATTTGTGGAAAAACACTACATAGGATAAAGTAGAGGAGGGTTTTTGGGCCTTGCAGCGCCGTTTACGGCTGTCTGCACGGTCTCCGTGTGACTGCAGCTCGCCCTGTAATCTGTGAGCAGCTATAGCCTGGTTGTCTCCAGCTCAGGGTTTTTCACTGCGTCATACCGCCAAATCAATTTTCTTTTTTTTCAAAGTAGTGTAGTCTGCTGCTAATTTATTTTAAAAAATCCTATTAGTGTCTTTCCACTCGTCTCCAGCTAATTTGTGGAAAAACACTACATAGGATAAAGTAGAGGAGGGTTTTTGGGCCTTGCAGCGCCGTTTACGGCTGTCTGCACGGTCTCCGTGTGACTGCAGCTCGCCCTGTAATCTGTGAGCAGCTGTAGCCTGGTTGTCTCCAGCTCAGGGTTTTTCACTGCGTCATACCGTAAAATCAATTTTCTTTTTTTTCAAAGTAGTGTAGTCTGCTGCTAATTAATTTAAAAACATCCTATTAGTGTCTTTCCACCCGTCTCCAGCTAATTTGTGGAAAAACACTACATAGGATAAAGTAGAGGAGGGTTTTTGGGCCTTGCAGCGCCGTTTACGGCTGTCTGCACGGTCTCCGTGTGACTGCAGCTCGCCCTGTAATCTGTGAGCAGCTATAGCCTGGTTGTCTCCAGCTCAGGGTTTTTCACTGCGTCATACCGCCAAATCAATTTTCTTTTTTTTCCAAATAGTGTAGTCTGCTGCTAATTTATTCAAAAAAATCCTATTAGTGTCTTTCCACCCGTCTCCAGCTAATTTGTGGAAAAACACTACATAGGATAAAGTAGAGGAGGGTTTTTGGGCCTTGTAGCGCCGTTTACGTCTGTCTGCACGGTCTCCGTGTGACTGCAGCTCTATCTGTTGTCAGTTCAGCCCCCAAAAAATAAATAAATAATAAAGTTCACCAAACACACCAGTTACACCACTTTACATTTCTGTAGGCCACATTAGCTCATATTAAAGTCTAGTCCACACTTTAGATAATTAGTGCTTCTTATACCTGTTAGGAGGAGTTGCTCAGGAATAAGCACACAAATCCGTTAGTACTTTTCTGCTTATCTTTATCAGTCAACCAAGATGAAGAAGGCAGTGAGTAAGGCACGGGGGCGTGGGAGCCGTCGCGGAGCAGGGAGGGGACGTGGGGATTCTGTGCCTGCTGCGGGCACCGGTGACTCATCAGCACCCACTTTCACCAGGCAACAGTCGTTCATGCGAAGCTTTGTGTCCGAGCGCCGTACACCGCTGCTGCGTGAAGAACAAATTGAAGCTGTTGTCGGATGGATGGCAGCTAATGCATCAACTTCCATTAGTGCCACATCCTCTCAGACACAGAGCACTGGAGAGCAGCCATCTGTCTCTTCACCACCTGCCAAATTGCCCAGGCAGACAGAGAGCCCAGGACAGGAGCCGTCTCTACTTCTGTTCTCTGAATCTCTTGGCTTGGAAACAGGGGGCCAGCCAAGCAGCATTGGAGAAATGGAAGAAGAGGCAGGGTGCAGTGATGCCCAACAGCTTTTTCTGTCTTCCTCTGAAGAGGCGGGTGGGCCAGTGGCTCCGGTCACCACATCGCAGGCCGCATCAGCTGATGATGACACTCAGGTGCCACTTACTGGTGCGTGCTCTGCTGCTGAGACTACCCAGGAGGAGCAGTTGGGGGCAGAGGGTAGTGTAGATGATGAGGTCCTCGACCCATCTTGGCGTGAGGGACAGGAAGGTGGTGGGAGCAGCTCTGAGGAAGAGATTCCCCGTACGGCCCAAAGAGGGAGAGGGAGGGGGAAGACTGCGGATCCTGCAGCCTCCGCTTTGGCACCCGTTAGGAGCATGTCTCTTCCAAAAGCCAAAAAGGGCGCTCCCAAGACTTGCAGTGCCTGGTCCTTTTTTGACACAGTTGCAGATGACATTTGCTATGTCAGATGCAACGTGTGTCATCAAAAAGTCAAAAGAGGGAAAAATGTCAGCAACCTCAATACCTCCAACATGTGGAAACATGTGCGCAACAGGCACCCGGCGGAGTTAGAAAAACACACTGAAGAGGTAGGCCAACCAACAGCGGCAGCTACCACCTCTTCAGCTCGTGTTGCCTCTTCCTCTACCTCACACGCAGCTGGTTCGGCGTCCTCCCAGGATCGCCGTGGAAGAACCTCTGCCCCTGTTGTCCAGAGACCCGCTGTAATTCCACCCGCAGCGCCACTTTCCCAGTCATCCACACACTCCCAGCCCAGTCTACAGCCATCGGTAGTACAGGCATGGGAGAAAAGGCGGCCTTTCTCGTCAAACCACCCACGAGCACAGGCTCTGACTGCAGGCATTGCCAAACTTCTGTCACTGGAAATGCTGTCATTCAGGCTGGTGGAGACTGACAGCTTCCGTGACTTGATGTCATTGGCAGTCCCACAGTACAATGTGCCCAGCCGCTTTTACTTCAGCAGGCAAGCCGTCCCTGCCCTGCAGAAGCATGTGGAGGGACACATAAAACACGCGCTACTGAACGCCGTCAGTAGCAAGGTCCACCTCACCACCGATGCGTGGACCAGTCAACATGGACAGGGGCGATACCTTTCCCTCACTGCCCATTGGGTTAATGTCGTTGAGCCGGGTACAGACCGTGCGAGTGGCGCAGGACGTGTCCTGCCCACTCCAAGGATTGCAGGAATCCATTCTGTCCATTCTGTACGCATTGACTCCTCCTCTTACACCAGTTCCTCAGAATCATCGCTGCAGGAGCCGTCACAGTCCACCTCCACATGGACCCGTGATGAACGTGTACCTGTTACGACCGACATGAGCACAGCCGTGGCCAAACGTCAACAGGCCGTCTTGAAATTAATTTTCTTGGGGAATCGTAGCCACACAGCGCAGGAGCTCTGGAATGCCATCAAGCAGGAGAGCGATGTGTGGTTTGTGCCAGCGAATCTCCAGCCAGGCATGGTAGTGTGTGATAATGGCCGAAATCTGGTGGCAGCTCTGGGCCTCGGCAACCTCACTCACATCCCATGTCTGGCACATGTGCTCAATTTGGTCGTGCAGAGCTTTTTGAGGGACTATCCGGATCTTGATGCACTGCTGCACAAGGTCCGCCTAGAGTGTGCTCACTTGCGGCGTTCCAGCACGGCAAAAGCGCGCATTGCGGCTCTGCAGCGCCGACACCGCCTGCCGGAACATCGCATCATATGTGACCTACCTACCAGGTGGAATTCCACGTTACATATGTTGGAGCGGTTGTGTGAGCAGCAGCAAGCTGTAATGGAGTACCAGCTGCTTCAGGCGCAAAAAAGTCGCAGTCAGCGCCGTACAGACTTCACAACCACAGAGTGGGCCACTATGAATGACGTCTGCCAGGTTTTGCGTCCCTTTGATTATTCCACGCGGATGGCGAGTGCAGATGATGCACTAGTCAGCATGACTGTCCCCCTTATCTGCCTGCTTGAAAAATCACTGCAAGCGCTAAGGGATGATGTTGTGGAAGAGGTGGAGGATGAGGATTCACCATTTCCATCATCTTCTGGACAGTCAGCGCCACGTGGTTCCTCACAAACGCGTAGGCAGGGGACCGTTTGTGAGGAGGATGAGGAGGAGTCAATGGAGGAGGAAGACATCCGTCCAGAGGAGGGAGTTACACAATTGTCCAGTACTCAGTGTGTACAGCGAGGGTGGGGTGATGACGAGCGGGCAGAGATCACGCCTCCAGCAGGGGACAGCGTTTCTTGGGCAGTTGGCAGTCTGCAGCACATGGTGGATTACATGCTGCAGTGCCTGAGAAACGACCGCCGCATCGCCCACATTCTCAACATGTCTGATTATTGGGTGTTCACCCTCCTCGATCCTCGCTACCGGGACAACGTAGAAAGCCTCATCACACCGTTGAACCGGGAGCGAAAAATGCGGGAGTACCAAGACACACTGGTCAATTCCATCATCTTCTCCATTCCAACTGAGAGAAGTGCTGCTAGTGCATTCCAAAGCAGCTCAGTGCGTCCAGGCCGTGGTGGAGGCTCTGCACAAAGAGGGAGCAGAAGCAGTGCCTCTGCCCAAGGCAAGACCAGTATGGCCGAACTGTGGCACAGTTTTCTGTGCCCGCCACAAAAGTCTACACCATCACAGACGGCTCCAGTCAGCAGGAGGCAACGGTTCCGTCAGATGGTGACAGACTACATGTCTTGCCCTCTTGCTGTACTCCCAGACGGCTCTTCCCCTTTCAAGTTTTGGGTCTCAAAGCTGGATACATGGCCAGAGCTAAGCCAGTATGCATTGGAGGTGCTGTCTTGCCCTGCGGCCAGTGTATTATCGGAACGTGTCTTTAGTGCTGCAGGTGGTGTACTAACTGACCGTCGCATGCGACTATCCTCCGATAACGTTGACCGGCTTACTTTCCTGAAAATGAACAAGGCCTGGATCTCGCCGGAATTTGCCACTCCTCCTCCTGATTGAATAATTAGGTCACTGTATACGTTATCCAGGTCTCCTGTTGTGTTCATCTTTCTACCACCTGAACTTAAATTCCTGGGCTCCAACACCGCCAGTTGAGGCTCAGACGTGCCGTCTGCACAGTCAAAACATACGACCCAGTGTTATTGGGTTTCAGTAACGTCAGCTGATCCCCAGCTGTGTAGCCGGCAATGTGTCATGCGACCGCCACGCTGACACAACAACTGAAATGTAAGGGAATCTGTCCCCCCCCCCCCAAGGCGTTTGTTACTGAAAGAGCCACCTTGTGCAGCAGTAATGCTGCCCAAGGAAAAGGTAGCTATTTTTGTTTAGCTCCTTGCACACGCAGAACTTAACACTTATAAAATGTGTCCACTGATACCGTAAAACCGTCCCGGAGGTGGGACTTTCCTTCGTAATGTGACGCAGCCCAGCCGTCATTCCTACCCCCCCGGCGCCGCGCACCGGCTCCTCAGCGTTGTTTTATTCCGTCCAGGAGCCTGCGCTGTTATGTTATCCCGTGGCCAGGCACACTTAGCGCTGCCCGTCTTCTGGCATCATTTGGTGTCTGGATGGCTGCGCCTGTGCGGCCGCGCTGGCAGAGAGCCCGCCTCGCAGTGTCTTCTGATTTAATCCCACTGGGGGCCTGGGATCCATGGACATGCGCAGTGCATATCTGAACCTCCACCTCTCACTCATTTCCCTATGGCTTCTTCAGACTGTTCGGTGTCAGCTGGTCCCTAACAGCATGCCACGGCCGTGACACCGCACAGTCTGAAGAAGCCATAGGGAGATGAGTGAGAGGTGGAGGTTCAGATATGCACTGCGCATGTCCATGGATCCCAGGCCCCCAGTGGGATTAAATCAGAAGACACTGCGAGGCGGGCTCTCTGCCAGCGCGGCCGCACAGGCGCAGCCATCCAGACACCAAATGATGCCAGAAGACGGGCAGCGCTAAGTGTGCCTGGCCACGGGATAACATAACAGCGCAGGCTCCTTGACGGAATAAAACAACGCTGAGGAGCCGGTGCGCGGCGCCGGGGGGGTAGGAATGACGGCTGGGCTGCGTCACATTACGAAGGAAAGTCCCACCTCCGGGACGGTTTTACGGTTGCAGGGGACACATTTTATAAGTGTTTAGTTCTGTGTTTGCAAGGAGCATGATGAAAAGAGCCACCTTTTCCTTTTGCATCTTTTGTGCTGCACAAGCTGGCTCTTTCAGCTACAAACGCCTTGGGGGGGGTTAAAGGTTCCCTTTCGACTTTCTCAGGCTTCGGCCTACATTGTGTTCCTCTGCTTTTCCACCTGTCCCTGGGCTCCAACACCGCCAGTTGCCGTCCAGAAGTGCTGTACGCACAGTCAACAGTCCCTCCTCTGTTATTGGGGTTCAGTAACGTCAGCTGTTCCCCTGCTGTGTGTGTGGCAATCCCTCCTACCTCCTCCTACCTCCTCCAACCTCCTCCTCCTCCACCCGTCCCTGGGCTCCAACACCGCCAGTTGCCGTCCAGAAGTGCTGTACGCACAGTCAACAGTCCCTCCTCTGTTATTGGGGTTCAGTAACGTCAGCTGTTCCCCTGCTGTGTGTGTGGCAATCCCTCCTACCTCCTCCTACCTCCTCCAACCTCCTCCTCCTCCACCCGTCCCTGGGCTCCAACACCGCCAGTTGCCGTCCAGAAGTGCTGTACGCACAGTCAACAGTCCCTCCTCTGTTATTGGGGTTCAGTAACGTCAGCTGTTCCCCTGCTGTGTGTGTGGCAATCCCTCCTACCTCCTCCTACCTCCTCCAACCTCCTCCTCCTCCACCCGTCCCTGGGCTCCAACACCGCCAGTTGCCGTCCAGAAGTGCTGTACGCACAGTCAACAGTCCCTCCTCTGTTATTGGGGTTCAGTAACGTCAGCTGTTCCCCTGCTGTGTGTGTGGCAATCCCTCCTACCTCCTCCTACCTCCTCCAACCTCCTCCTCCTCCACCCGTCCCTGGGCTCCAACACCGCCAGTTGCCGTCCAGAAGTGCTGTACGCACAGTCAACAGTCCCTCCTCTGTTATTGGGGTTCAGTAACGTCAGCTGTTCCCCTGCTGTGTGTGTGGCAATCCCTCCTACCTCCTCCTACCTCCTCCAACCTCCTCCTCCTCCACCCGTCCCTGGGCTCCAACACCGCCAGTTGCCGTCCAGAAGTGCTGTACGCACAGTCAACAGTCCCTCCTCTGTTATTGGGGTTCAGTAACGTCAGCTGTTCCCCTGCTGTGTGTGTGGCAATCCCTCCTACCTCCTCCTACCTCCTCCAACCTCCTCCTCCTCCACCCGTCCCTGGGCTCCAACACCGCCAGTTGCCGTCCAGAAGTGCTGTACGCACAGTCAACAGTCCCTCCTCTGTTATTGGGGTTCAGTAACGTCAGCTGTTCCCCTGCTGTGTGTGTGGCAATCCCTCCTACCTCCTCCAACCTCCTCCTCCTCCACCTGTCCCTGGGCTCCAACACCGCCAGTTGCCGTCCAGAAGTGCTGTACGAACAGTCAACAGTCCCTCCTCTGTTATTGGGGTTCAGTAACGTCAGCTGTTCCCCTGCTGTGTGTGTGGCAATCCCTCCTACCTCCTCCAACCTCCTCCTCCTCCACCTGTCCCTGGGCTCCAACACCGCCAGTTGCCGTCCAGAAGTGCTGTACGCACAGTCAACAGTCCCTCCTCTGTTATTGGGGTTCAGTAACGTCAGCTGTTCCCCTGCTGTGTGTGTGGCAATCCCTCCTACCTCCTCCTACCTCCTCCAACCTCCTCCTCCTCCACCTGTCCCTGGGCTCCAACACCGCCAGTTGCCGTCCAGAAGTGCTGTACGCACAGTCAACAGTCCCTCCTCTGTTATTGGGGTTCAGTAACGTCAGCTGTTCCCCTGCTGTGTGTGTGGCAATCCCTCCTACCTCCTCCAACCTCCTCCAACCTCCTCCTCCTCCACCCGTCCCTGGGCTCCAACACCGCCAGTTGCCGTCCAGAAGTGCTGTACGCACAGTCAACAGTCCCTCCTCTGTTATTGGGGTTCAGTAACGTCAGCTGTTCCCCTGCTGTGTGTGTGGCAATCCCTCCTACCTCCTCCTACCTCCTCCAACCTCCTCCTCCTCCACCCGTCCCTGGGCTCCAACACCGCCAGTTGCCGTCCAGAAGTGCTGTACGCACAGTCAACAGTCCCTCCTCTGTTATTGGGGTTCAGTAACGTCAGCTGTTCCCCTGCTGTGTGTGTGGCAATCCCTCCTACCTCCTCCAACCTCCTCCTCCTCCACCTGTCCCTGGGCTCCAACACCGCCAGTTGCCGTCCAGAAGTGCTGTACGCACAGTCAACAGTCCCTCCTCTGTTATTGGGGTTCAGTAACGTCAGCTGTTCCCCTGCTGTGTGTGTGGCAATCCCTCCTACCTCCTCCAACCTCCTCCAACCTCCTCCTCCTCCACCTGTCCCTGGGCTCCAACACCGCCAGTTGCCGTCCAGAAGTGCTGTACGCACAGTCAACAGTCGCTCCTCTGTTATTGGGGTTCAGTAACGTCAGCTGTTCCCCTGCTGTGTGTGTGGCAATCCCTCCTACCTCCTCCAACCTCCTCCAACCTCCTCCTTCTCCACCTGTCCCTGGGCTCCAACACCGCCAGTTGCCGTCCAGAAGTGCTGTACGCACAGTCAACAGTCCCTCCTCTGTTATTGGGGTTCAGTAACGTCAGCTGTTCCCCTGCTGTGTGTGTGGCAATCCCTCCTACCTCCTCCAACCTCCTCCAACCTCCTCCTCCTCCACCTGTCCCTGGGCTCCAACACCGCCAGTTGCCGTCCAGAAGTGCTGTACGCACAGTCAACAGTCCCTCCTCTGTTATTGGGGTTCAGTAACGTCAGCTGTTCCCCTGCTGTGTGTGTGGCAATCCCTCCTACCTCCTCCTACCTCCTCCAACCTCCTCCTCCTCCACCCGTCCCTGGGCTCCAACACCGCCAGTTGCCGTCCAGAAGTGCTGTACGCACAGTCAACAGTCCCTCCTCTGTTATTGGGGTTCAGTAACGTCAGCTGTTCCCCTGCTGTGTGTGTGGCAATCCCTCCTACCTCCTCCAACCTCCTCCTCCTCCACCTGTCCCTGGGCTCCAACACCGCCAGTTGCCGTCCAGAAGTGCTGTACGCACAGTCAACAGTCCCTCCTCTGTTATTGGGGTTCAGTAACGTCAGCTGTTCCCCTGCTGTGTATACGGCAACGTGTACTGCGACCGCCACGCAGGCACAACAAGTTAAATGTAAGGGAACCTGACCCCCCCCCCCCCAGGCGTTTGTTACTGAAGGAGCCACCTTGTGCAGCAGTAATGATGCAAAGGGAAAAAGTGCCTCTTTTCGTGATGCTCCTTGCACATGCTGAACCAAACACTTATGAAATGTGTCCCCACACAGCGTTAAACCGTCCGGTAGGTGGAACTTTCCTTTGTCGTGTGACGCAGCACAGCCATCATTTTTACCCCCTTGGCGCCGTGCGCCCCCTCCTCAGCGTTGTTTGAATCTGTCCCGGAGCCTGCGCTGTTAGGTTAGCCCTTGGCCATGCACACATGTTGCGCTGCCCGTCTTCTGACCTCATTTGGTGTCAGGCTGGCTGCGCCTGTGCGGGTGCGCTGGCCGAGATCCCGCCTCGCAGTGTCGTCTAATGTAATCCCACCGCGGGCCTGTGATCCGTGCCCGTGCGCAGTGCATATCCTCTCCTCTCACTCCCCTCCCTACGGCTTCTTCAGACTGTGCGATGTCAGCTGGTCCCTAATAGCATGCCACGGCCGTGACACCGCACAGTCTGAAAAAGCCGTAGGGAGGGGAGTGAGAGGAGAGGATATGCACTGCGCACGGGCACGGATCACAGGCCCGCGGTGGGATTACATTAGACGACACTGCGAGGCGGGATCTCGGCCAGCGCACCCGCACAGGCGCAGCCAGCCTGACACCAAATGAGGTCAGAAGACGGGCAGCGCAACATGTGTGCATGGCCATGGGCTAACCTAACAGCGCAGGCTCCGGGACAGATTCAAACAACGCTGAGGAGGGGGCGAACGGCGACAAGGGGGTAAAAATGATGGCTGTGCTGCGTCACACGACAAAGGAAAGTTCCACCTACCGGACGGTTTAACGCTGTGTGGGGACACATTTCATAAATGTTAGGTTCCGCATGTACAAGGACCATAATTAAAAGAGCTAAGTTTACCTTTTCCAGCATTAGTGCTGTACACAATGGCTCTTTCAGCTACAAACGCCTGGGGGGGGGGGGGTTAAAGGTTTCCTTTCAACTTGCTCGAGTGCAGGCTTCGGCCTACACTCCGCTCCCCCTGCTCCTCCTGCTGACCCTGGGCTCTAACACCGCCAGTTTTTGCCCAGATGTGCTAGCTGCACAGAGAAAAACACCAGCCAATGTGTCAGTGGGGTCCAGCACCACCAGCTGTTCCCCTGCTGTGTAGCCGGCAACGTGTCCTGCGACCGCCACGCAGACACAAGAACTGAAATTGAAGGGAACCTGTCCCCCCTCCCCCAGGTGTTTCTATGTTTTACAGCTACCTTGAACAGCAGTAATGCTGCATGTGTTCAAGGTGGCTCAGAAACTTATTCTCCTTGCCCATGTTGAAGTGAACACGTCTAAAATGTGTCCTCTGTGACCATTAAAACGTCCCTCAGGTGTGATTTGACTTTGTATTGACACACGCAACAAGCTCCTTGGTAACGCTGCCCGTCTTCTGGCATCATTGTTTGGCTGGCTGCGCTTCTGCGGCCGCCCTGACCCACACAACAGCCCTCGTTGTCTTATTTAATGGGACTGCGAGGGTGTGATTGATGGGCAGGATCAGTGCATCAGTTCGCCTGTCCCTCCTCTCCTTCCGCCTTCTTCGGACTGTGCGGCTTCATGGCCGTGGCATGCGATAAGGGATCAGATGACGCCGCACAGTCTGAAGCGGGTGTAAGGACCCGAGTGTGAGAGGCGAACATATGTGCTGCGCCAGGCCCTGAATCCCAGCCCCGCAGTGTTTTAACAATGTTAAGACACTGCGGGGCTGGGATTCATGGGCATCGCGAACCGCACCGGCCGACATTACATGATGCCAGAAGATGGGCAGCGCTAACGGCGCTAGGCCAGGGGATAACACGACAGCGCAGACTCCTGTACAGCAAATAACAACGCTCGGGAGGCTGCACCCAGCACCAAGGTGGGATTCTTGACACCTGTGCTGCGTCTCATTACAAAGGGAACTCTCGCCTCCATTACACAGTTTGACTGTATAAAGGGCTAAATGTTATACATGTTCCATTCAGCGTGTGCAAGGAGAAAAATTACAAGAGCAACCTTTGACTTGCGCAGCACTGCTGCTGCATAAGCTGTGGCTCTTCTACTTTGTAACCCCTGAGGGGGGGTTAAAGGTGACTTTTGAAATCGGTTCAATTAGGCTTCGGCCTACACTCTGCTCCACCTGCAGAGCCCGGGCTCCAACAACGCTAGTTGCTGTCCGGAAGTGCTGGCTGCACAGAGCCAAACACCTCGCCAATGTGTCAGTGGGGTCCAGCACCGCCAGCTGTTCCCCTGCTGTGTAGCCGGCAACGTGTCCTGCAAAAGCCACGCAGACACAACACACCCAAAGCTGCCGCCTGTGCAGGCTTCGGCCTACACTCCCCTCCCCCTGCTCCTCCTCCTCCTGCTCCTCCTCCTGCTGTCCCTGGGCTCTAACACACCGCCAGTTTTTGCCCAGATGTGCTAGCTGCACAGAGAAAAACACCAGCCAATGTGTCAGTGGGGTCCAGCACCGCCAGCTGTTCCCCTGCTGTGCAGCCGGCAACGTGTCCTGCAAAAGCCACGCAGACACAAGAACTGAAATTGAAGGGAACCTGTCCCCCCTCCCCCAGGCGTTTTTACGTTATCCAGCCACCTTGTACAGCGGTAATGCTGCATGTGTGCAAGGTGGCTCAGAAACGTATTCTCCTCGCACATGTGGAACTGAAAACACGTCTGCAATGTGTCCTCTGTGTGACCATTTAACCGTCCCGGTGGTGTGACTTTCCTTTGTAATGACACGCTGCAACCCCCTTGGTAGCGCTGCCCGTCTTCTGGCATCATTGTTTGGCTGCCTGCGCCTCTGCGGCCGCCCTGACCCACACAACGCCCCTCGGTGTCTTATTTATTGGGACTGCGAGGGTGTGATTGATGGGCAGGATCAGTGCATCAGTTCGCCTGTCCCTCCTCTCCTTCCGCCTTCTTCGGACTGTGCGGCTTCATGGCCGTGGCATGCGATAAGGGATCAGATGACGCCGCACAGTCTGAAGCGGGTGTAAGGACCCGAGTGTGAGAGGCCAACATATGTGCTGCGCCAGGCCCTGAATCCCAGCCCCGCAGTGTTTTAACAATGTTAAGACACTGCGGGGCTGGGATTCATGGGCATCGCGAACCGCACCGGCCGACATTACATGATGCCAGAAGATGGGCAGCGCTAACGGCGCTAGGCCAGGGGATAACACGACAGCGCAGACTCCTGTACAGCAAATAACAACGCTCGGGAGGCTGCACCCAGCACCAAGGTGGGATTCTTGACACCTGTGCTGCGTCTCATTACAAAGGGAACTCTCGCCTCCATTACACAGTTTGACTGTATAAAGGGCTAAATGTTATACGTGTTCCATTCAGCGTGTGCAAGGAGAAAAATTACAAGAGCAACCTTTGACTTGCGCAGCACTGCTGCTGCATAAGCTGTGGCTCTTCTACTTTGTAACCCCTGAGGGGGGGTTAAAGGTGACTTTTGAAATCGGTTCAATTAGGCTTCGGCCTACACTCTGCTCCACCTGCAGAGCCCGGGCTCCAACAACGCTAGTTGCTGTCCGGAAGTGCTGGCTGCACAGAGCCAAACACCTCGCCAATGTGTCAGTGGGGTCCAGCACCGCCAGCTGTTCCCCTGCTGTGTAGCCGGCAACGTGTCCTGCAAAAGCCACGCAGACACAACACACCCAAAGCTGCCGCCTGTGCAGGCTTCGGCCTACACTCCCCTCCCCCTGCTCCTCCTCCTCCTGCTCCTCCTCCTGCTGTCCCTGGGCTCTAACACACCGCCAGTTTTTGCCCAGATGTGCTAGCTGCACAGAGAAAAACACCAGCCAATGTGTCAGTGGGGTCCAGCACCGCCAGCTGTTCCCCTGCTGTGCAGCCGGCAACGTGTCCTGCAAAAGCCACGCAGACACAAGAACTGAAATTGAAGGGAACCTGTCCCCCCTCCCCCAGGCGTTTTTACGTTATCCAGCCACCTTGTACAGCGGTAATGCTGCATGTGTGCAAGGTGGCTCAGAAACGTATTCTCCTCGCACATGTGGAACTGAAAACACGTCTGCAATGTGTCCTCTGTGTGACCATTTAACCGTCCCGGTGGTGTGACTTTCCTTTGTAATGACACGCTGCAACCCCCTTGGTAGCGCTGCCCGTCTTCTGGCATCATTGTTTGGCTGCCTGCGCCTCTGCGGCCGCCCTGACCCACACAACGCCCCTCGGTGTCTTATTTATTGGGACTGCGAGGGTGTGATTGATGGGCAGGATCAGTGCATCAGTTCGCCTGTCCCTCCTCTCCTTCCGCCTTCTTCGGACTGTGCGGCTTCATGGCCGTGGCATGCGATAAGGGATCAGATGACGCCGCACAGTCTGAAGCGGGTGTAAGGACCCGAGTGTGAGAGGCGAACATATGTGCTGCGCCAGGCCCTGAATCCCAGCCCCGCAGTGTTTTAACAATGTTAAGACACTGCGGGGCTGGGATTCATGGGCATCGCGAACCGCACCGGCCGACATTACATGATGCCAGAAGATGGGCAGCGCTAACGGCGCTAGGCCAGGGGATAACACGACAGCGCAGACTCCTGTACAGCAAATAACAACGCTCGGGAGGCTGCACCCAGCACCAAGGTGGGATTCTTGACACCTGTGCTGCGTCTCATTACAAAGGGAACTCTCGCCTCCATTACACAGTTTGACTGTATAAAGGGCTAAATGTTATACGTGTTCCATTCAGCGTGTGCAAGGAGAAAAATTACAAGAGCAACCTTTGACTTGCGCAGCACTGCTGCTGCATAAGCTGTGGCTCTTCTACTTTGTAACCCCTGAGGGGGGGTTAAAGGTGACTTTTGAAATCGGTTCAATTAGGCTTCGGCCTACACTCTGCTCCACCTGCAGAGCCCGGGCTCCAACAACGCTAGTTGCTGTCCGGAAGTGCTGGCTGCACAGAGCCAAACACCTCGCCAATGTGTCAGTGGGGTCCAGCACCGCCAGCTGTTCCCCTGCTGTGTAGCCGGCAACGTGTCCTGCAAAAGCCACGCAGACACAACACACCCAAAGCTGCCGCCTGTGCAGGCTTCGGCCTACACTCCCCTCCCCCTGCTCCTCCTCCTCCTGCTCCTCCTCCTGCTGTCCCTGGGCTCTAACACACCGCCAGTTTTTGCCCAGATGTGCTAGCTGCACAGAGAAAAACACCAGCCAATGTGTCAGTGGGGTCCAGCACCGCCAGCTGTTCCCCTGCTGTGCAGCCGGCAACGTGTCCTGCAAAAGCCACGCAGACACAAGAACTGAAATTGAAGGGAACCTGTCCCCCCTCCCCCAGGCGTTTTTACGTTATCCAGCCACCTTGTACAGCGGTAATGCTGCATGTGTGCAAGGTGGCTCAGAAACGTATTCTCCTCGCACATGTGGAACTGAAAACACGTCTGAAAGGTGTCCTCTGTGTGACCATTTAACCGTCCCGGTGGTGTGACTTTCCTTTGTAATGACACGCTGCAACCCCCTTGGTAGCGCTGCCCATCTTCTGGCATCATTGTTTGGCTGCCTGCGCCTCTGCGGCCGCCCTGACCCACACAACGCCCCTCGGTGTCTTATTTATTGGGACTGCGAGGGTGTGATTGATGGGCAGGATCAGTGCATCAGTTCGCCTGTCCCTCCTCTCCTTCCGCCTTCTTCGGACTGTGCGGCTTCATGGCCGTGGCATGCGATAAGGGATCAGATGACGCCGCACAGTCTGAAGCGGGTGTAAGGACCCGAGTGTGAGAGGCGAACATATGTGCTGCGCCAGGCCCTGAATCCCAGCCCCGCAGTGTTTTAACAATGTTAAGACACTGCGGGGCTGGGATTCATGGGCATCGCGAACCGCACCGGCCGACATTACATGATGCCAGAAGATGGGCAGCGCTAACGGCGCTAGGCCAGGGGATAACACGACAGCGCAGACTCCTGTACAGCAAATAACAACGCTCGGGAGGCTGCACCCAGCACCAAGGTGGGATTCTTGACACCTGTGCTGCGTCTCATTACAAAGGGAACTCTCGCCTCCATTACACAGTTTGACTGTATAAAGGGCTAAATGTTATACGTGTTCCATTCAGCGTGTGCAAGGAGAAAAATTACAAGAGCAACCTTTGACTTGCGCAGCACTGCTGCTGCATAAGCTGTGGCTCTTCTACTTTGTAACCCCTGAGGGGGGGTTAAAGGTGACTTTTGAAATCGGTTCAATTAGGCTTCGGCCTACACTCTGCTCCACCTGCAGAGCCCGGGCTCCAACAACGCTAGTTGCTGTCCGGAAGTGCTGGCTGCACAGAGCCAAACACCTCGCCAATGTGTCAGTGGGGTCCAGCACCGCCAGCTGTTCCCCTGCTGTGTAGCCGGCAACGTGTCCTGCAAAAGCCACGCAGACACAACACACCCAAAGCTGCCGCCTGTGCAGGCTTCGGCCTACACTCCCCTCCCCCTGCTCCTCCTCCTCCTGCTCCTCCTCCTGCTGTCCCTGGGCTCTAACACACCGCCAGTTTTTGCCCAGATGTGCTAGCTGCACAGAGAAAAACACCAGCCAATGTGTCAGTGGGGTCCAGCACCGCCAGCTGTTCCCCTGCTGTGCAGCCGGCAACGTGTCCTGCAAAAGCCACGCAGACACAAGAACTGAAATTGAAGGGAACCTGTCCCCCCTCCCCCAGGCGTTTTTACGTTATCCAGCCACCTTGTACAGCGGTAATGCTGCATGTGTGCAAGGTGGCTCAGAAACGTATTCTCCTCGCACATGTGGAACTGAAAACACGTCTGCAATGTGTCCTCTGTGTGACCATTTAACCGTCCCGGTGGTGTGACTTTCCTTTGTAATGACACGCTGCAACCCCCTTGGTAGCGCTGCCCGTCTTCTGGCATCATTGTTTGGCTGCCTGCGCCTCTGCGGCCGCCCTGACCCACACAACGCCCCTCGGTGTCTTATTTATTGGGACTGCGAGGGTGTGATTGATGGGCAGGATCAGTGCATCAGTTCGCCTGTCCCTCCTCTCCTTCCGCCTTCTTCGGACTGTGCGGCTTCATGGCCGTGGCATGCGATAAGGGATCAGATGACGCCGCACAGTCTGAAGCGGGTGTAAGAACCCAAGCGAGAGGCGAACATATGTACTGCGCCAGGCCATGAATCCCAGCCCCGCAGTGTTTAAACTATGTCAATACACTGCGGGGCTGGGATTCATGGGCATCGCGAACCGCACCGGCCAACATTAAATGAGGTCAGAAGATGGGCAGCGCTAACAGCGCTAGGCCAGGGGATAACACGACAGCGCAGACTCCTGTACAGCAAATAACAACGCTCAGGAGGCTGCACCCAGCACCAAGGTGGGATTCTTGACATCTGTGCTGCGTCTCATTACAAAGGGAACTCGCGCCTCCAACACAGTTTGACTGTATAAAGGGCTAAATGTTATACGTGTTTCATTCAGCGTGTGCAAGGAGCGAAATTAAAAGAGCAACCTTTGACTTGTGCAGCACTACTGCTGCATAAGCTGTGGCTCTTCTACTTTCTAACCCCTGAGGGGGGGTTAAAGGTTACCTTTGAAATTGGTTCAAGTAGGCTTCGGCCTACACTCTGCTCCCCCTGCAGAGCCCGGGCTACAACACCGCTCGTTGCTGTCCGGAAGTGCTGGCTGCACAGAGCCAAACACCTCGCCAATGTGTCAGTGGGGTCCAGCACCGCCAGCTGTTCCCCTGCTGTGCAGCCGGCAACGTGTCCTGCAAAAGCCACGCAGACACTTGCTCTTGTACCTTCTGCTCCACATCCTGGTTCCAGTACCGTCAGCTGGTTCCGGGCAGAGCCTTTGGCTTAGGTGCCTCCCTCTGGGTATCCGAGTTCCACCAACGTCAGGTGGTCCTTGGTAGTGCTTTCAGGCACGGGTACCTCCTGCTTAGTAACCGGGTTCCAGTAACGTCAGCTGGTCCTCGGTAGTTCCATTGGCTCTTGGACCTTCGGCTACCCATCCGGGTTCCAGCACCGTCAGCTGGTTCTCGGCAGTGTCTTTTGCTCTTGTACCTTCTGCTCCCCATCCTGGTTCCAGTACCGTCAGCTGGTTCCGGGCAGAGCCTTTGGCTTAGGTGCCTCCCTCTGGGTATCCGAGTTCCACCAACGTCAGGTGGTCCTTGGTAGTGCTTTCAGGCACGGGTACCTCCTGCTTAGTAACCGGGTTCCAGTAACGTCAGCTGGTCCTCGGTAGTTCCATTGGCTCTTGGACCTTCGGGTAGCCATCCGAGTTCCAGTTCCATCAGCTGGTTCTCGGCATTTTCTCAGCCTTCTTGTACCTTCTGCTACATTTCCAAGTTCAAGAGACTAAACACGATGACCCGGAAGAACACCCCTAAGATGACGACGACACCAGAGACGACAACCACCGTGATGACGACGACCCTGGAGACGATGACCCTGAAGACCACCCCGATGACGACGACCCCGGAGACCACCCCGATGACGACGACCCCGGAGACGACGACCCTGGAGACGACGACGACCTGGAAGACCGAGAAGCAGAAGAACAAGAGGCTGCAGAACAAAGAGCAGAAGGACATTAAGCATAACACAAAATATCAGAGCAAAAAAATATTATGTAAATTATAAGCAGAAGAAGACTAAGCAGTGTATGGGGGTGAGTCCGTTCCTCCTCGTGGTGCCCCTGGATAAAGCCTGATGCTGCAGGCCAAACTGAACGCGGACAAATGTAACTGGTTTGTGACAGGCAGAACGGAAGGTGTAATCTTCAAACTTTTATAGATAACAACTACGGGAATGCCTGTCACAAATAAGAATATGATGAAGAAGTTGAATATGATGAAGATAATAGTAAAATAAAAAGAATATGAACAATGTAACCCAAAAAATAATAGGTAGAAGATGAAGAAGAAGATGAATAAGGTGAAGAAGTTGATGTCAAAGAAGCTGATGATGAGGATAATTAAGAAGAAAGCGTGGGAGAAGTAAAAAAGAAGGTGAAGGGCGTGGAAGTAGTGAAACATCAATATCTGACATAAAAAAAAAAAAAAATAACATAGTCAAATTCTTTCTAACGCCGAACTTCATAAAAAAAAATTAAAAATCCTGCTATTCTATTACATTGGGCTAAACCTCTGTCCCTTTAATATCTCCGCCACGTCCCCCAATACATCCTACATTATTCTTAGTTGTTTTCCTTCATGTAGAATGAACCTACAAGTTTATAAAGGGTTTATTTTAATTCCGATATTTTCGTCCCATTGACTTGCATTGGGATCGGGTATCGGTATCGGATTGGATCCGATATTTTGACGGTATCGGCCGATACTTTCCGATACCGATACTTTCCGATATCGGAAAGTATCGCTCAACACTAATAACTACTATAATACTGCTCCTATGTACAAGAATATAACTACTATAATACTGCCCCTATGTACAAGAATATAACTACTATAATACTGCCCCATGTACAAGAATATAACTACTATAATACTGCTCCTATGTACAGGCATATAACTGCTATAATACTGCTCTTATGTACAAGAATATAACTACTATAATACTGCTCCTATGTACAAGAATATAACTACTATAATACTGCCCCTATGTACAAGAATATAACTACTATAATACTGCCCCTATGCACAAAAATATAACTACTATAATATGGCCCCTATGTACAAGAATATAACTACTATAATATGGCCCCTATGTACAAGAATATAACTACTATAATACTGCTCCTATGTACAAGAATATAACTACTATAATACTGCTCCTATGTACAAGAATATAACTACTATATTACTTGTTAGGGCTAGCGGAACGCACCAAATAATTAGAAAGAGAGAGTAAGGTGCGTTCAGAGCCATCGTGCAGAGATGGAACCTGCTGCTAAGTAATGACGGACTATATAGCGGTGCAATGTGGATACACACACGGGTTAACTTCACCCTGTGTGAAGGAAGCGAACCCTGTTGCGTCACAGGTCCGCGGTAAAGCACCAAGAGTGCAAACAAGGAGTCTCAGAACTCAGACCCAAGACACAGGATTTGAGTTCTTATAGACCTCTTGTGCTTGACACTGCAACTGGGGTGTCAGAGTGAAAGAAATAATAATAATAAAGATGCACGAGAGTGCGTGCGGTGCCGCACTGGCGGACGCCACTAATCACCCAGGCTTGGGTCAGGAAAGCGCTGTGAAAGCGCATGGCGCCGCACTGGCGGTCACAGCAATTAGACGCTGTTTTGTGTGTAACGTGCTGATGGCTAAGTCGGGCGCCAGATAGCAATCATCCACCTTACATGAGCAGTCATACACAAGGGAGGGGATAATTAATGAATGACTTTCACACATCAAAACACACACGTTTACACTAGCGCATCGCCGTGCGGTCATGTGAACCTTTTACAGCTGCAGCATGTACAGGACCTTCCCAGAAGGACCAATGGGAGGCTGCCACAGAAGTTGAGCACCTTCAGGACCTTCCTGGAGGACCAATGGGATATGCTGCAGTATCGGAGCATGTAACCCTCGATCTCCAACGGGAGATCTTGCACTGGGCATGCTCAGAAGAGGAAAAGCAGGACTTAGTCCCAAAAGCGTCTGATTGCCGCTACCCAGCACTGGCTTCAATGGCAGAAGCTGGAAAAGCAGCAGTAGCCCTATGCACAGAGTGAGACTGAGCAAGACGCTGGGACCGACGTCTCCGTTGAGCAAACTCCACTGCAGCTGGAGAAGAATGGGAGACCGCAGCGGAGATGGTTCGAGATTCCCCCTGTGCAGAGGCGGGAACTCGACACTTAACATTACCCCCCCCTAGGGCCCCCCCCTTGGACCTTGCTGCGCTCAAAGACAGCAATGAGCTGTGGAGCTCGAATGTGTTCAGCAGACTCCCAGGACCTGTCATCTGGGCCATAACCCTTCCAATCCACCAAATAGAATTTTTTGCCACGTACCACCTTGCACCCCAAAATAGCGTTCACCTCATAATCATCCGTAGACGAACCCGATGTCCCGACAGATGACTCGGAAAACCAGGACATGTATACGGGCCTCAAGAGGGACACATGAAAGGTGTCGGTGATACCCAGGCGTGGAGGAATGGCCAGACGGAAGACCACAGAGTTAACCTGTTCGAGGACCTTGAAGGGACCCAAGTAGGAAGGTGCAAACAGTGGACTCAATATGCAGCCTGATGTTACAGGTGGAGAGCCACACTAAGTCGCCAGGAGCAAAGGTCAGAGCAGGGCGCCGATGACCATCGGCGGAGGACCTCATTCTCTCCTTGGAGGCCCGAATGGCATCCTGAGTGCGGTCCCAAATGTCCCATGCCTCCACAGCCCAGTCTGCCACCCTGAAGTCAGCGGAAGACACAGGCATGGGTGCAGTGCCCCAGAGTCCTGGTCGTTGCAGTACTGTGGCTCCGCCACTATGGGGAGCCATGGTGCGTCCGATGGCACTGAAGGAGTTCATCTGATCAGGTATCACAGACACCAATAGATTTCACAGCTGGGCCTCCGGGGGGAGCTAAGGGTTCTATTCATTAGGCCACTCCCCACCATAGTGGGTAAACTGGGGGTCAGGCAGGAAGTTAGAGGAGAAAGCTGACTGGATTGAACGAAGCAACACCTGGTGGCAGAGGGTGTTGTGGAGGAAGAGACAGTAGGGTCTCTGTCAGGGGTGGGATCCTGACAGAGGCTTGGCATTGAAAAAGAACGTAACGGGTCTGCGCCAGCTCCGGGAAGCGGCGGGACCCAAGAAAGGACTAGAAGCGAGATAGATTGTGCTGAGTGAGAAACGAGATCAAGCAATAGGAGAATACCAGTAGGGGTCATGCTGTAAGACCGGAGCAACACCCTACTGAGGCGCATTACCGGTGGCCGGAACGCCGAGGGAGTATTTCATTAGAGAGCTTCAAGCAATACTCTAAACAGCGGCAGGACAGTCAGTCTCAGGCGGGCTGTCTCACCTAAATCACCTATGAAGTCTTGGGAGGCAATTGCGGGAGAGGGGCGTCTCTAGGGTCCCGGAAGAACTCCAGGCCTACCCGACAAACGGGTGCCGTTCTAACTGTAACATCAGGAAGGGACGGAAGATTAGCAGAAGATCAGTTAATCGAGTTGTGAGGGAACACGAGAAACAGACACAACGGTTGTGGGGTACTTTCCGTAAGCATAGCAGGGAAGGACTACAACACATAGCGCTAAGAAGGAAGGCACCGATTTCCACCTGTGAAGTGAACTCTGTAGGTGCCATTGGACCGGCCGGACTTGCGCAGCCTGGTGAACCATATTCTGGACTGAGGACTCAGAGATCTCCAGTAAAGAGGTAAAGAGACTGCAACCTGGTGTCCTCGTTATTTACCGCGACCTGCACCCCCACAACTGCACCACCAACATCCACACCTATCATTCACTGTGCGCCCCACGGCAGGGTCACGGACCGGGGCCTAGCCGCCGTGACAACCCCAGAAGCAGAGACTCAGAGGCCCGGTACCGGGTACCCCTCGGCCCTGCGGCAGTGGGGGCGCTACAACTTGGCGTCACGAACAGGATCTACTTAAGCCTGAAGAATCAGGTCATGTGTGCCTTGGAACTGTGATTTATCGTGCTTGGACTGTGCTTTATTACAAGGACTGTGTGTTGCCACTTGCCGCCAGAAGTTCCCACCAAAACTGCCGCCATTATAGCGCTAAGGAGAGCGCAGGAGAAGAAGAAGGGCGTGGAAGTGGGCGTAAACAAGCTGAAGAGCGCGAAAGACAATGGCCGCCCAGTCTAAGTATTTCTGCCCCTTGAGGACGTGTCCGTCAGCAGCCGAGGTCCGCCTCCTGATCCTCAATGGTGGGCAGAGACAAAGAAAACGAAACCGCCCACGAAGGAGAGAGCGGGAAAAGGACCAGGAAGAAGAAGTGAGCGACATGGAGGACGCCATGGTGAGCCGCCCGGAGCCGGAGCGTGGGGTCGGAGCAGAGGACTCCCCCAGCCACCCGGAGGGGCACCGCAACCAGGCCTCCACCGCTGATGCTGAATTCCTGCAGGCCGGAGTGGACGAGCTCAGCGACCGACCCCGGTGGACGCAGCTGAGCACTGAGGCCGGGTGGAAGAAGGCCATCATCAGGAGCCTCACCAGACATCTGTCGGCAGCCTCATCTGGTCCGGAGCAGGAAAGAAGTCCCAGCGCTCCGAAGCTGGAAAGCAAGGCTCTGCCGGAAAGCGAGATGTTGCAAACGGAGATGACAACGCCGCAGCGCAAGGCCCCGCAACCAGCGCTACAGACCCCAGTGGAGACGGAGCAGATCGGCACCGGAGGAACCGCATCTGAAGCAGGTATGAAGGACGACCCTGCCCTGACGACCGACACCACTCCAGTGACTGCTAGTGCCACAGCTGCTGATTCCGTTCCAATGACTGATCTTGCAGCAGCCGCTACCTCTGCTGCAGCAAATGCCCATACTCAAGCTGCGCGGACCTCCATCGCTGCGCATGATTTAACCGTACATGAAAGACAGATTAACGGCGTTTGTCCAGCACTTGGTGTAACCCTGGACCTCACTTTGCCCAGGCCAAGAAGGGTTAAGTGCCAGGTGCAGCCCTGGAAGCCATCCCACTAAACCTCGGAAACCTGAAACTGTACATAGTTAACTGTTTGTTTTCTGCTGTTTTGCTGCTAAAACCCGTCTAGGGTTATTCTTAAAGGGATCCCTTTGTTGACCCGGGATCCCTATTGTTTTGTTTTCTTGTTTGTTTTCCAAGTTTTTGCACAAAGTTTACAGAACTGCTGAAATCATGAACAGTGCATGATCCGAACTTTTTGTATATAGTTTGCACCTTATTAAAGGCGCTCCCTACTGGTTTTACTGAAAGAAAGACTCTTTGCGAAGATACCGCACTGGAACCTTTGCTGAGTATGGACTGGTAGCTTGAGAAGACGCGCTACCTCACAGAGACTTGGTCCCCTCTTAAAGGGGATGTTCATTTGTCGTGTTTCGATAGTAATATTGCTTAAGACAAGTAGCAATAATGTGGATGAGAGAAAAGTGATGATAATGTTTGTACGAGAAAGTTATATGTGTTTAATTAGTTAAATGTGAAGAAATACTGATGATGTGCTCTGAGAATTAAAAGGTGAAAGATAGAAGAAGGATGCAGTGGGCCCGTAGAGATAGATGTGGTGTCCAGCATGCAAGAAAGGAAGAAAGATAATGAGAAGGCTTAATGTTCGATAGAAAATGTTTAGATAATGTTGATAGATAGTTAGGATAGAAGGTAAACCCTGAGTCCTCATAGGAGTCATGTAGAGATGACTTAGTGCTCTTAAACTGAAAGTAATGTTATGTTCTATACTGTGTATAGTAGTTGAAAAGGCAGTAGGCCCTGGCTGAACGGGGCGGTCCTGTAACAGAAAGGAGAGGCAGTAGGTCTGGTGTCGATAGGACAGGCGGTCCTGCAGATTTAAAGAAGGCGAATGGGAAAGTTAAAATACCTTATAATGTGATTATAGGAAGGTCTTTAGTGGATTTAGAGTGTGAGTCCTTAAAGGCAATGTTAAATTATTGTTCAACAATTTTGTACTTAGTAGAATACCCGGTTGGGTAACAGGAGTTATTTATAGCCTGTAATTTATAATGTTAACCATGTTTGTAACGTTCAAGTGTCCTCACCTCCCATTAAGGGAAGCTCTGTTCAAGTATACTTATTATTATTTGCACTCAACAAAAATTGTATGTCTTTTTGCTAACCTGTATTGTTGTTTTCTTCCCAGTCCCGGAGTACTGTGTTTAACCAGGGGGGAGTGCAGCGCCCCAGAGTCCTGGTCGTTGCAGTACTGTGGCTCCGCCACTATGGGGAGCCATGGTGCGACCGATGGCACTGAAGGAGTTCATCTGATCAGGTATCACAGACACCAATAGATTTCACAGCTGGGCCTCCGGGGGGAGCTAAGGGTTCTATTCATTAGGCCACTCCCCACCATAGTGGGTAAACTGGGGGTCAGGCAGGAAGTTAGAGGAGAAAGCTGACTGGATTGAACGAAGCAACACCTGGTGGCAGAGGGTGTTGTGGAGGAAGAGACAGTAGGGTCTCTGTCAGGGGTGGGATCCTGACAGAGGCTTGGCATTGAAAAAGAACGTAACGGGTCCGCGCCAGCTCCGGGAAGTGGCGGGACCCAAGAAAGGACTAGAAGCGAGATAGATTGTGCTGAGTGAGAAACGAGATCAAGCAATAGGAGAATACCAGTAGGGGTCATGCTGTAAGACCGGAGCAACACCCTACTGAGGCGCATTACCGGTGGCCGGAACGCCGAGGGAGTATTTCATTAGAGAGCTTCAAGCAATACTCTAAACAGCGGCAGGACAGTCAGTCTCAGGCGGGCTGTCTCACCTAAATCACCTATGAAGTCTTGGGAGGCAATTGCGGGAGAGGGGCGTCTCTAGGGTCCCGGAAGAACTCCAGGCCTACCCGACAAACGGGTGCCGTTCTAACTGTAACATCAGGAAGGGACGGAAGATTAGCAGAAGATCAGTTAATCGAGTTGTGAGGGAACACGAGAAACAGACACAACGGTTGTGGGGTACTTTCCGTAAGCATAGCAGGGAAGGACTACAACACATAGCGCTAAGAAGGAAGGCACCGATTTCCACCTGTGAAGTGAACTCTGTAGGTGCCATTGGACCGGCCGGACTTGCGCAGCCTGGTGAACCATATTCTGGACTGAGGACTCAGAGATCTCCAGTAAAGAGGTAAAGAGACTGCAACCTGGTGTCCTCGTTATTTACCGCGACCTGCACCCCCACAACTGCACCACCAACATCCACACCTATCATTCACTGTGCGCCCCACGGCAGGGTCACGGACCGGGGCCTAGCCGCCGTGACAACCCCAGAAGCAGAGACTCAGAGGCCCGGTACCGGGTACCCCTCGGCCCTGCGGCAGTGGGGGCGCTACATGGGCACAGGGACACACAGATGCTGGCCGTAATTTAGGAGGAAAGGAGTCTGACCGGTGGAGTCGGCTACGGCGTTGTTAAGCGCAAACTCTGCCCACGATAGCAAGGATGCCCAGTCATCCTGCCTGGCAGAAACAAAATGTCATAAATATGTGACCAGAGTCTGGTTGGCTCTCTCTACCAACCCATTCGTCTCGGGATGATATGCTGAAGAGAGATTCAACTCAATACTGAGTAGACGACAAAGCTCTCTCCAGAATCGAGACGCAAACTGGGGACCCCGGTCACTGACAATTTTGTCCGGTATACCGTGTAGGCGAAAGATATGTTTGATGAACAACGCAGCCAGAGCCCGTGCAGATGGTAGCCGTGGAAGATGCACCAAGTGCACCATTTTGGAAAAATGGTCGGTGACCCAGATAATGGTGCAGCTACGAGACTTGGGTAAGCCCACCACAAAATCCATCCCGACCATCTCCCAGGGCCTGTCCGCCACCGGCAGGGGGTAAAGCAACCCAGCTGGCCATTGCTGAGGAGACTTGTTCTTGCCGCAGGAGACACACGCCCGAACATAGTCTGCGACGTCACGAGCCATATGCGGCCACCAGTACATCCTCGCCAAGAGCTCAGATGTCCACTTGGTCCCAAAATGTCCACCCACCCTGGACGAGTGAGCCCAAGAGAGAAACTCCGGTCGCAAATTAGATGGAACGAAAGTCTTGCCTGGGGGCACAGACTCTAGCGAAACAGGAGCCATAGTTCTCAGGCTCTCTGAAGGGAAATTAAGCTGAGGCTCCTCCTCCTCTGATGACACTACAGAGCATGAGAGGGCGTCGGCACGAACGTTCTTCTCCCCGGAAAGAAAATGGAGGGTGAAATGGAACCGGGAGAAGAACAGGGACCTTCTAGCCTGATGAGAATTTAGCCGCTGGGCTGTCTGTAAATACACCAAGTTCTTGTGGTCTGTGAACACCTGGAAGGGAAAGCGAGCTCCCTCTAGAAGATGTCTCCACTCTGAGAAAGCCAACTTCATAGCTAGCAACTCCCTGTCCCCGATGGAATAATTCCTCTCCGCTGGTGAAAAGGTCTTAGAGAAGAAGAAGCAAGGATGCTTCCGACCTTGAGCATCTTTTTGGAAGAGGACTGCACCAGCACCAATGGATGAGGCATTCACCTCCATAATAAATGGCCTATCTACATCGGGGAGATGTAGGATGGGAGCGCTAGCGAAGTGTGACTTAATCGAGAGAAAGGCCTTGGAGACCTCCTTCGACCACAACTTGGGATTTGCCCCCTTCTTGGTGAGGGCAACCAAGGGAGCTACCAAAGTTGAGAAGTGGGGAATGAACTGGCGATAGTAATCAATGAACCCTATAAAGCGCTGCACCGCTTTGAGAGAATGGGGTTCCTGCCAGTCCATCACAGCCTGTAGCTTGGCAGGATCCATAGCCAATCCCTGGGCAGAGATGATATAGCCAAGGAAAGGCAAGGACTCCTGCTCAAACACACACTTCTCCAACTTGGCATAGAGGGAGTTAGCCCAAAGGAGGTCGAAGACCTTGCAAACATCTCTCCGGTGGGAGTCTATATCTGGAGAGTAGATGAGAATATCATCCAGATAAACTACGACCGAGGTGGAAAGCATATCCCGGAAGATGTCATTTACAAAGTCTTGGAAAATGGCTGGGGCATTACAGAGCCCGAAGGGCATCACCAGATATTCATAGTGCCCATCCCTGGTGTTAAAAGCCGTCTTCCATTCGTCCCCCTCACGGATGCGAATCAGGTTGTACGCACCCCACAGATCTAATTTAGTAAATACCCTTGCTCCCCGTTGCCTATCAAAAAGCTCAGATATCAGGGGTAGTGGGTACTTATTTTTAACGGTGATGGTGTTAAGACCCCTGTAGTCTATGCATGGACACAGTTCTCCACTCTTCTTCTGTACGAAGAAGAACCCAGCCCCTGCAGGTGACACTGACTTCCTAATAAATCCTCTTGCCAGATTCTCTTGGATATACTGTGACATTGCCTCCATCACCGGGAGAGACAAAGGATAGCCTCGACCCCAGGGAGGCTCAGCACCAGGCAAGAGGTCAATAGGACAGTCATAGGGGCGGTGAGGTGGAAGGGTCTCCGCAGCCCTTTTGGAGAACACGTCCGCATAGGGCCAATATTGCTTGGGAACAGAGGATAAATCTGCGGGTACCTCAGTAGTAGCAACCTGAACGCTCTCCCTCTGACATCTACCCCCACAAAATTCACCCCATCCTAAAATTCTGCCTGTGGACCACTCGATATGAGGAGAGTGATACCGTAGCCAAGGCATCCCTAACAAGATCTCATCAATACCCTCAGGAATTACGAGCAGAGATATAATCTCCTGATGAGATGGCGACAAGGACAGAGTGAAAGGGATGGTCTGGTGTGTTATCTATGAGGGCAGTGTTGACCCATTCACCACTCGTACAGTTACTGGTTGAGCTAGCATTACCAGGGGTATTGCGTGACGTTGGGCAAAGGCAGAAGACATAAAATTGCCCTCCGCCCCAGAATCCACGCAGAGCTCTACCAAGTGAGTGAATAAGCCTATGGTAATTGTCCCCTTAAAGGACAATTTGGAGGCAAACGTCGCCATGTCTAGTGTACCTCCACCTACTACCACTAGACACTGATGTTTCCTCAACCGCTGGGAACATCTGGTGGCAAGATGTCCTGACTGCTGGCAAACATGACAAACCTGGAGTGCACGAGCGGTCTGGGACTTAGATCCCGCTCGTGACACTTCCATGGCCTCATGTGACTCAGGGGCCTGGACTGGAGATTCCAAAGGTTTGGCGAAGGTGGGAGCCAGCCGAAACCTCTGCCTACACTGTGCTCGCTCTAACCTCCACTTGTGAAAACGGAGGTCAATACGAGTGGACACTGCTATTAACTCCTCCAGTGTGGTAGGAATCTTTCAAGTGGCCAGGGCGTCCTTCACGTGGTCAGCCAGCCCCCTCCAAAATATCGGAATAAGGGCTTTATCCGACCACTCCAGCTCAGATGCTAGGGTGCGGAAGTAGACGGCAAAATGGCTGACCAAGGACGAGCCCTGAGTCAATGCCAACAGTTGGAGCGCCGTATCATGGGTGACACGAGGTCCTAAAAAGACCTGTTTCAGAGTGCTCAGGAACAATGAAGCACTCTGCACCACATGATCGCCACGCTCCCACAGTGGCATAGCCCACTCCAACGCCCTGTCCGACAGGAGAGACACAATAAACCCCACCTTAGCCCGCTCTGTAGGGAAACAAGAGGCCAGAAGCTCGAGATGTATAGAGCACTGACTCACGAAACCCCTACAAGACTTACTATTACCAGGACATTTTTCTGGCAGCGGGAGGCGAGATAGAGTCGGTACAGGGGTGGCAGTGGACAAGGTTGCTGCAGCCACGCTAGCAGCCTGAACAGCAACTGCGGTTACATCCACAGCTGAGGTTGTGCGCTCGAGAGTCGCCAACCTACCCTCCAGCTGCTGGATGTACAGCAAGGATTGCTGTTTGTCCGTCATTACTAGCCAGACCCTGGCGCTAGTGTAATGTTAGGGCTAGCAGAACGCACCAAATAATTAGAAAGATAGAGTAAGGTGCGTTCGTAGCCCGGGGTCCACCGTGCAGAGATGGAACCTGCTGCTTAGTAATGACGGACTATATGGCGGTACAATGTGGATACACACAAGGGTTAACTTCACCCTGTGTGAAGGAAGCGAACCCTGTTGCGTCACAGGGCCGTGGTACCGCACCAAGAGCGCAAGCAAGGAGTCTCATAACTCAATCCCAAGACACAGGATTTAAGTTCTTATAGACCTCTTGCGCTCAACACTGCAACTGGGGTGTCAGAGTGAAAGAAATAATAATAATAAAGATGCACGAGAGTGCGTGCGGTGCTGCACTGGCGGACGCCGCTAATCACCCAGGCTTGGGTCAGGAAAGCGCAGTGAAAGCGCACGGCGCCGCACTGGCGGTCACGGCAATAGACACTGGGCGCTAGATAGCAATCAACCACCTTACATGAGCAGTCATACACAAGGGAGGGGATAATTAATGAACGACTTTCACACATCAACACACACACGTTTACACTAGCGCATGGTCGTGCGGTCATGCAAACCTTTTATAGCTGCAGCATGTACAGGACCTTCCCAGAAGGACCAATGGGAGGCTGCCACAGAAGTTGAGCACCTTCAGGACCTTCCTGGAGGACCAATGGGATCTGCTGCAGAACCTGAGCATGTGACCCTCGATCTCCAATGGGAGATCTTGCCCTGGGCATGCTCAGAAGGGGAAAAGCAGGACTTAGTCACAAAAGCATCTGCTCGCCGCTGCCCAACACTGGCTTCAATGGCAGAAGCTGGAAAAGCAGCAGTAACCCTATGCACAGAGTGAGACTGAGCGAGACGCTGGGACCGATGTCTCCGTTGAGCAGACTCCACTGCGGATGGAGAAGAATGGGAGACCGCAGCGGAGATGGTTCGAGATTCCCCTTGTGCACAGGCGGGAACTTGACACCTAACATTACTACCCCTATGTACAAGAATATAACTACTATAATACTGCTCCTATGTACAAGTATATACGGTAACTACTATAATACTGCTCCCTATATGCAAGAATATAACTACTATAATACTGCTACCTATATGCAAGAATATAACTACTATAATACTGCTCCTATGTACAGTAATATAACTACTATAATACTGCCCCTATGTACAGGAATATAACTACTATAATACTGCCTATACTGCCCCTATGTACAAGAATATAACTACTATAATACTGCCCCTATGTACAATAATATAACTACTATAATACTGCTCCCTATGTACAAGAATATAACTACTATAATACTGCCCCTATGTACAAGAATATAACTACTATAATACTGATCCTATGTACAAGAATATAACTACTATAATACTGCTCCTATATACAAGAATATAACTACTATAATACTGCTCCTATGTACAAGAATATAACTACTATAATACTGCCCCTATGTACAAGAATATAACTACTATAATACTGCTCCCTATGTACAAGAATATAACTACTATAATACTGCTCCTATGTACAAGAATATAACTACTATAATACTGCCCCTATGTACAAGAATATAACTACTATAATACTGCTCCCTATGTACAAGAATATAACTACTATAATACTGCTCCTATGTACAAGAATATAACTACTATAATACTGCTCCTATGTACAAGAATATAACTACTATAATACTGCCCCCTATGTACAAGAATATAACTACTATAATACTGCTCCTATATACAAGAATATAACTACTATAATACTGCTCCTATGTACAAGAATATAACTACTATAATACTGCCCTTATGTACAAGAATATAACTACTATAATACTGCCCCCTATGTACAAGAATATAACTACTATAATACTGCTCCTATGTACAAAAATATAACTACTATAATACTGCCCTTATGTACAAGAATATATCTACTATAATACTGCTCCCTATGTACAAGAATATAACTACTATAATACTGCTCCCTATGTACAAGAATATAACTACTATAATACTGCTCCTATATACAAGAATATAACTACTATAATACTGCTCCTATGTACAAGAATATAACTACTATAATACTGCCCTTATGTACAAGAATATAACTACTATAATACTGCCCCCTATGAACAAGAATATAACTACTATAATACTGCTCCTATATACAAGAATATAACTACTATAATACTGCTCCTATATACAAGAATATAACTACTATAATACTGCCCCCTATGTACAAGAATATAACTACTATAATACTGTTCCTATATACAAGAATATAACTACTATAATACTGCCCCGATGTACAAGAATATAACTACTATAATACTGCCCCCTATGTACAAGAATATAACTACTATAATACTGCTCCTATATACAAGAATATAACTACTATAATACTGCTCCTATATACAAGAATATAACTACTATAATACTGCCCCTATGTACAAGAATATAACTACTATAATACTGCTCCTATATACAAGAATATAACTACTATAATACTGCCCCCTATGTACAAGAATATAACTACTATAATACTGCCCCCTATGTACAAGAATATAACTACTATAATACTGCCCTTATGTGCAAGAATATAACTACTATAATACTGCCCCCTATGTACAAGAATATAACTACTATAATACTGCTCCTATGTACAAGTATATACGGTAACTACTATAATACTGCTCCCTATATGCAAGAATATAACTACTATAATACTGCTACCTATATGCAAGAATATAACTACTATAATACTGCTCCTATGTACAGTAATATAACTACTATAATACTGCCCCTATGTACAGGAATATAACTACTATAATACTGCCTATACTGCCCCTATGTACAAGAATATAACTACTATAATACTGCCCCTATGTACAATAATATAACTACTATAATACTGCTCCCTATGTACAAGAATATAACTACTATAATACTGCCCCTATGTACAAGAATATAACTACTATAATACTGATCCTATGTACAAGAATATAACTACTATAATACTGCTCCTATATACAAGAATATAACTACTATAATACTGCTCCTATGTACAAGAATATAACTACTATAATACTGCCCCTATGTACAAGAATATAACTACTATAATACTGCTCCCTATGTACAAGAATATAACTACTATAATACTGCTCCTATGTACAAGAATATAACTACTATAATACTGCCCCTATGTACAAGAATATAACTACTATAATACTGCTCCCTATGTACAAGAATATAACTACTATAATACTGCTCCTATGTACAAGAATATAACTACTATAATACTGCTCCTATGTACAAGAATATAACTACTATAATACTGCCCCCTATGTACAAGAATATAACTACTATAATACTGCTCCTATATACAAGAATATAACTACTATAATACTGCTCCTATGTACAAGAATATAACTACTATAATACTGCCCTTATGTACAAGAATATAACTACTATAATACTGCCCCCTATGTACAAGAATATAACTACTATAATACTGCTCCTATGTACAAAAATATAACTACTATAATACTGCCCTTATGTACAAGAATATATCTACTATAATACTGCTCCCTATGTACAAGAATATAACTACTATAATACTGCTCCCTATGTACAAGAATATAACTACTATAATACTGCTCCTATATACAAGAATATAACTACTATAATACTGCTCCTATGTACAAGAATATAACTACTATAATACTGCCCTTATGTACAAGAATATAACTACTATAATACTGCCCCCTATGAACAAGAATATAACTACTATAATACTGCTCCTATATACAAGAATATAACTACTATAATACTGCTCCTATATACAAGAATATAACTACTATAATACTGCCCCCTATGTACAAGAATATAACTACTATAATACTGTTCCTATATACAAGAATATAACTACTATAATACTGCCCCGATGTACAAGAATATAACTACTATAATACTGCCCCCTATGTACAAGAATATAACTACTATAATACTGCTCCTATATACAAGAATATAACTACTATAATACTGCTCCTATATACAAGAATATAACTACTATAATACTGCCCCTATGTACAAGAATATAACTACTATAATACTGCTCCTATATACAAGAATATAACTACTATAATACTGCCCCCTATGTACAAGAATATAACTACTATAATACTGCCCCCTATGTACAAGAATATAACTACTATAATACTGCCCTTATGTGCAAGAATATAACTACTATAATACTGCCCCCTATGTACAAGAATATAACTACTATAATACTGCTCCTATGTACAAGAATATAACTACTATAATACTGCCCTTATGTACAAGAATATAACTACTATAATACTGCCCCCTATGTACAAGAATATAACTACTATAATACTGCTCCTATATACAAGAATATAACTACTATAATACTGCCCCCTATGTACAAGAATATAACTACTATAATACTGCTCCTATATACAAGAATATAACTACTATAATACTGCCCTTATGTACAAGAATATAACTACTATAATACTGCCCCCTATGTAAAAGAATATAACTACTATAATACTGCTCCTATATACAAGAATATAACTACTATAATACTGCCCCCTATGTACAAGAATATAACTACTATAATACTGCTCCTATATACAAGAATATAACTACTATAATACTGCCCTTATGTACAAGAATATAACTACTATAATACTGCCCCTTATGTAAAAGAATATAACTACTATAATACTGCTCCTATATACAAGAATATAACTACTATAATACTGCCCCCTATGTACAAGAATATAACTACTATAATACTGCTCCTATATACAAGAATATAACTACTATAATACTGCTCCTATGTACAAGAATATAACTATAATACAGCTCCTATGTACAAGAATATAACTACTATAATACTGCTCCTATGTACAAGAATATAACTACTATAATACTGCCCTTATGTACAAGAATATAACTACTATAATACAGCTCCTATATACAAGAATATAACTACTATAATACTGCCCCCTATGTACAA
This sequence comes from Ranitomeya variabilis, assembly GCF_051348905.1. NCBI lineage: Eukaryota > Metazoa > Chordata > Amphibia > Anura > Dendrobatidae > Ranitomeya > Ranitomeya variabilis. The sequence goes on from NC_135235.1 coordinate 19,608,781, forward strand.
GAATATAACTACTATAATACTGCCCCATGTATAAGAATATAACTACTATAATACTGCCCCATGTATAAGAATATAACTACTATAATACTGCCCCCCATGTACAAGAATATAACTACTATAATACTGCCCCTATGTACAAGAATATAACTACTATAATACTGCTCCCTATGTACAAGAATATAACTACTATAATACTGCTCCTATGTACAAGAATATAACTACTATAATACTGCTCCTATGTACAAGAATATAACTACTATAATACTGCCCCCTATGTACAAGAATATAACTACTATAATACTGCTCCTATATACAAGAATATAACTACTATAATACTGCTCCTATGTACAAGAATATAACTACTATAATACTGCCCCATGTATAAGAATATAACTACTATAATACATCTCCTATGTACAAGAATATAACTACTATAATACTGCCCTTATGTATAAGAATATATCTACTTTAATACCGCCCCCCTATATACAATAAGACAACTACTATAGTAAAATGAATAATTCAGAATTTTGATGGTTCTTATTTTCTTTGCTTTCTCCTTATACTTTTTACTTTTTGTGCTGAGATTTTATTGTGGTGGTATAAGACCCATCAGTACAGTCTTTGTAGAGCTTTGGCAATGTTCTTGCTTTTCTTTTGTCTTTATTTTTGGACATGGCATAATATAGATAAAGGTAAGTAATACTTTTCCTCCTTCTCACCTTGAACCTTAATAATTTGTGCTCGGTTTTGGACATTGTTATTGAAGCTTAAAAAGCACATTTTTGTTTTCCCTCTGATTTCACAAATATACAAAATGGGTCCCTCCTGTGTTTGGAAAATAGCAGATAAGCCAGGCGTAGAGTAAGGGCACATGGAGTGGCGAGCTCTTGATGAAACAATCCATATCCTACCAGGCTGACATACGCTGAGCCCTACAGAACTGAGCGGGACGTCAGCACAGACGCGAGACAAGGCTGAAACTCTACAACTGCTCACATATACTGTGTGTTCCTAATAACTATTAACCCACACAATAACTGGCTTAGAGCATTATAGAAGAACTGATTTTTTTAATGTTAGATTTTTTGTAAGTTTTTGCTAAAATGATATTGTATGATCCAAAACCCAAAATGACCCAAAACATGTAGTCTCAGACCATAAAGCAGAGACAAGAGTCATAATTTAGAGCTCCCATGCCACAATGCAAAATCAGGTTTTTGACCTGCAACCTACCACGAGTCATTTATAATAGTTTTTATGGAGTGATGGGGGGTGGCTTCTACCTCTGAGCCCCTAACTATGGTTTTTGGCTTCGCCAAAGTTGTGGTTGTGATGTTTCTTTTATCTTGAAGCTGCTGATGTCCTACTCGATGCTCCCGTATTTATTGGGATTGACTGTCAAGTAGGCAATACATGAGTCAACAGTGTGATGCAGCAGCAAATATGGCAAACACAGTTCTAGGATGTATTAAGAGAAGCATAGAGTCTAGATCATGTGAAGTCATTATTGCCCTCTACTCCTTCCTGGTTAGGCCTCATCTGGAATACTGTGTCCAGTTCTGGGCACATTTTTAAAAAGATATTGACAAACTGGAGCAAGTTCAGAGAAGAGCGACCAGGATGGTGAGCGAACTGCAAAGTATGTCCTACGAGAAACGGTTAAAAGATCTGGGAATGTTTAGCTGCAAAATCGAAGACTAAGAGGAGACTTAATACAAATATCTACAAATATCTGAAGGGCTGTCACAGTGTAGAGGGATCATCCTTATTATCATTTACACATGGAAACACGAGAAGCAATGGGATAAAACTGAAAGGGAGAAGATACAGATTAGATAATAGAAAAAACTTTATGACAGTGAGGGTGATCAATGAGTGGAACAGGCTGCCACGAGAGGTGGTGAGTTCTCCTTCAATGGAAGTCTTCAAACAGAGGCTGGACAGACATCTGTCCGAGATGGTTTATTGACTCCTACATTGAGCAGGGGGTTGGTCACAATGTATCTTAAGGTCCCTGCCAACTCTAACAGTCTAGGATTCTATGATTCTTCAATCTTTGGAGACCTTTCTTTCCCAGTTTTCATATAACTTTGTCATTGCTGCTATTTTACAGATATGTCAGTTGCCACCAAATACTTTCCATATATTAAACTAACAGTACAGTGATATAGGAGACTCAGCCCCTATAAAAATCATTCTAGCTGTCATGACTCTGGACAGGATGGTTCCGCCTCCATCCTGGTCAGGTCAGGGTTAATTCTAGTTTGCCTCTCTTTGGTTCCTTGGTTTGGTGTCGCTGATACTTCCGTATACTCGGTTTGTGGTTGCTTACCCAGGTTACTCGTCCTTGTGCCTCTGCATGTGTGTTTCTCTGTGTATGACCCGGTTTGTTCCCTGACTTTTGCCACCGTATCCTGCTTTGTACTGCCCTGTCCTTCCTGGTTATCTGACCCCTTTACTCGTCTCGCTTTACTCTCTGTCTTATCCCTAGGTACCGTGCTCTCGTCTGGCTTTTGAACCTCGGCTCTACTTTGACTATGTTTACGTCCTGTGCCCTTTACTCCACGCTCTCAGCTGCATTCCCTGCCTGCACTTGCGGTGACTTTGCCCCCTGTTATCACGTGACTGCTTAGTTACAGATCCTTTGCTCATTGCTAGTCTCAGGTCCTTGCGCACGGCGTGCCTTGTTCTTGCTCTCCCTGCGCTCGTTCCCGTGCCCCATGATAGTGCCCCCTAGGCTGTGCCAGTGACACCGTTGGTGTCATTACACTAGCACTGTACATTTTATTGTATAAAATGTTTGTAAGTTGCTTGCAAAAATTACTTTTAATTCCAATAGAACATAATGGGCTTTGGTGCACTCTCCTTTTGTATAAATAAAGATTTTTATAGTTTTTGGGAATCCTCCACTGCTTTACACTTTATTCATTTTAGCTTTTTGCGTCCCCTGAGGCTTCTGACAATACTTCTGCTCCGGCAGTCAACCTCTTCCCTGCTGCCCTAACTTTTCACTCTGACATCGTCATAAAACAGAAAATGTGGAGAAAAGGAGAAATGAATAGAGAACATGAATGATCTTTTCATATAATTGATTCTGAAACCCTGTGACACAGGCATGAATCGACAGTGACATAGAAACAGAGAAGAATGACTTCTATTACATGCAGCTAATTGGAAAAGTGTGACTCATTTTCCGCTCGGTGATTGAGAATGTGCTGGGATTTCCTGCTGGGAGAGAGGAAGGAGAAAATGTGCGATTGATAACCTGCACCGAGAAGTGTGCACTCTGGAGCACACACTGTAACATAATTCTACAGCTGAAAGGTAGACGATAGATAACAGATACATACTTATATAACATAGATTACAGTAGAGTAGAGCAAATTGATTTTATGCAAATTAATTGTGTGTCAAATTTTAGAAAAACTTTATCACTATGCAATTAGGTTTGTACAAATCACAAAAAGAAATGTCCACCCCCATTTTACACAAAGTGGAAGTATGCATGGGGCAGAGATGGGTCACATGACAGGTTTTAACATAATTCACAGCCAATCAGAAATGACTATCATAGCCTGTAAAAAAGCAGAGGCAGAGAATGCAGCAGCTGCTTTGTGGTGAATCTGGATAGTGAGAGGACGTCACAACTCAGCAATAGGGAGAAAGCACCATAAAACAGTGAATTAACCGTACAAATAGTTACAAACTGTACAATCTGTTTACCCAAATGTCATTTATACTGAGGTTGCTTTGACATTACTAAGGCGGTGTTTGCATTAATAAACTGTAAGGGGTTGGATACAGTCCTAGGAGACCTCAGAGTGTTGCACACGTCTTTTCAGGGCATGTTGGAGGCTTTGCAGTACTTGTGATTCATGGAAAATTGATTTGTTGTGCTCATCTCTAAGATAGATAGACAGACAGATAAATAGAACTTATTAGTTTTTTCGCCTACACAACCTGTGAGTAATTTCCACCATTAGGATCCATATTTCCTGTGAGAAGTAACATAATCATCTGATCTTTTATCTTCTGCTTTGTCCATAATGGTATGACTAGGTCCCATCTGCCGATAATAATGGCTGGCTACAGCATCTCTGAACTCTATAACAGAACTAGGACACCATTTACAGATATTTGGGGGGTTCCTGCCCTCCATAGCGGCTTGCCTGACCCATGTTTTCCACCTCCGCACCTGCTCACATAAAGATATAACCAGCTCTTAAAAACTATTAACCCACAAGGAAAACAGGTCTATGACACCAATATTCAGTTCAGTTCCTCACGATTGCTCATCGAGTGTCAAAATGAAATCAGGCATAAAATAGGACTTGGTCTCCTGAGAAGATCCTCCTGACCTCCTTATTGTTGGTGTCTTTAACCATCAAGGTGTCTCTCTCTATTCTCTAAGCTATAAGTGAAGGCAGCCGGTCCTGACATATCCACAAGACGGTTCTCTCCCATTCCCTGGTCTCGAGGTAGAACTGCTGTGAGGCCGCGGAGCAGAACACTATAAGTGGTGGACTCCTGACGGGAAACTAGAGCGTGTGAAAATGAAGGCATTATCCTGCGACTGTGCAGCAAATTGCTCAACTCCCAAGCTGCTTCAGATCCTTGACACCATTCTCCAAGGTTTCCACATTCTAACTCAAATGTAAGATAAAACTTAAACACCGTTTATAAAAATGTCTTCAAGGAATATTCCAGATAGGGTAAAATGTATCAATCTAAATATGCCCGATTTCTGGCAAAGAACTGTCTTTTATGACCTGCAACCTATTTATTGTATTCTTTTAAACAGTTTCTGCTCCGTAGCCTAAGGAGGGGAGTGCTGAAAATGAACTTACAAATTACCAGAAAAAGAGCAAAAAATACACGAAAGTTATGGAGCACATTTCTGGCATAAAGTAAGCCAACTAATAAGTGATGGAAACTTAGTCTTTAAATTTATTAAATATCTTGAACCACTACTGTAAATTTAGCGATTGTCTTGTTTAAGTTTTCAATGTCTAAGTATAAGACAGCATTGATAAAATTCCCCATAGTGTTTTGCTAAGTACTGGACCTCAGGGGCGGGGCATGATTCAAGAAATCTCTTATTGGTGTTTATTTGTCATGCTCCGCCCCTGAGGTTTTGCACAAAGGCATAACACAGTGGTGAACATTTATCGACCAGTTCCAGTTTTTGTGCAACTAAAATGTGGCAATTGATGATGATCATTTTTTTTTACATTTTTCATTGGATGCCAAATTTGGAAGAATACAAGAAAATGGGATGGTCTACAGAAGAGAAGTAGTTTAGTCAAATTTTTTTTTTTTAAATATATGAAAATGTCACATATTTTAAAACGTGTTTTTTTCCTGGCAGGTCACAGTATGCCAAATTTTCTTTTAGTTTTCAAATCATGTGGATTATTTTCTTTAATGAGATACAATCTGTGCTGAAACTGAGTACCAAGTGCTCAATGGTCTTATAGCGCCATCACAGGAAACATGAAGTATTGCATGGAGAACCAGAAAAGAATCTGAGTAATGTATGAATGGGGTGGTCATCCTAAGTCTGTTGTAGCTGCTCTACAATGACAGTGCCACTTTTCCCTGTTTTGGTGTAGGGTCTCTGTAGGTGCGGCACAACTTTCACTGGTCTCCCTGGCTTACTGTTTCCTTCTCCACCACTGTTGCTGCCTCTAGTTGCATCTGTACCTAACTTAGCTCTTAACTTTGCTACAATTCCACCATAGCTCCTGCCAGGAATTGGCGACCATTCTTGGTATCCCTCTCTTCTTGAGCAGTTGAGATGTATGAAGAACGAGTAGATGACTTAGTGGAGTCTGGGCCAAACCACTTTCTCCTTAGAGGATCGACTAGTGGTACTGCTGGGTCTACACATGCCATCCGAGATCCCTAATATGATTGTTCTACGTGCATATAACATAATGTTGCAGAAGCACATTGCCTAAAAAATGCAATTAACTTGCTTAAAAATCAGGGCACCCAACAATCGAAGTTTTACTCATTCGTTGAGTGTTTGTTCTCCTGTTCATACTGGCTGATTGTCGGGGTGTTCCATTGTATACTGTTTTTCGGCCTGTCTAAATGGGCCCTTAGAATTATAAGGATCCTCAATAGGATAGTATAGGCGATCAATTATAGAATCTAGTTAGCCCTTTTAAAACAAAGATGAAAGGAATATTCGTGTAATCCTTTAATTAAATTATAAACAAAAAGCAAAGAATAAGAAAGAGAATCCGCTTCAAATTTGGAGCAATACAACAATTGCACATCCAGAAGTAGGCTCAACGTAGAAAATGGCAGAAGGTTTATTGTAAAGTCATTAATATAAGTTGCAATCCAAGTACGGTAAATTATTATGATAACAGTCAGTAAAAGAACAAATGAAATAGATCACAATACCGAAATAATAAGCAGAAAGTTACAATGAACATGATTAAAGCTTTGTCCATAAACTGAAGCCAAAACGGAGTAAGTGACCTTATCAGAAACATTTCTCAAAATGAGCGGTGTGTACGAGTCTGTAACAAAGTCTGTAACAAAGCTCCACAGAGACACACGGGCAGATTTTTTTAGACTATGTTTTATATAAGCTAATTAGTGACGATGACGAGCGAGTGTGCTCATTACTCGAGATGTCCGAGCATGCTCTGGTGTTTTCCGAGTATCTTGCGCATGCTCGGAGATTATGTTTGTGTCCCCGCAGCTGCATTTGCGTCTGTTAGACAGCCTGAACACATGCAGGGATTGCCTGTTTGTTAGGCCAGTCTCACACGTCCAGATAATTCCGGTACCGGAAAAATCGGTACCGGAGTTATCCGTGTCCGTGTGTCCGTGAGCTCACGTGGCACATCAGTGTGGCACACGTGCGGCAGCCGTGTGCCGCCCGTGTGCCAACTGGGTACCACACGGACCATGCAGGAGACAGCGCTACAGTAAGCGCTGTCCCCTGCTTTGGGTGCTGAAGCCGCCATTCATTTCTTCTCTCCAGCGTTCGCTGGAGAGAAGGAATGAAAAATCATTGTTTTTTTATTTTTTTTTTGCTGTTGAAATAAAGTATCCTGTAACCAACTCCCTCCCACCCCCTCCCACCCCCTGTGCGCCCTCCCGCTGGAAATAAAATACTCACCCAGCTCCCTCTCAGCGCCACAGCTTGTCCTGTATGAGCGGTCACGTGGTGCCGCTCATTACAGTGATGAATATGTGGCTCCACCCCTATGGGAGGAGAAGAAATGAATGGCGGCTTCAGCACCACAAGCTGGGGGGACAGCGCTTACTGTAGCGCTGTCTCCTGCACAGCACATGGACGGCACACGGACAGCATCCATGTGCGGTACGTGTTTTACACGGACCCATTGACTTTAATGGGTCCGTGTGATCCGTGCGCTCCCACGAACACTGACATGTCTCCGTGTTTTTCAAACGGACACACGGTCCGTGAAAACACGCTGACATGTGCAGAGACACATTGATTTTAATGTGTCTACTTGAGTCAGTGTCTCCGGTACGTGAGAAAACTGTCACCACACGTACCGGAGACACTGACGTGTGAAACAGGCCTTAGGGAATTCCCACATGTATTCAGGCTGTCTAGCAGCTGCAGGGACACAAACTTAATCTCCGAGCACGCCGAAATACTCAGAGGACACCCAAGCATGCTTGGAAATCTCGAGTAATGAGCACACTCGCTCATCATTAAACCTAATCTAAATCCACTGCTCAGTGGAGAGAGAAACATCAAATTTACTAAGAGGAACACGTTCTTTTAAGAAATTCTGTATAGCCACCAGTAAGTGATAGCTCTGCATAAAGAGACACATAAGATTCTGTCTGCAGCCACCACTAGCCATGCTATAGAGAAGAAGTTAGTTGTGGCTGAAGACAGGATCTTATCATGTATCGCTGTATACAGGGACCTCCCTCTAGTGGTGGCTGCAGACAGGATCTTATCATGTATCTCTGTATACAGGGAGCTCCCCCTAGTGGTGGCTGCAGACAGGATCTTATCATGCATCTATGTATACAGGGAGCCCCCCCTAGTGGTGGCTGCAGACAGGATCTTATCATGTATCTCTGTATACAGGGAGCTCTGTTATGATCCTTAATGGCCGAGGATCACGAATAGACCAGCAAGTGAATAAACTAAGGACAAGCTCTAGGGAGATGGTAACTGGACTGATCGCAAATCTGAACCTATCCAACACAAATAGAGGTAGCCGGTGAACGTGCCTAAAAAATTCCTAGACGTCTCGAGCCAGCCTGAGGAACTAGCTACCCCTAAAGAGAAAGAAAGACCTCGCTTGCCTCCAGAGAAATAATCCCCAAAGATATAGTAGCCCCCAACAAATATTAACGGTGAAGTAAGAAGAAGGCACATACGTAGGGATGAAATCAGATTCAGCAAAAGAGGCCCACTAGTACTAGAAAGCAGAAAATAGAGCAGGGGTCTATGCAATCAATAAAAAACCCTTACAAAATATCCATCCTGAGATTTCAAGAACCCACGCACCAACTAATGGTGTGTGGGGAGAAACTCAGTCCACTAGAGCATCCAGCAAGCGAGGGAATCACATTTTAGCAAGCTGGACAAGAAAACATGATAAACACTGCTGATCAAAAAATGAGCAAACAAAACTTAGCTTGTCCTGGATGGACTGGGAGCAAGGTAGTCAGAAGGAATCTGAGTAGCACTGATTACATCGACAGCCGGCAACAAGTGAAAGCAAAACAGAGCTATATAGGAACCTCCCAGAGGATAACGAACCAGCTGATAGCCAGAGGCCAGCAGGATAACAAACAAAGCCACCAGGGGGAGCCCAAAGCAAAGGTCACACCATACCACCAGTGACCACAAGAGGGAGCCTGAAAACAGAGTTCACAACAGAGCTCCCCCTAGTGGTGGCTGCAGACAGGATCTTATCATGTATCTCTGTATACAGGGATCTCCCCCTAGTGGTGGCTGCAGACAGGATCTTATCATGTATCTCTGTATACAGGGATCTCCCCCTAGTGGTGGCTGCAGACAGGATCTTATCATGTATCTCTGTATACAGGGAGCTCCCCCTAGTGGTGACTGCAGACAGGATCTTATCATGTATCTCTGTATACAGGGAGCTCCCCCTAGTGGTGACTGCAGACAGAATCTTATCATGTATCTCAGTATACACGGAGCTCCCCCTAGTGGTGCCTGCAGACAGGATCTTATCATGTATCTCTGTATACAGGTTGCTCCCCCTAGTGGTGGCTGCAGACAGGATCTTATCATGTATCTCTGTATACAGGGAGCTCCCCCTAGTGGTGGCTGCAGACAGAATCTTATCATGTATCTCTGTATACAGGGAGCTCCCCCTAGTGGTGACTGCAGACAGGATCTTATCATGTATCTCTGTATACAGGGAGCTCCCCCTAGTGGTGGCTGCAGACAGGATCTTATCATATCTCTGTATACAGGGAGCTTCCTCTAGTGGTGCCTGCAGACAGGATCTTATGTATCTCTGTATACAGGGAGCTCCCCCTAGTGGTGGCTGCAGACAGGATCTTATCATGTATCTCTGTATACAGGGATCTCCCCCTAGTGGTGACTGCAGACAGGATCTTATCATGTATCTCTGTATACAGGGATCTCCCCCTAGTGGTGGCTGCAGACAGGATCTTATCATGTATCTCTGTATACAGGGAGCTTCCTCTAGTGGTGCCTGCAGACAGGATCTTATGTATCTCTGTATACAGGGAGCTCTCCCTAGTGGTGGCTGCAGACAGGATCTTATCATGTATCTCTGTATACAGGGAGCTCCCCCTAGTGGTGACTGCAGAGAGGATCTTATCATGTATCTCTGTATACAGGGAGCTCCCCCTAGTGGTGACTGCATACAGGATCTTATCATGTATCTCTGTATACAGGGAGCTCCCCCTAGTGGTGGCTGCATACAGGATCTTATCATGTTTCTCTGTATACAGGGAGCTCCCCCTAGTGGTGACTGCAGACAGGATCTCATCATGTATCTCTGTATACAGGGAGCTCCCCCTAGTGGTGACTGCAGACAGATCTTATCATGTATCTCTGTATACAGGGAGCTCCCCCTAGTGGTGGCTGCAGACAGGATCTTATCATGTATCTCTGTATACAGGGAGCTCCCCCTAGTGGTGGCTGCAGACAGGATCTTATCATGTATCCCTGTATACAGGGAGCTCCCCCTAGTGGTGACTGCAGACAGATCTTATCATGTATCTCTGTATACAGGGAGCTCCCCCTAGTGGTGGCTGCAGACAGGATCTTATCATGTATCTCTGTATACAGGGAGCTCCCCCTAGTGGTGGCTGCAGACAGGATCTTATCATGTATCTCTGTATACAGGGAGCTCCCCCTAGTGGTGGCTGCAGACAGGATCTTATCATGTATCCCTGTATACAGGGAGCTCCCCCTAGTGGTGACTGCAGACAGATCTTATCATGTATCTCTGTATACAGGGAGCTCCCCCTAGTGGTGGCTGCAGACAGGATCTTATCATGTATCTCTGTATACAGGGAGCTCCCCCTAGTGGTGGCTGCAGACAGGATCTTATCATGTATCTCTGTATACAGGGAGCTCCCCCTAGTGGTGGATGCAGACAGGATCTTATCATGTATCTCTGTATACAGGGAGCTCCCCCTAGTGGTGGCTGCAGACAGGATCTTATCATGTATCTCTGTATACAGGGAGCTCCCCCTAGTGGTGGCTGCAGACAGGATCTTATCATGTATCCCTGTATACAGGGAGCTCCCCCTAGTGGTGACTGCAGACAGATCTTATCATGTATCTCTGTATACAGGGAGCTCCCCCTAGTGGTGGCTGCAGACAGGATCTTATCATGTATCTCTGTATACAGGGAGCTCCCCCTAGTGGTGGATGCAGACAGGATCTTATCATGTATCTCTGTATACAGGGAGCTCCCCCTAGTGGTGGATGCAGACAGGATCTTATCATGTATCTCTGTATACAGGGAGCTCCCCCTAGTGGTGGCTGCAGACAGGATCTTATCATGTATCTCTGTATACAGGGAGCTCCCCCTAGTGGTGGCTGCAGACAGGATCTTATCATGTATCCCTGTATACAGGGAGCTCCCCCTAGTGGTGACTGCAGACAGATCTTATCATGTATCTCTGTATACAGGGAGCTCCCCCTAGTGGTGGCTGCAGACAGGATCTTATCATGTATCTCTGTATACAGGGAGCTCCCCCTAGTGGTGTCTGCAGACAGGATCTTATCATGTATCTCTGTATACAGGGAGCTCCCCTAGTGGTGGCTGCAGACAGAACCTTATCATGTATCTCTGTATACAGGGAGCTCCCCCTAGTGGTGGATGCAGACAGGATCTTATCATGTATCTCTGTATACAGGGAGCTCCCCCTAGTGGTGGCTGCAGACAGGATCTTA